>NC_091001.1:77099339-77410276 GCF_041146395.1 Eulemur rufifrons | reverse complement strand
CACAAATTATATACTTTAAACCACTACTCTTTTTTTATTCAACATATATTTATTAAGCACCTTTTGATCCAAACAATATATTAGAACCTGGAAGTATAGTCTTAAATCAGATATAAACCACTATCCTTTATAAATGTTTGTTGATTCTTTGCATTGGAGAAGACCTGTCTGCCTGGCTTTATCAGTAATTTTATTTACTGTAGCCTGGTAGTGTATGGTAGAGAAGGCAGGCCATGATTCCTGGAGTTGTATACTGCCAAAGATAAAGCTGGACATTAAAGAGGTAAGGACAGGTTATATTTAGTGACTATTTTAGTAGGAAGATAGAGTCTAGTTTGGACTGAACTTAAATCCTTGAAACAAAAGGCTTAGAGACTTTTTAAAGGCTAGGTTGTGCTAAGGGAAAGGCATTGAAGAATATTATTGGAGGTTAGTCCGTGTGACTAAGCAACCTGGATTTGTGAATCAGTGCTTATCGAGAGGAAAAACAAACTTCTATCTTTATGACAGAAGGAAGTGAGGCTAGTTGAAGCAAGATGCCCACCAAAAGTAGAGCTTATCCTCCCAAAGCGACTGGGAGTGAAAACAAGAGTTGTCTCCCTGAATGTTTGCACTTCAAAAAGACAATTCTGAGGTCCACAGGAAAACAGTTTGAGATTGTAGCTTTATAGCTTTAAGGTCAGAGGAAAGATTTATAATTGCAAGCTTTCTAAAGTAACCACCCTAAGAGAGGATTCAGGAGCCTGTCTACCTATCAACATGTTTTGGCTGGAACAAATAGTAAATTCTCCTGCCAGATTAGGCATTTTAAGGGGCAGGGGGAGTAGGGTCTTTCTAGGGACACAACCTTAAGCTGCCAGAAGTAATGTTAGAGTTTGGTCAAGACTCTTAGTGCAGAGATTTGAAATTTATATGTGCCAAGAGTTCTGAAGTTCTCAATACCCATAGCTGTAGTTGTTTTGTGGCAAGTTATCTATCACTCTTGGGCCATTGCATGAACACTCAATGCTTTGCTTCAGAGATGGTCATCCGTACTGCTTGTTAGTAAGCACAAGTCAAGGAAGGATGGCCTAATTACTGTGTATATGTTGACGATTGCCAATTATTGCTTCTTATTGCTCACTTCAGTTGTGCAACTTCCAAACTACCTCTATCTTTAAAATAGTCTTCACCTGCAAGTATTTTAGCAGGTTGTACTGGTTTCTCCTTTATGTCCATATTATCCAATAGGTTTCCTACCTTTGGGGAATACCAACTTATCCCCCACAGATGATAATATATCTTGTTTTCCTACATTGCCATAGATTGAGCCTTTCCCTTTTTACTCTAGATCTTTATTTCCATCTTTATATAACTACCATCTATTTATATGTTATGCAATCTCATGGGATTTGGACAGAAGAGAACTCAGTATTTGACTCTTCCAATTTGATCTAGTCAGTCTTTTCTTTCAAAGTACAATTGTGAGCTTCTAAAGAAAAATTACCAAATCTCCGTTAGCTTTATGCGCTCTATAGAACATTGTGCATAGTCTTAAAAGATACATTTGTAATATGTGCTTATCTCATAGGCACTGAAATTTTCTAGTCTCCTTTGGTCCAGATTCCTGCTGAAGAATAGCCTTGAAAAGTAGAAGCTAGTCCTAGTTGCCCTCAGTCTCAATGGTAGCATGAATTTTGTAATTATATCAGAAACTATGAGTGAAAATTAAATTTTTGTGAGATTCATGACTTCTTTCTACTTTAATAACATTCTGAAAAGTCTACATCACAGAGTTATAATCCTGATTGTTTTTCTATTAATGTCTTCTACTGTAGGTCTCAAAGAGCTTCTATAAACTCTCCCCACATCTCAAGGTTATTAATCTCATTTGGACACTAAGGACTTGAGAGTCACAGGTTAAGAGCAGTGTGTGAGCAGAATAAACTGAGTTCACATATCATAATCCCTGTCCAGTGCCCCATTCACTGCCTAATCTTTCACTCGTCCTCTCTGAGGTCTGTTACATTTGTTTGCCAGCTGTGGAGGCTAAAACAGGGTAATAAATAGATGCATAAAATAATGATCCCAAAATCATAACTACAAATTATAATATTTAACCATTTGTATCTGCTCAATATCTCCCCTAATTAATTGAATCTAATATTATTTTTTGAAAAGCAGGCTCTTTTCCATTTTTTTAAAAAAATACAGAATAACTCTGATGGTCCAAGAGTAATTGGCATAGGTTTGAAGGCATATTTGCAAAGAAATATTTTTAAATTGTACATGATTTTTCTCTGCACTCTTTTTCTCTTTAACGGACCAAAAAACATAAATTCTTCTTTCTTATATATTAAGCCGTCAGCTGCAACCCCATTTTAGATTTGGTGGTGGGTCGTTTTGTTGTTATTATCCTCCACTCATTTTTGAACTGGGAAATGAATTCTTTTTTAAAAAATTGGATACTTAGGAAAATTCATCAAATAAACATCTACATTAAAATATAGTATATAAAAGATTTTATGTTTTCTTATACCTACAGTGACAGATACTGGGAAGATTAGGATAAGGTGACCTAACTGTACCATTTTCTCTCTTCCCCTAATACCATTCAGCTGTACTCAGAGAGGTGGCAGATGACAGATGACACTGGTAGCAGAGAGTGTGCCATGCTTCTGCAGGGTACACTGTACTAAGTAAGGGAGAACAATAGAAAGAACAGAAACGCAATGTCTGGACTTCTAGAATTCTGACAAAAACAATGGTTGGTCTGTGCCATGCTGTTCATGAAAAAAAGGGGGTGGTTATATATTATGCACCAAGTATATGCCAAGGTTTTGAAAATGATTCCCACGATTTTCTGCTTTTTGTAAAAATAAGGAATCCTATAGCCTTAAAGAAAAAGCAGCAACGGGAATAGCCACTTAAAGTTCTTTCCAAACTAAGAAAAATGAGCCAGAGGAAAATGCCATTACAGAAAAGAGCAGAGTCTGCTTATGAATATAATTCCTGAGAAATTTAGTTTTATCAAACTGAAAATATATTAGCTGTGTGAATTAGATTCAGTGGACATGAAGTAGGTGGAACGTATCATAGATTCTTCTCTTCAGAATTTTAGCAGGTTTTGGTAAGAGGATGCTTTTATTTTTGGAAATTGTGCGCATTTTACCAGTTGATTAAATAGACCAATTATATATTTATTATGCCTGCCTCTCAAATGTTTATTATCAAAAGGTTAATAAAAAGCTTTCCTTGTTGTCAAACATTTTAAGATCTGGTTTTGCTGCTCATCAAAATTCAACAACATTAAGAGCTACATGACACTCAGGAAAAAAATAAAAATAAGCATAAGAACAAAATAGAAATTATTGATGACTCTAAATTATGCTCAACTGTGTATGTTCTATTTAAGTAAATAGTAATTCTTGATATAATACCACATCCACTTAGTAATTAATATTTTTTTCTTTTGGGTTTGGCCACATAGGAAATTTTATAAACCATGGAAACAGAACTCTCAAGTTTGCACTTAAAGTAATTAATCTGCAACTCATATCCATATTAAAATGAGTCTGATATTATCGACTCACTTCCTCTGAGCCAGCTTTCTCCTTAATCTTTTTCAGTCTGGCTTCCTCCCTTAATACAATGCTTAAACCACAGTTTCTAAGGTCTCTAAAGATCCTTCATAATTTCTCTAAAATCTATCCCTCTGTCATATACATTTTCCAGTGGTTTCCACTGTATTTTTGCCTACGTGCTGCCACTTTAAAAGTGAATTCCCTGAATCCAAAACATATACATACATATGCACACACATTCATTTTTAAATCATATTTTCTGGGCTATGAGGTTATAATACTGGAGATATTTTCAACTGCAGGTAAGAAAGTCCTGGCTCAGACAATAATGTAATTAATGAGCTCATATAATAGAGTCCAAATATAGAGTAGTTTTCTAGGTTAGTTGATTGAGAAACTCAGTAATATCACCCAGGCTCTTGTTATTACTTCCCTTTGCTCCTGTAATTGCAGCCACATTTTCAGTGTAAGACTGTTTCTCCTAATGGTCTTAATGTAGCTGTGAAAAGGAGAAAGATCTAAAGCTTTTTTTTTTTTTCCATATTCATAAGGATACAAGGACATGCTCCCTGGAAACTATCCCTTAATTTCCAAATTTCTGTCAATACTATCTGGCATCTCATTGCCACAATTGGGATACATGATCATTTCTGAATCATTCCAAGTGAGAGGATGGAATTTTGTTCTTTTTGCTTTTGTCTTTTAAGTTTATTTGAGTTCACATTTTTTACTTTTAAATATTTTCTGTAATTTCAACTTGCTCAAGTGCATTCTTAGTACTTATATTCCACCATCTTTATGATTATTGTTTCAAATATAACTTTCTACGAGTAATCCAATGTGTAATGAAAGGGCTTATTTATAGTTGTGGTTCTTTGTTTTAGAAGTAAATGGATGGAAAAAATGAATTACTGACAAAAATTAAGTTCAAGGATGGTAAATTTGCAGAAGTTAACGTATTTGCTTATAGAAACTGGTGATGCCTAAAGTTTTATTGTGGAATGAGAAATGAATATGGTAAAATATATTTTAATGAAGAATACAGATTTGAAAATTAGCAAGTTGAATAATACTGGAACTAAGGGAATTCCCTTGACACTTGAAAGAACTAATTAAAGACAAAGAAAGGATTTTTCCCCTAGAGTTTTGACAGACTGAACCAGTAAAAAAAATGTACTAAGTGAATAAGATGCTATGGCAATGAAGCAGGAATTGTGGAGAATACCAAGAATAGAACACAGGGTCCTCACCAAGAAGAAACTCATACATAAAGGGTTTTAAATATCATGTGAAAATTAAACAGCAACAGCAAAATAATTAAACAATGGTTGAAGACAGTCACTATAGATGTTTAATAATTAAATATATTATGATTTGCAAACTGAATTAGCCTAATAATTTCTATTATAAGTCATTGGGAAAAACCATTAAATGAACATAAGAAATTCATTAATTAGAAAGTTACTACAAATCAAAACATAAGTTTTATTTTTATTGGTAATGCTCCCAAACATTTAAGGAAGAAATAATACAAATCATATACAAACTCAGAAAATGTACCGTAGGGACAACTACATTATGAAGCTAGCCTATCCTTGGTACCCAAAACTGAACAAAGACACTATAAGAAAATTACAGAAAAATATTTCTTCCAAATATAGATGCAAATGTCTTAAAAATATTTACAAATCAACCATGATAGTAATGGATGCCCCAATTACCTTCATTTGATCATTTCACATTATATGCCTTTATCAAAACATCACATGTACCCTATAAACATATACAAGTATTATGTACCCATAATAATTAGAGATTAAAAAATTTAAGATAATACATAATGACCAAGTGGGTTTTATTTCAAGTAGGCAAAGCTATTTTAATATTTGAAAATCCATTGTTGCAATTTACTACATTATAGAATAAAAGAGAATAATCACAATAGATACAGAAAAAGCATTTGACAAAATTCATATATATCCATGTTTTTAAAAATTCAGTAACTAGGAATAGAAAGAAATGTCTTTAACCTGAAAAATAGGGTATCTGTGAAAACACCACAACTAACATTTACTTAATTGTAAAATTTTGAATGCTTTCCCCCTTAGATCAGAAATAAGGCAAAGATCTGTTCTTGTAAATTCTATTTCACATTGTCCTGGTGGTTTTAGACAGTACAATAAGTCAAGGAGAAAATGAAAAAGGATTATAGGCAAGCAATTAAGAAGTAAAAGTGCCTTTATTTAGAGACAACATGATTTAAATGATCATTAAAACTTATGTTTTGATCTGCAGTAACTTTCTAATAATGAATTTCTTATCATCATTTAATGGTTTTTCCCTCTGACCTCTAATAGAAATCATTATTGGGGTAATTCAGTTGGCAAATTATAATGTACTTAATTATAGGATATCTACAGTGGCTGTCTTCAACTATTGTTTAATGACGTGGAAAATCCTAAGGAATCTTTAAAAACTAGTAAAATCTGTAAGTGAACTTAGCATGCTCACAGGCTACAAGGTCAATATATAAAATTCAATTGCATTACAATTCCTAGCAACAGCCGATTGGAAAACTAAATAATAATACCACTTTTATTAGTACTAAAAACATAATATACTTAGAAATAAATTTCACATAAGAAGTGCAAGATGTCTACACAGAAAACAACAAATCACGTAGAAAACATTTTAAAAACCTGAAAAACTAGAGAAATGTACATTTATTAATCTGAAAACTCAAGATTCAATTCTCTTCCATTTAATTTATAGATTTCATGCAAACTAGTCAAAATCCCAGTTATCTTTCTGTAGAAATTGATAAGCTGAATGTAGAATATATGTGGAAGTAGGACCTGGAAGAGCCTAAATGTCTTGAACAAAAAAAGAACAAATTTGGAGGACTTACATGCCTGCTTTTAAGACTTACTATAAAACTACATTAATCAAGACAGTGTGGTATTGGCATAACAGTAGATGTACAGATCAATGGAACAAAATAGGAAATCCAGAAATAGATGAACACATATATGGTCAACTGGTTTTCAGCAAAGATATCCGTGCCCCTCAATGGGCTAAGAAAATCATTTTAGCAAATGATGTTGGCTAAGAGTGTGGAGGAAGAGAGTGAGCCTCAACCCAACCTCACACCACATACTACACAATAATTAGATGATTCATGCACTTGCACATAAAACAACATATAAATCTTCTGAAGAGAATCGTAAAAGAATAATTTCATGTTCTGAAGTATTCAAAAATGTCCTGAACACAAAAGCACTAATCAAAAAGAAAAAAAAAATAAGGAAGGAATTAATTGGGTTTTATCAAAATTAAGAAATTTTGCTCATCAAAAGCTGCCACTAATAAAGTCAAATCATGGAATTGGAGAAAATATTTTAAAAACATGTATTTTACAATAGATTTATATTCAGTATAATAAATTCCTATTAATCAATAATATAAGGAAAACAATCAAAATTTTAAAGTGGCTATGAGATTTAAATAAATTTTCAAAAGAAACTAAGACTATCTAATAAGCATATCAAAAATGTTCAACATCAGACATAAGAAAAATGCAAATTTAAACTTTAATAAAACACTTTCTAATAGCCACCAAAATGGCTCAAAATTTTAAAAATTGATAATGTTAGGAGGATATGAAGCACCTGGTACTCTTATACATTGTTAGTGTGAGTATAAAATGGTATGCCTAGTTTAGAAAGCTGTTCGACAGTTTCTTACAAAGGTAAACATGCACATTTACTATAAACCAGCAATTCCATTTCTAAATATTGTCCCAAGATAAATGAAAACATGTTCATAAAGAGTTGTACAAAAATATTCATAGCAGCTTTATTCATACAGATAAATAACCAGAAGAAAATCCAATGCCCATCAACAAAAGAATGGGTAAATAGTATAGTCAAACAATAGAAAACAACCCACAATACAAAATAACTATTAGTGATAATATGCAACAATATAGATGAATCTCAAAAATACTATGTTGAGCAAAAGAAGCAGGACACAAAAGAGTAGGTGGTATATATTGCATTTTTGTGAAGTTCTAGAACAAGCAGTACTAGAAGACCACATGACAGAAATATTCTGCACTATGAGGTGGCTGTTGGCTACCTGGGTGTATACGCTTGTCAAAACCTATCAAACTATATAATTAAGATATGGACATTTCATTGTACATGTGTCACTTAACAACAGAGACATATTTTGAGAAATGCATTTTTAGACAATTTTGTCATTGTGTGAACATCAATAGAGCATATTTACAAAAACCTGGATCATATAGCCCTGTGGTCCCCAACTCCCAGTTCATTGCATGTTAGGGGTCAATCAGCCAGTGAAGATTCATCTGTATTTACAGCTGCTCCTCCATCGCTGGGCATCACTGCCTGAGCTCCGCCTCCCCACCCTGCCCTGCCTTGGTCTGTGGAAAAATTGTCTTCCATGAAACTAGTCCCTGAAGCCAAAAAGGTTGGGGGATGCTGGTATAGCCTAGGACACACCTAGGCTATGTGATATAGCATATTGCTCCTAGGCTGCAAACCTGTGTAGCACGTTACTGAACTGAATAATGTAGGGAACTGTAACACAAAATGGTAAGTATTTTTGTATACAAACATATCTACACATAGAAAAGGTAGAATAAAAATATAGTATTATAATTTTATGGGACCACTGTCATATATTCAGTTTATCACTGACTACAGTGTCCTTATGCAGCACATGACTATTTCAAGGAAAAGTCACAGAGGGCGACTATCATGAGCTTTATAGAAGACGACCCCTTGTCAATAATAAAACAAATGTGAATCTAGGGTAACTGAGCTCCGTGGGGCAACATGTTCCAAAGTAGAAGTGAACACCGAATGTTTATAGCAGCACAATTCACAATTGCAAAGATGTGGAAACAACCCAAGTGTCCATCAATACATGAGTGGATTAATAAAATGTGGTATATATATACCATGGAGTTCTATTCAGCCACAAAAAACAATGGTGATATAGCACCTCTTGCATTATCCTGGATAGAGCTGGAACGCATTCTACTAAGTGAAGTATCCCAAGAATGGAAAAATAAGCACCACACGTACTCACCTTCAAATTGGTTTCACTGATCAACAGCTAAGTGCACAGGTAGGAATAATATTTGTCAAGCATCGGGCAGATGAGAGCGGGGAGGAGGGGATGGGTATATACATACATAATGAGTGCGATGTGCACCATCTGGGGCATGGACACACTTGAAGCGCTGACTCGGGGGGCGGGGGGAGGCAAGGGCAACATACATAACCTAAACATTTGTACCCCCATAATATGCAGAAATAAAAAAAAAAAAAGAAAGAAACCAAAGTAGAAGTGAACATATTTGGCTACACATGTAGGTACCACTAGCTGGTCATGACCTCCACAGGTAGGCAAGTCTTTGTTTTTTCTAAATTTCAATTTTTTTCACCTGTGAAATTGGATGTCAGTGGATTTTGTTCTTAAAATAAATTTATCTATAAACATAACATATAATATAGAAATAACAAATGCAGAACTGCTCTAGCTGAAGTGGTGTGGGGCTTCACAACACTACCCGTTTAGGCCTTTTTGTGTTGACTTCAGCGGCTCTTAATGCACCTCTGTGTAATCACGTGATTCTGAAGAAGATGATTCAAAGCTTCAGATGTCCAAGATTAGCCTAAAAGCAAGTAACCTACAACTTGTATTTAATGTACCTTACATACTGATATATTATTTTTTATGTTTACTAGATCTAGATTTTTTTATGATTTCATGAAATCAAACTAAAACTTTCAGTGAGACAAAAAGAAAATTAATGACTTCTGGCCCAAAGTATTATTAGTGATACTTGTTGGAGTGTTTTTAGGTGGTGGGGCAGGGCAAGTACACACCTAGATTTTTTTTTTTCTTTTTTAAAAAACAAAAACACCATACTCTTGTTTTTCAGTTGGATTTTCTTCAAAAATATTGAGCAAAGGAAGCAAACATTTCAGAAGGCTGTAAGGATCCTAAAAATCCTCTTGAATGGTGATTTTTAATAGTAGACAAACAATGCTATGACACAAAACAAACTATATAAATAAAAACAGCTAAGTGCTGTTATGTAGAATTAGGAGCACATACTTCAGATAAAACATGAAATATAGACACTGCTTTATGGAAATAGGTTTACTGTCAAATAAGCAATTAAAAGTTAAAGTATAGTGAGCCACAGACACATTCATTTCCTAACACTGGAATGAATAATAAGTAGATACTTTTCCTTTCTTTTCTCTTACTTACAAAGAACAGGAATAGAATGTATTTCACATACAGTGGAGTACATATTTCCAAACAATGCTGACATATCCTTATTGTTCAATCTGTTTCTAGGAGAATTAAAACTCCCTTTTCAGTTTGTGGACAGTTAGTTCGGCTGCACATGTTAATAGAGAGCCTCTACCTGAGTTAATTTACCATTTAGAACTATCTGAGTGTGAAAGTAATCCTTGAAGTAAACAACATGTACTCCACAGCAAACACTGCATTATCCTCATGCTGAATGATGGAGTCAGCTCAATAAATAAAAGTCCTGGCAGTAATTTCTTCCTTTTACTATTAAAAACTAATTATTGGTTGAAAATAAACAGTGTGGTAATTTCATTCATTACATGCAACAAACAAAGACCTACAAAGCTCATGTATTTGAGAACTTGTTGTCTTTTGGTTAATGAACATTAAAAAATATGTATATATATTTTTTACCATATCTCTTGACTATTTCACAAAGACAATTACAGCACAGGCATATAAGGAAGATTGCTGTTAAAAAATTCAGTTGAGGACTGGACACAGTGGCTCACACCTGTAATCCTGGCACTCTGTGGAGGACAAGGAGGGAGGATCACTTGAGCTCAAGAGTTCGAGACCACCCTGAGCAAAAGTGAGACCCCATCTCTACTAAAAATAGAAAAATTAGCCAGGCACAGTGGTGCCCGCCTGTAGTCCCAGGTACTCGGGAAGCTGAGGCAGGAGAATCCCTTGAGCCCAGGAGTTGGAGGTTGCATTGAGCTATGATGAAGCCATCTAGCCAGGGTAACAGAGCAAGACTCTGTCTCAAAAAAAAAAAAAAAATTCAGTTGACTAAAATGTGAACCATAAGAGGCTATCATTTGCCCAAAGACATCAGTGATACAATTAGTAAAGGAAAATAAGTTTTCTATTGCTGAGAATTTTTCTGAAAAAATAAGCTTTAATATCTTTTATTAAATGGAAACTGAAGACATAAATAACATGAGCTAGAAAATGCTCTATTAGTGGCCAATATTCATTAATGATCAGTATATATCAAGAGGTATTATACATAATTCACATATATCTCCTTTTTTAATTCTCATAACAATCATACGAGATAGGCATTGTTCATTTTGAATATATTAGATTCCTTTTTATGCATCTAATTCATGAACAATTCATAATAAAATTGGCTTTGAGGCTGGGTAGAGACTCTTACATCAAATCAAAGGCTACAGTAGATACTAAAGGATACTAGAATATTTATATACATTCACACAATAATTCACTACTGGGGACATAACCCAATAAATAATCACAAAACAACTTGCAGAAGTCACAGGGGAGGAAAATAAAGAAGAAATCAAGGCAAAGTAACAATTAAAAGGAGACTAGAAAAGAAAGCTCCCGTAAGTTTACTACACAAAGAAGTATTGTGCATGTTTGTAAGAGTTGAGTCCTAAATTCAGCTCTGATTTTACCAGACATTGAAACAAAGAGATAAAGTAACTACAAGATTTAGTGCCTGTAATATAAAATACCAGTGGATAGAATAAAGTCCATCCCCTCCCCCTACCCTGGGTATTAAAGTATGAGAAATACTCTTCCATGGAACCGGATAAAAGCAACTCTCCTTAATGAACTTGAAAAGTTCAACAGCATCGTTATCATACATACTTAACTGCAAATTAAAAGTCCTATTTTACAGTGTAACTCAGTGTAATAATTCTACTAAGAAACCAAACAATGGTAAAAATACAGAGGACTCTGATGGTTTTGTTTGAACCACAAGCAAAAGTAAAATGTATAATTGGATGGACTATAAAGTGTTTAGGGTAGTGGTTTTAAAATCTGTGTTACACAGAACTCTTGACCTCTGTCAAAGATGCCAGAGAAAGGGTGTATGGTGGTAGGTATGGTGGAGTTCTGGGGTTCTACTCCTGTTTTACCTAGAACAACTCCTTGCTTATTAGTTCTATATGCGGCTGTATTATTATTTCAAGAGAGGATCTATTGAAAGAGAAAAATGGGTTTATTGTACAATTACAGCAGTGAAGAAATTACAATAGAAAAGCACAATACAGTAATGGCTAATCAGTACTGCAAATTTAGTAATTCAAATTTAATCTTTAAAAAGTATTGTGCATAATTGTTGGGTCACAAATTCAACTCTCATAATAACAGAGATGAAAGCAAAGAAAGAAAGCAATTATTTAATGTCAACATGAGCCAATATGTTGCTGCTCTTACAGGTGATGATTATGTAGATTAAAGATAAATAAAGATGATTTTTAAGAGGTATTAAGCAGAATTCAAAATAATCTGCATGGATTTTTACAACTATGTAAAAAAAAGTGTATGTGTAAATGATAGAAGGAAATACATAACAATGAAATTATGGAGATGTGATTTCAAGGTTGTTTTTCTTTTCTTTCTTTCTTTTTTTTTTTTTTGAGACAGAGTCTCGCTCTGTTGCCTGGGCTAGAGTGCTGTGGTGTCAGCCTAGCTCACAGCAACCTCAAACTCCTGGGCTTCAGCAATCCTTCTGCCTCAGCCTCCCGAGTAGCTGGGACTACAGGCATGTGCCACCATGCCCAGCTAATTTTTTTCTATATATATTTTTAGCTGTCCAAATCATTTCTTTCTATTTTTAGTAGAGACGGGGGTCTTGCTCTTGCATCAGGCTGGTCTCAAACACCTGACCTCAAGCGATCCACCCGCCTCAGCCTCCCAGAGTGCCAGGATTACAGGACTGAGCCACCACGCCTGGCCTTCAAGGTTGTTTTTCATCTTTAAACATGCCTTTAGAAAAGATCAATGATTTTGATGACATAAACTGTTAAACTAAAAGGCAGACCACCATATGATAGAAAAATTTTTCACAAATGCAATTGTCAAAGGCTTAATAGTCTTTTTATTAAGAGTGACAGTTATTAAATGATAGGAAAAACATTAATATTCTAAATTTCCTAATTTCCATAATTTGGAGTTTGCCTAGATAAAAATATTAGCAACAAACATTATATATTAATTACAGTGTGCCAGGAACCTTTTAAATTGCCTTGCATACGTAAACTCATTTACTCTTCATAACAATTCCTGTGAAATAGGTACCATTTTTAGAGATGAGGAACCTGAGTCACAGGAATATGAAGTATTTGCCCAAATCACAATGCTAGGAAGTGGTAATTCCCAGATTCAAACCCAAGCAGTCTAGCTCCAGAGCTCATTGTCTTAACCAAAACTAACTGCCTGTCAAAGCAAATTGCTCTCCAGCTCCTCTCCAGCTCAACCCTACTCCATAATACTATCACCTCCCATTCTCACACCATTCTATAATTTTCAAAATGTTGTCATATGCATTATCTGATCCTCTGAACATTTCTGAAAGCAATGTTGTCTGTGTTTCTATCTTTGATCTAGGATTGCTGTTGCACCACATCTGCTTGACATTTGCAACCACTTCTTTGAATTTAACCTCTTAGTCCCTCTTCTTACTGGACACATTCTAGTCCAGAGAGTTTGATTATCTGGATTTCAGAAAGAATTCTGCAGAGTTGCTAAATTTCAAAAACCATAGATTGTTATGGAAAAAAGAACAAACCCATCTACTGTAGTATCCTAATTTGTCAGAGTAAATAAAGAGATAACCAAGTTACAAAGCTACCAAGTGGCAGACACTGCACTAAAACTTAGACATGGTATACAAATGTAAAAGTGGTCAGTGATGATATTAATCAGACAAATACACTAACATTAACTCTAATGTGGATAATAAATTTATAAAAGCTGAAAGTATAATTTTCTTACTGAGAAAAATTACTTGTACCTTATATAGCTCCCAGCATGAAGCCAGAAATCCAGGCTTCTAAGGCAGGCTATGATATGCTACAGGACAATGGAACTCACATTTGAGATGAAAACAGGAAACATCAAAAGCCTTTGTGTCCAGTTGACACTTTTCGAATTTTCCTATACAAAGAAAACAAATGTCTTTGGACCTTTATTTTTTTTAAACTTCAGTATTGTTACCATTTTACAGTTGACATCCCAGGGAACTGAGTAGCTACAAAGTGATAGGTCAGCAACAGTTTCAAAATTCAGTGCCTTTTCTACCTAGCAAGAAGCCAAAGCCCAACAAATATTCAATTGGGTATTTACTTTAATAATACCTAAAAAATGGCTTTCTTTAAAAAGTGACTTAAAATTTATAGGACAAAGGACATTTTTGAACAGAAGAAATGTGAAGAGAACACAGAAAACACTGGATTCCTGTGACTTAGCTGAAGGTGTGAAAAGGGTCAATTATCATCTTTTCTTAAAATTCAAATCAAAAAATAAGTTTTCAGTTGACTTTTTGACATTATGAAATTTGATCTGTGAATAATAATTACAGTATGTTCAAATAGTTATTTAGATTAAACGTGGCCTCTACTTCTTTGGGGATTAAAATTAGCTCAGCTCCTTAAGTGAAAGAGAGCATTCTCAAGACCACGTGAAAGTAATTTGTTTTTGCTTTTGCCTTTGTTTGTAACTGAGCAAATGCTTATATTAGAAAAAAATTAAATAAAATACAGATAATTGAAGAAAAGATATAAAATTAAAGAGATACATAATCTTACCAAGAGCTAATAAATGCAATCATGTTTATAAAACACCGACAATATGCTATTATTATATTAAAGTATTTTTTAGATATTTACTCAGTTAATCCTCATAATAAACCTTTGAGGCATGGACTCAAATTTTGCAGGCTCCATTTGACTGAAGAGAAACTAAGTCATAGAAAAGTTAAGTGATTTTCTCTAGGCATCAAGCTCTGACATCTTGGCTTTAGATCAGTGACTGTTGTCACTATAATCTATTGCTGGAAACTGGTTTTTATATCATGTATATTACGAACATTAAGGAAGAATGTAGCTCCATTGAACGTGGACTCACTTGTTAAATGTTGTAGCTATACAAGCAACAAATTTCAGAGAAACTTATAACCTGAAAATATCTAACACTTTATTATCATGATAACATTGTCTATCAAATTAACCAGCTATCAGAAAAAAATGCAAAATGAATTTCATCGTAAATGTGGGGCAAAGTATGTCCTGAAAATGACTGCAGTAGAAAATGTACTGTACTTTTATAGTCAGACTTGATATTAAATTGTCTTAGTTCCATCAATTCAATACTTCTCCACTCAAAGTACTTTCAAATGATCTCGTGATCAATACTGATAGAAATTCAAGTTGAACAAAATGGGGTTTTTATGTAATTTATTATGCACACTTTCATATATCTTATGAAAAAAATCAGTGGAAATCTAGCTGAAAAATTAATAAGTTCACTTTTGAAACTGATACATGGGAACTTTGCCAGAATGAGACGTGGCTTTATTTTGCTCCACTTCTTCAATATTGCCATGTTAGTAGAGCTACCAATATACCTTTTTATTTTTACATCAATATATCAATTCAGTCTTTACCACCACCTGATTCAAGTAGAAGATACTACATTTGAATAAATACAAGTACCAAAGCTAAAAAGTGCAATTTGAATAGTCCTTGATTTATGGATTAGAAGTGTTTCAATATTTAGTAGAAGCTATTAAGTAGTTATTTTATGGAGAATGCATATACCATTATTCTATAAAGCCATAACTAAATCCAGCTTTTTCTAAAATTTCTACACAGCAACATACTCAATCTACACTATATATTTTAAATTACATATAATCACCTAATTCCTCCACCCCAAGCACATATTAGATTAGGTGTTTGCATTATTAGGACACAGAAAACTGAAGGTTCATAATTATCTATAGTATTTTATAACAAGAATTTTAGAAATTATCTAGTTTTGGCAGAAGACATCTTGCTGTTTATTCAACCCAATTTCATTTCTTCCTGGGTACACAGTTAGGATGTATGTCACAGGTTCCCTTGCAGTCTTTGTATGTGACTGAATTCTAACCAGGATTGCGAGAGAACACTGTATGTTCTATTTCCAGGCATGGACCATAAAAATATCTCCCACACTTAATATTCTATACTTTATTCCTGTTACAGCTGAGTGGAGTGGAGAAGACACCAGTCAGTGGCATTCTGGAGGTGGAGCTCACCACAGCCAATTATTAAATATTCAGGAATGTGAGCCAGTTGTTAAACTGTTAGTAGCTTGAAATTGGCCATGATAAGATATTTACTCTAGAGAAATCAGCAAATGCTACACACTGGGGCTCTAATTTTTTTTTTTTGAGAGATGGTTTACTAGCATACCACTCTCATTAGAATGGTTTTATATCCACCTGTGGAAGATGATAGGCAAAATATGGAAGGAACTTGAGTCTCTGATTTATTACTGAGAAAAGAGCCCCTCAACTAGTAACATCTACATTAGACTCCTGTGGGAATGAGAAAAAGCACTCAGGTCAGCGCACGATGGCTTTTTGCCCACTTTCCCAGTCTAATTAATAGTATCCTTTCACTGGAAAGAGTTTCTTAGTTTAAATTATGGTCACTTCAGCAAGATTAAAAACATAAAACATTTATTGTATTAAGCCACTGAAAATTTGAGGTCTGTCACATGCACTGATATGAAGATTTTACTGGTTCAATCCCTTCATTTTACACTAAAGAAACTGACCTCTGATCTTCATAACAATTTTCTTGTAAAAAAGAAAAAAACAATTAGCCAATATGTCGTCCAGGTCACATATGTATAAAGTAAGGAATGGAGAGTAATTTGCCAAAGTGATATTGATACAGGATTACAAATTTCCTTAACTTGGAAGCTAATGCTATTGCCAATAGCTATCAATAAATTTCCAAATTATCTTTTGAATATATTGTGTGACTTAGGTACCATGATACCTTTTTGTTCTGAAAAATATGTATTTCTGGTTGTATTTTCTCAGCACACACCAATTGGGGAGGGGATAAAATGGTCCAGATGTGTCCTGGATGGACATATAACATTTATGTAGCATAATTCTTATGTCCTGGAGGCATTTTGTTTCTCAGACCAAACTGCTGTTGCTGGTTCAAATGTTAACAAATTAAAGCCACTTGGCTTCACATAAAATCCAATGTCCTCAAGTTTTTTTGCCTCTACTGAGTATAGAGAGGCCTATGACTGGGATAAAAGGTACTTCATCGAAAATCAATCAGAATTATAGTAAGATTGACTCTGGGCACGCAAACTCATGCCTGCATGTACACAAACAACCCACGCCATGCTTCATAAAAGCTTCCGAATCACAGAGGCTTGTTGAATGCTGGTTAAATGGCAGAGTTGCTATTGTCCATCTTAATTTCTGGATTGTTTATATCCAGACTCCTCTGCCTTAATGTCATTAGCCCATAGCCATTCAGTTAAAATCCTTAGCAATCTGTCTCCATTCTACATTTTTAAATTATAATTAATATTAAGTCAAATGTGGCCAGCAATGATGGCTCACACCTGTAGTCCCAGCACTTTGATAGGCTAAGGCAAGAGGATTGCTTGAGGCCAGGGGTTCAAGACCAGCCTGGGCAACATAGCAAGACATATCTACAAAAAATATTTTTTAAAGTCAAATGTATGCTTTTCATAAATTAAATAATTTTGTCCTCACAAGAAACATATGAAGTAGGTGTGACTAGTATTCCTATTAATGAAGAAACTGATGTTCAGAGAGGTCAAGTAAAATATTCAAGTACTCATAGCTAGTAAGAGGTGGAATTTAGATTTAAATACATATTCATGTGACTCTAAAGCCAACTTCATTGGTTACTCTAGTAATCTCTCTTGAGATATTTTTTCCTGATCTCACACAGTTATTCACCAGTTATCCTTTGCTCTAATCAAACTGGTAACCAACAGTGTATACTATCACTTCCTTACTCACACTCATCTTTACCTCCATAGTTTCTCCTTTTTCTGTCTACTTGAGTCTTACTCTTCAACACTCAATTCAAGTTTCACATTGCCCTCAAGCTTCCCTCTTGTTTATTTCAATGATTTCTTACTTGTTTCCATTCTGAAAACACGAGAGCCAGAGAGAATTTGGAGTTATTATTGCAGTCCTAAGTCACCAATTCAAAGCAACAAACTATCATCCAGGCTAAATATCCTGTTGACATGTTTTATTTGGTCTGCATACTGATTTTGCTTTTGTTTCTGTTTTCAACTTAAAATTTTTCCAAAACTTAAAACTGTTTAAATTTTATAGAAAAATACAGATTTTTTTTTTTTTTGGATGAAAAATCAAAGGTACGGAGATTGAAGTTTTGCTTAAGAGAACACAGTTGACTTAGCTGAAGCAAGATCCAGATTTCCGTACTCTGAATCTGGTGCTCTTTTACCAAATTCTAATTATGAATTACTTGGGTTACTCAGTTATTTATTTTATTTTTTAAATTTTTTGTTATTTTTTTATTTCAAAATCTTAAGGAGTTACAAATGTTTTAGGTTACATGGACCCTTTTGTAATGCTTGAGTCCTGGCTATAGGTGTGCCCATCACCCAGATAGTGTTCATTGTACCCATTAGGTAGGTTTTTGCCCCTCCCCTCCTCCCCCCGGTTGATTTCCACTGAGTTTTATTTTAAGTTGTATCTAAGATAGATACATCCTAATTAGGTTTTGTGATCACTGACAGAGACTTTCAAATATCATACATTTTTGTTTGTACTTCCATAGCAATTAATGAAGTATTTGATAAATAACAAATTGATTCCCTCATTGATTCTTGTGTTTGTGCTGAGGCAAAGTCAGTACCAATTCTTCTTGCAGACAAAGACTATGACAAATTTAAAAAAATGAGTTTCACCCAGAAGTTGATAGTCCCAAAGCTGTGTTGACCTCTGGAAAGTCCTCCAACGGTCTCACCCCAAGGCTCTGTCCTACAATAGGGCCCAGGTCAGCCATCCTGGGCTCCCAGGTAACTGGGTGGGACCACAGAAAAAACAGAAGCTCAGTGAGGTTAGATCACTTTAAGTAAATGTCCCCAAATTGGAATATATTTGAGGCAGATATGCCCAAATTAACCTAGTTTTCTTTGGTGTAGGCCCCATATTTTGAGGAAAATATTTTATCAGAATAAAAAAATGACTCAATAAAGAAGTTTTCCATTTAAGACAGGAGAAGAACTAATAATAGAAAAAGACAGTTTCAGGGATTATATCTTGATCATTTTTTTAATCTCCATTCATCATAGTGTCTTATGCAAAAAAGACATTCAGTATGTGTTTGATGAATCAAATACATTGGTTTATTCATTCAGCAGGTTGAATAATCTTGTTTTGAACATCCATTATATATCATGCACTGTACCATGCACTGGGCTAATCATCACATGTAAATGGGTAAAAGTTGAAACATTAAACTGAACATGAACTCTAAAGAGTTATTTAGATGTTTTTCTACTGGCATTCATCTTGGAGTTTCTGTGACCATCTCTAACCTATTGCAATAGGAATAATTCAAAACAAATAAGAATAGTAGAGTGAGGCGCTAACTCTAAAGAGAAGACAAGTATTGGTATGATTGCCCCACAAATAATCAATTTGTTTTTGCTGACTTTTCAGCATGAAAGAATTCAGAGTAGCAGAGAAAAACAAATCAATGCAAAATAAAAAATCTTCATGCCTTTTTTTCCCATTTTAATCATTTTAAAATATTAATGAAGTATGTAAAAATAAGACACTAACAACACTGATAAACTCAAAAAAATTTAAATGTTTCACATGGCATTTTATTTCTGGGTGAGAAGGACTAAACACATTCCATCCCATCTCTACCACTAAATACAGCTATGCAAACTGGCCAGAATGCATAGAGCAACTATTTAAGGAATGGAAGGTAAATAATAGCTGCTAGTCTGAGAAGAAGACTGGAATTCAAAGTAACACCAAAATATTGGTTAGCCTATTTTTTATTTTTTTCTTTAGTATTTACAGTCTCAGCTCAACACAACTCAAAACTGACAGAGGCAGCTCAAGTTCTCTAGTTCTTGCTCAAGGAGAGGGAAAGGGTCTCCTGATAGTCAGAAAAAATGGGTAAAATCCTTCCAATTTTTTCCCTCCATTCTCTCACACCCTAGTCCCAAAGCAATTGCCTGGCAGTGGTGGCATCAATGGTGGCAGAAATAGGAGCCCACGGAAGCCTAAAATTCTGAGAGAGAGTGATCTTCCTTTATGAGAAAAACTGTAGTCCCAAAAGGATGTGTCAAAACACCATTGCTTTTTTTTTCTGTGTATTATTCTAGTGCATGGTCCCAGGGACAGGCACAATCGCAAGAAACATATGGTAGACCAGGTTAAATGAAATCCGAGATTTCTGGCCAGAAAAGGGGAGGATTATAGTACCATAAAGTGCTTGAGAGATAAAAGAGAGGAAAGAGTTCATGAAAGTGACCTGGTATGTTGTTTTTGAAATTTCAGCCTTACCTCAAACTGCCTGTGCATGGATAAACAGCATTCCATAGACTTCCAGAACTGAACAATGGGATATATCACCACCCAGGTCCCAGACTAGCCACTCAGTGGTGCATCAATGGAACAGGTAATGCATAACATTGCAAAAACTTCAAAAATGGAACTCACATTGAAATCACAATCACAGAAAACTAGTCAAAACTTGTGGTCTGAATCTAACCACATAAAGAGCCCACTCAAAAAGTTTTAAATTTAAATTAACATTTTCTATAGGAATGAAACAAGACCCAGAATTTCATAATATTCAAAATATTCAGGAGTAAATCTAAAATTACTTAGTGAACCAAGAACTGGAAAAAGATAACAATAGATTTCAATGTTGAGATGACACAGATGTTGGAGTTTTCCCACAAAAATACTTTAAAGCAGCTATAAATATTCTTCAATATTTTATAGTGAATACTTTTGAAACAAACAAAAAATATAAAATTTTAGCAAAGAAAAATATTAAGAAGAACCAAATAGAATTTTAAGAACTGAGAAAAAAACCAAGTATTAAATTTTTTAAATGACCAAGCTCAATAGACAAATGAAGATGGTGAAACAGTCAGAGAACTTGAACACGAATCAATAAAAAATACTCATTCAGAACTAAGAGGAAAAACATTTAAAAAAATGACACTGTGCAACAATAAAGTCCAATATTCATATTATTTTACTCTAAGAAGGAGAGAAGAAAAACTGCAATATAGAAAACATAATTGAAGAAATAGTAGATGAAAACTTCATAAACTTGATGAAAGACATGAACCTACCAATTTAAACTGAGTGAGCACCAAACTGGATAAACTAAAAATAATCTATGTCCAAACACATTATAATCAAACTGCTGAAAACTAAAGATAAGCATCTTGAAGGCAATCAAAGAAAAATGATATATTACCTAGAGGGGAGCAAAGATTCAAATATCTTTGGATTTCTCATCAAAAATTGTGGAGCCAGAAGGAAATATATCAACCAAGAATTATATATCGAGCAAAATACTTCTAGAAATGAAAGTGAAATAAAGACATTCTAAAATAAAAGCAACTCAGAGGATAATTTACTGTCAACAGATTCACTCTCAAAGAATTTCTAAAGGTAATTTTTCAAACAAAAGTGAAATGATACCAGAATGAAACTTGCAACATGAAAAATAGAGAACAGAAAAATAGTGAATATTTTGGTAAATAGAATATTATTGTTGCTTTATGTGTTTATGAAGCATTTGATGGTTAAAAGCAACAAGTACAATATTGCCTAATGGGATTTTTAACATATAGATAGACATAATATAAAAGGACAGGAAACAAACATATAGTGGTTAGGGTTTTTGCATCACATATGAAGGAACAAATGTTGAATCAGACTATGGAAATTTAACTATATTTTACTCTCTAGAAAAGATACAAAAAATAAACAAATAGTAAAAAAGCACACATATACAAACTAAAATTTAATATTAAAATATATCAAAATAACAAAAAAGGTAAACAAAGGAATGGAAAACAGATTAAGCAAACAGAAAACAAATATTAAAATGAAAGACTGAAACCCAAATGTATCAATATTATATTAAATATAAATGATTTTAAAACATTATTTAAATATCGAGATTGTCAGATTTGGTTAAAGTGAACTAAACACATGCTGTATGCAAGAAATTCACTTAAATACTGTGTAATGATATATCTAGCTTTCAAGTTCTTAAAAAAGTTAAACCTTGCAAACCAAATCAAAAGAAAAATGTATTGACTGTATGAAAGTTCGACAAAGTAGAACTCAGAGCAAAAATTTACCATGGGTGAAAAAAATGAACATTACATAATGATAAAAGTATTGACTCACCAAAAAGACAAAATGATCTTACATGTGCTTGCAAATAATGATAATTTGAAAATGCCTGAAGCAAAACAGAACTGAAAGGAGAAAAGATTAATCCACAATTATCACTGAAGTCTAATACATCTTTCACAGTAATTAATAAAAGTAATAGAAAAAATCAGTGAGGATATAGAAATTGAACAATAGTATAGCAACTGGATCTGATATTATATAATATTCTGCACAATGGCAGAATGCACATTCTTTTCAAGTGAGCATAGAAAATTCACCAAGATGGCTTATAATCTGGGTCAAAAAGCTATCTTACTAAATTAAAACAAATATACAAAATATGCTCTCTGCTCATAATGGAATTAGGCTGGAAATAAAAACATAAAGATAAAAGGAAAATCCACAAAAACATGCAAATTAAACAAAACACTTTTAAATAATCCATGGGTAAAAGAAAAAGTTGCAAGGGAAGTGACAACATTTGAACTGAATAAAAATACAATTTATCAAATTTGTGGACTAAAGTAATGCTAAGAGAAAAATTTGTATTATTTGCTTATATTAGAAAAGAAGGTCTCAAATCATTAATCTAAGTTCCCCTGTTTAAAATAATAGCAAAATATGTTCAAAGCCAGCAGATGAAAAAAATAATAAAGAGCAAGAATCAATAAACAATAATGAAAATAAATAAAGCCAAAAGCTGGTTATTTGAAAAGATTAATAAAGTTTATAAATCTATAGCAAAATTAACAACAAAAAAAAAAGAAGACATAACTCACCAGCATCAGGAAGGAAAGATGGGCTATCATTACTGATTCTGTAGATATTAAGCTTAATAGGGAATACTACCATCAACTCTGCACATAAATTCATCAACTTGAAAGGAATAGACCAATTTTTAAAAAGTCACAAACTTCTAAAACTTAGACAACATAAATATTCCTATAACTGTTAAAGAGAATGAATGTCTAGTTAAAAACCTTCTGAAAAAGAAATCTCTAGGCCCAGATGGTTTTCCTGGTGAATAAGAATTGGCCATCATAGAACACCTGGCATACCTTTGAACCTTATACAAATACTTGCAAGTAGAGGTACCATAAATCAACTGGGGTGCCCAAAGTGGGTTGTTCTCCTTGTCTTTCCTTATTTTTAAAGGATTTATTTCCCATTTTTCTTTGCAAGCTCATTTATCTATTAATGAGACAGTTCAGTTTCCTCTTTTGCAAAAGCACAGAAAGGCCAATTGAGATTAATTTTTGGAGAACAAGGCAATGGAGAAGACCCTTTACAATACAACTCTAAATCAAAATTAGGATCCAAACAAGAAATTCCTGAGAACCAACAACTCAGACATAGGTCCGTAGTTGACCATTCAGACATTTCCCCCGAGGGAATTTCAGATGGAACAGAAACAGATCCTCCTATGTTAGGACAAAACTCACAATCAATCACAAAAAATATGGGGAATTCCCAATACAAGCAATGTAAAATGTCATGGCCTATCAATCAAATAGGAATTTTCATTTAACAGCCACTTCTCACACTCCAGCACATACATTAGATTACAATAAAACCATTCTCTTTAGACAAAAGTTCACAGCTGTAAGTTGTCCATTCAGCCAAGATTCTTCCCAAGGGGCTCTTAGCTAGAACTTCCTTATGTTGCAACAAAACTTCAGAAACAAGCAAACACAGACAACAGGGAATTCCCAACAGAAAATGCCATGGCTGACCAAATGGGAACCACAAAACAAGAACTGAATTCTCCATTGAGAATCAGCATCTCCTACTCCAAAAGGGGACAAACCAAGAAGCAAATTCTCTCAGATGAAAGAACCAACATCTCTCCATCCCCCCTGGTTCCCAGGGAACTGCAAATGAGCTCCATCCAAACCAGCTTCCCTAGTTCCACTCAACCTCTTTACTTCCTAACCCAAATCAGCGCCTCAAAGCAACTCCAACAGGAAAGTCTGAAATGCCGTCCGCCGCCATGGGTGGAAACAGGGTCTGAGCCTCCTAGGGAACTTTACTTACAAATGGCCATGGTTGTTGTGATGATTCCCAAATCCATTTCCTTATCCTCAACTCAGTACAGGTTGTGGGGAGCTGGTCTAATTTGGGGAGAAAGAGATGGGAGTTCCCCTTCTCACAAAGGCCTCACACACTTGGCTTCCTGTACAGCAGGAGAGCTAATACCACCTTTCTCATTCACCCCTGGTATAAAGAAACTGAACATCACCTGAAGGCCAGGTGATGAATAAAACAGAGCCTACCTCGCCAGTGAAAGGGACTTGGGCAGTGAGATTATCTTGTAAAAAGGGTCCATAATATGGCTGTTTTATTCATAATTCTCTTCTATAGGAACTAATATTACAGAAAGAATTCCACATAATTTGATTTCAATATTTGCTCATTTCTGCACAGGCAGTGAATAAGCTAATTTCTTTTTCAATGTCATCTGTATTCTTTAGCTCCCTATTTCTGCATATATATAGATACATATATAATTTTAATCCCCTTCTCTTTACAATTATTGCTACTAAAAATGAAGGTAGTTATCTAGGCAACTGTGTTTGCATGTATTTTCTCTAATCCTTTTGAGTTAGAGGGAAGGCAGAAACACCACATCCCTAGTCCTTAGAATTCATGAGAGTCTTCAAAATAAGACAGCAGTAATTTCCTCCTTACTCTCTCCCCACTGAGAAGACCACTGTCTAACACTGTTGGCTTTATCACTGCATCATTTCTGGACCTTCTTTTTTTTCATTTCTGAGGTAATCTTGGTCTTCTTACAGCAAAAGGACAATCACTAATGCATGATCTCAAGGTAAATCATTCACACTATACCTGAAAAGCACATGCTTCCTTTAGTATAGAGTATCCTAACCAATCATGGAAACTCAATGAGCCATACTTTTAATGCTAATAGAGTAGGATGTGATTTTCAAACGTGCTGCTGAAGTAGTTTTGTTGTTGTTGCTTGCTCGTTATTTAAAATTAGAGAGGCTATGACATTGAGAATAACTCATTTCTAAAATTTAGACTAAGAATAATTACATACAAAATTTTATTATTAACATTTTATGTTTTTAATTAGAAGGCAAAAATAGCATTTGTTAAGAATCTTTTGTGCCAAGCCCTGTGGTTGCCTTAAGAGTGCAGGCTCAGGATCGAATATATGGAGCCCAGAATGTTGACTCGGCACTCAGCATATGCTTATCCATCTCATTGGGTTACTGTGAGCATTAAGTCACATTAAGTTCTTAATAAAATGTTGGCTATAGGGAGATAAAAGTACAAATTTATAGCAGGTGGTAATAAGTAAAATCCATGTTGTAATCACTAAACACTACAAAAAAAGAAAAACCCCAATGTATAACTTAAAGACTGAAGGGAGTAGGAAAGAACACTTTTAAAAATCCTTAATCTCAAAGAACAAGAAGGAAAAAAAAAGAAACTCTCTGGCCTTCAGGTGGTGTTTGGTTTCTTTATGCCAGGGGTAAATGAGAAAGGTGGGTATTAACTCTCTTGCTGGATGTAAAAAGAGGTGTGAGTCCTTGGTGAGAATGCTCCGCCAGAACCTCAAAATGTATTTCAGTGGCATAAGTATTAACAGAAATCAAATAGTAAGATGATATATTTAAATCATTCTATTAGGAGTTAAACTAAATGTAAAAAGATTAAACAATTGAATTATTAGGCAATGATTGTTAAGTCAGATTTTTAAAAAAATCTGTCTTAGTTTGGGTTCCCCAAGAAACAGGCTCTCTGCCAAGGAATCTAGTGTAAGTAGTTCATTGGAGATGCAAGGAGCATGGGTAGGAGAAGGAGTTGGGATACAGGGAAGGCAGGGAAGCCTATAAAGTAGGTATTATTAAGGCAGCTAATAGAGGGCTTGACTTGTGCTTAATCCAGTGAGGAAATCCTAGAAAGTAGTACAAAATGCACAACTCTGCCAAAATTCAGGGAACTGTGGTATTTATATTCTCACACCTATAAATCTTTGGTTAAGGCTGTCCTTGAAGGATGTAAATTCCCAGGCATACTTTGACAGCTGTGTCTATGGATCAAATGGATAACCACAGCCTGAGGGCAGCCTTCCAAAAATGATGTAAGTGCTGGCTATTGAAAGGTAGGCAAGTATGCACAGAAATGATAAAGTTGTCCAAGGGAACATAGATGGAGCCTGTGCTGCATCTGCTACATAAACTACAAGAGATACATCTTAACTCTTAGGATACAAAATAGTAGAAAGGAGAAGGTTGGAAAAAACATATCTTAAGGAAATACTAATAAAAGGAAGGTAATGTAGTTATATAGCTATATTAATATCAAATAAAGTAGAATTTAAGGCAAGAACTACCAGAGGAAAGAAGAATATTTCATAATGATAAAAGTTTCAGTCTATTGGAGGATATAACAATTCTAAACTTGCACACTTCTATCCCATAGTCTCACAATGTATAAAGTAAATTAGACAAATGGAGAAATATGCAAATCATAGAGGTTATAACATCATTTAGTAACTGATAGAACCAACAGGTTAAAGATATATAGAACATTTAAACAATACAACTAACATATTTGACCTAATTGACACACATAAAACATGTTACCAAACAACTACAGAGAACAAATTCATTTCATGTAGACCCAAATCATTTAAAAAAAAGTTATGTGGTCAGCCTTAAAGTCTAAAAATTTTAAAGGAGATAAATCATGTAGAGTTTGCTCTCAGAACAAAGGAGAAATAACCTAGAAACTAAGAAAAATAACTAGAAAACAACCCCAAATGTTTGGAATATTATAAATGTCCATTTATTTATTTAATTTTTTTTAAAGCGATAAGAGTCTCACTTTGTTGGCCAGGCTGAACTTGAACTCCTGGGCTCAAGTAATTCCCTCAGCTCAGCCTCCCAAGTAGCTGGGACTATAGATGCACCCACCACACAAGCTAATAAAAAACCTCTTAAAAAATCTATAGATTAAAGAAGTAGTCATAATGAAAATTATAAAATATTTTGAGTATAAGATCATAAAGATATGGCATAAGAAAATCTGTCCAATACAGTTAACTCATTTATGCTGGATCAGGTTATAGCCATGAAAGCATATATTAAAAATGAAAAAATGCTAAAAATCATTGATTGAAGAAGCCATCACAAGAATACTGAAAAGGAAAGCAAATGAAACCTGAAGGAGATAGAGAGCAAAATTTAATTAAATAAGAAAAACAACGAAGTCAAGAAGACCAAGGTAGGCATTTCCATAGGCCCACTTGATGCTCGTTATCATAAATTTAAAGGAACACCAGTCAGAGTGGTGTGCGTGTGTGTGTGTGTGTGTGTGTGTGTTTCCATTAAGTTCAGCTTCTCAAATGTAGGCAATGAAAAAATGGAGAGTTGCCTTTACTGAGTGCTGGTGTTTTTCCAAAAGAGAAGAACTGAAAGGGGAGAGGAACAAGGGAGAAAGACTGTGTATGAAAAGGAGTTTTGCTAATGAGACAGTTACAGCTCAAACAGGTAGGGAAAAATGTAAAGAAATGGGGTATGATGGACAAAGGAGGTGATATCGATGGATTGAAATGGCAGTATGAGACTGGAGGAGCTTAAAATTGAATCATAAGCAAGGGAGTAGTTTTTAATGGTACTCTTTGCTTCAGAGCTCTGGGAATAAATGCACTGAGGTATAGTGAAAGTTTGTTGGGTCAGAATGGAGGAGTGAGATTTAGTTCAAAGTACAGAATATTTAGAATTATAAGGATGTAAGTGTTCATAAGGAAATTCCCTCCATAATCACTATAGATTCATGCCATGAATCATACGTGTTAAGAAATCTCAACCTAGATATCCATAATGTTCACTCCCCTGAACAATTACTGTAATTGCTTTATGTATCCTAAAGATTTTATAGAACAAATTTATGACTTCTCCAAATGTATATTATCAGGGACACTTTTAAATAGCCTTTCTAAAATTTTCTGACTTCCAACTACACAGTCCACTTTCCCCCCTCTATACAGCATCTCAATGTCTTGTTTTCTACACATGCAAGCTCCATATCATGATTTTCTTTTGTTTTAAAGGCAATTTACTGAAATAAATAAGACTTCAATATTATTGCTATTTCTTCTCTTCATAAGAAGCAATGGTAGAAATGTTTTTAAAAATAATAATTATAGCTTTTGTCTACTGTCAAATGATATTCCTGGATTTATTCATGCATACATGCAATAAGTGTTTATTGAGCTCCTTTTATATATTTAGTACTTTCTGTAGACAATAAAGGATAACAGTGAATAAAACAGGCCAAGGTATTGCCCTCATAAAGCTTATATTTTAATTAGAGGAGACACATGATAAACACAAATACCCAGTAAATTTGAATGCTATGAAGTAAAAGTAAGATAAAGGAATATATGGAAAAACCAGGTCTTCTTTTACATAAGATGTTCAGAAGAGGCCTCACTGAAGAGGTAATTTTAGAACAGAGGCTAAAATGAAATGAGATAGTAAGTTACATGGATAAGGGGAACTCAGGGGGCCAAAGAAGTGATCCCAGAAATTGCAAAGGCCTGAGAAAGAATTGTGGCTTGTTATTTAAAGAGTAAAAGGAAAATCAGTTTGGCTGGTACACTGAGCTCAGAGGTGTTAGCAGTAAGGGATGAGAGAAGAAAGTGGAATCTGAATAAATAAATCATATATGGCTCTAAGGTTAAGTTAAGGGGTTCGCATTTTATTCTGAGTGAGCTGGGAAAGTTTTGGAAAATTTTGAGGAGTCACTAGATTAGAATTACGTTTTTTAAAGAAACATTCTGGAAAGGAGGTAGAGCAAAATGACTGAATAGAACCCTCCAGTGATTGGGCCCCCACAGGACACCCAGTTGAACAACTATCCATTGCAAAAAAGCACCTTCATAAGAACTAAAAATCAGGTAAGCTATCACAGTACCTGGTATTAACAATATATCAAGAAAAGAGGCACTAAATAGGTTAAGAAAGACAGTCTTGCGTTGCCTATACCACCCCTCCCGCATCTCCTGGCAGCTCTGTACCAGGGCCAGGTGGAGGGAGAATCTGTGTGCTTGGGGGAAGAAGAGGGAAGTGCTTGTGGGACTTTGCACCAGAACTCAGGGCTTCCCTGTCACAGGAGAGGACAACACAGGGCAGAATTCTGTCAGTGCCCATGGAGGGAGCATTTAGAACAGCCCTGGCCAAAGGAGAATTCTGTGCCCCAGAGTAGGAACCTAAATTCCAGCTGGCTCCAAGGCCTGCTGATGAAAGCAGCCTGGGGCCTAGAACAAAACTGTAAGGCAGTCAGCCACAAAGACTGCAGTCCTTGGGTAATTCCTTTGGCTGTGCTGAGGCTCAGAGCCAGTGGACTCAGGGTGCACATGATCCAGTGAGACACTAGTGGTGGTGGCCAAGCAAGTATCTGTGTCCCGTTTCCCCCAACTCCAGGCAGTGCGGCTCTGGGAGATTTTTATTCCATTTGAGGAAAGGAAAGGGAAGAATACCAACTTGAGTACCAGCTCAGCCACAGCAAAATAAAGTACCAAGCAGACTCCTGAAGAGGTTTAGCTCCAGGGCAGATTTCAGGCCTTACCTCTGGAACCGCATTTCTAGACTCACTCTGGACAGAAAGGGAACCTGCTGCCCTGAAGGGAAAGACCATGTCCCGGCAAGATTCACTCACTACCTCCTAACTTAAACCTCGCTTGGGTGAGGCAAAGTCATAAAATGTAACCAGAAGATATTTGCACTTCAGTGTTTATTGCAGCATTATTCACAATGGCTAAATTATGGAATCAGCTTAAGGGCTTATCAAGGGATGAATGGATAAAAACGATAGGGTGAATGTACACAAAGGAGTATCTCTACAACAAAAACTATAAAACACTGATGGAAGAAATTGAAGAGGACAGAAAAAAAAAATGGAAAGATATTCCATGCTCATCAATTGGAAGAATCAATATTGTTAAAATGTCTGGACTACCCAAAGTAATCCACAAATTCAATGCAATATCCATCAAAATACCAGAGGCATTCTTCACAGAAATAGAAAAAAAATTCTACAATTTATATGAAACCACAAAAGACCCACACTAACCAAACCATCATGAGCAAAAAGACTCAAACTGAAAGAATCATATTACCTGACTTGAAATTATACTACAGAGTAGTAATAACCAAAACATCATGGTACTGGCATAAAAACAGATACATAAACCAATGAAACAGAATAGAGAACCTGGAAATCAATCCACACATCTACAATAAACTCATTTTCAATAAAGGTGACAGGAACATACGTTAGAAAGAGATAGTCTCTTCAATAAATGGTGCTAGGAAAACTAGATGTACATATGTAGTAGAATTAATCTAGACCTCTCTCTCTTACCATATACAAAAAATCAAATCAAATCAAAATGGATTAAAGTCTTAAATTTAATCCCTGAAATTATGAAACTACTAAAATTAAACATTGGGGAAATACTGCAAGACATTGATCTGGCAATGATTTATTGAGTATCACCTCAAAAGCACAGGCAGCCAAAGCAAACTGGATAAATGAGATCACAACATGCTAAGAAGCTTCTGCACAGCAAAGGAAATAATCAAAAAAGTAAAGAGACAACCCTCAGAATGGGAGAAAATATTGCAAACTACCCATCTGACAAGGGATTAATGATTAGAACATATAAGGAGCTCAAACAACTCAATAGAAAAAAAACAAACAATCTGATTAAAAAATAGGCAAAAATATGAATGGACATTTCTCAAAAGATGACATACAAATGCCCAACATGTATATGAAAAAAATGCTTAATATTATTAGTCATCAGAGAAATGCAAATCAAAACCACAATGAGATTATATCTCACCCAGTTAAAATGACTTTTATCAAAAAAACAGGCAAACAAAACCTTATATCTAGAATGGAAATTATATGGAACCAACCTAAAGTGAGATAAGTTATTGCTGCTTACCCTCCTCTGGATGATGGTAGCTCTTTAGGAGCAGGCTTAAGTTAAGCCACTAAAAAATAGTTCATGAGAGACCCTTCCTAGCACCCCAAGGTAAGTATGGTAATATAACCATAAGTGGGCCGGGCGCGGTGGCTCACGCCTGTAATCCTAGCACTCTGGGAGGCCGAGGCGGGTGGATCGCTCGAGGTCAGGAGTTCGAGACCAGCCTGAGCAAGAGCGAGATCCCGTCTCTACTAAAAATAGAAAGACATTATATGGACAACTAAAAATCTATATAGAAAAAATTAGCCGGGCATAGTGGTGCATGCCTGTAGTCCCAGCTACTCGGGAGGCTGAGGCAGTAGGATCGCTTAAGCCGAGGAGTCTGAGGTTGCTGTGAGCTAAGCTGACGCCACGGCACTCACTCTAGCCTGGGCAACAAAGTGAGACTCTGTCTCAACAACAACAACAACAACAACAAAAAAAACCATAAGTGAAAGAGAATAGAGTAAAACAATATGTCAGTATGTCAAATGAGTGGGTCAGGTGCTAACCACTATACATTAGTTTGCCTCTTTCAGGTCCCTGACCCAGTTGGAAGCAGAGAAGTGGAAGGGACCCTACAAAGTGCATCTAACAACTCACACCTCATTAAAATTGGCAGAAGTGACACCTTGGATCTATACCAAACTAAAGAGGTATAGCCCCCAGTGGAGGGGCCAGCCTTTAGGAAATCTAAAGTATTAATATCTTCTTGATAAAAAGAAAATAATGAAAATGTTGGTATTTTTGCTAATCTTTCTTTGGTAATTTGTTCTGTCAACAGGATAGAGGGAAAATTCCTTAGTGATGATTTCCCTGGGCTATCACCTCTTTTGTTAATCTGTCTTACTGTTGGGTGTATTATCCTAAACTTCATTTAGTACAAGTATTTGAGTACATGATTTCTGAATTTGCAGGAGCTGGTCTCTTGGATCACCTACAGGATATAATTAATAGCTCTGTGCTCAGAGGTCCCATGTTTCTTTTCTAACCCAGTCCTGTATTGGACATTGTGTGCAAGGTGACAGTCCATTTCACCTTGTCAATCCTCACAATTATAATTATTGCTTCTGCCCTTTATCACCTGATAATCCACACCTTCCATTAAAACATTGCCCTATTCAACAGGAAGTAGATGATGACTACTTGGCCCCTCTTCCCATAGATTTAAGAAGGATAAAATTGACAGTAGGAAATACATAACAGAGAAAATAGCCTGAAAAGAGGTAAAAATGTTTTCTGTCTCTTCAAAACCCCCTTACCCTTTTTGAGAACTAAAACCTGTATCCCTGCCTCAGGACAGAGGTTGGAAGGAGCAGGGGAGTGTCTTTTGTTCTTTGTGCCTTAGGAGACAGCTCAAGGAAATTGGGCAGAGTTCACAAGATTGTCTGAGCCAAAGAAGGGATGAATCAGAACATTTAAAAGTGCTGTACTTCTGCTCAGAAGCAGGATGTTGGTACTTTGAGATGGGAGTCTGCCAACCTCCTCATTTGCCAGCAAATTAATAAACTTCCTCTTTCCTTCTCTTCAGAAAAAGAAAAAAAAAAAGGACAGGCAATAACAAATGCTGGCAAGAATGTGTAAAAAGGGGAAACTTCATACATTGTTAGTGAGAATGTAAATTATCACATCCACATAGAGAACATTAGGGAGGTTCTTCATAAAACTAAAAATAGAACTACCATAGACCCAGCAATCCCACTGTTAAGTATATACACAAAAGAAAGGAAATCAGTGTATGAAAAAGATATCTGCACTCTCATGTTTATTGCAGCACTATTCACAATAGCCAAGACTTGGGATCAACCCAAGTGTACATCAACAGATGAATGGATAAAAAAAAATATGCAGTGGTACATATACACAATGGAATATTATTCAGTCATAAAAAACAAATGAAATCCTACCATTTGCAACAACATGGATGGAACTGGAAAACAGTATGTTAAATGAGATAAGCCAAACATAGAAAGACAAATTTCACGTGTTCTCACTCATATGTGGGAGCTAAATATTAAAACAATTGATCTCGTGGAGACAGAGTAGAATCATGGTTACCAGAGACTGGGAAGAAGAGCAGGGAAGAGGAGATAAAGTGGGGTTAATGGGTGCAAAAATATATTTAGAGAGTTAGACAGAATGAATAATATTTGTTAGCACAGCAGAGTGACTATAGTCAATAATAAAGTATGGAATACTTTAAAATAACTAAAAGAGTAGAATTGGAATGTTGCTAACACAAAGAAATGATAAATTCTTGAGTTAATAGATGCCCCTTATTGCCCTGATCTGATTATTACACATTGTATGCCTGTATCAAAACATCACATGTACTCTATAAATATATAGAAATATTATGTACCCATAATTAAAAATAAAAAATTAATTTAAGAAAAAGAAACACTCTGGCTTCTTTGGAGAGAATAGATTGTAGGGGGACAAAATTGGATGGATGAAGATCAGTTAGAAGGTGGTTGTAATAGTCCAATTGAGATAATAGTATCTTGGTATGAGGGAAAGTATGAAAAGTTATTAGATTCTGGTTATATTTCAAAGAGAGAACAGACACATTTTATCACTAAATTGATTTGGAATTGTGGGAGAAGAGTAGGAATTGTGAGAGAAGGAGAGGAATTCTACATTTTTTGACCTTAAACTACTATGTTAATAAAATTTCCATTTACTAAAGTGGGAATCACTGAATAAAACAGTAAAACTCAAGACTTCAGTTCCTGACAGATTGAATTTGAGAAGCCTATTATAAATCCAAGTACAAAGATTGAATATGAATATGAATTTCATGGGAAAGATCAGGGCTGAAGATGGTATTTAAAGCAATTGTATTAGATGAGTACCTGGGGTGAAAGTAGATAGAAAAGATGAAAATCTGAGAATTGAGCCTTGAGGATCTGTGATACTGAGAGGTTATGAAGAGTGATTCACCAAAGGGTAGGGAAAAGGAACAGCTAAAGTATGTCAGGAAGGCAATATTATTAATATCCTAGAAACTAAATGAAAAAAGTTTTTCAAGAAAGTGATCAAGCATGGCCTTTGCTATTATGAGATTAAATGAGTATTAAGAATAAGCCAATATATTTGGCAATGTGAATTTTATTTGGTGACCATAACAGGAGAAGATTTTTTGAAGTAATGAGAACAAATCCTGATTGGAATAGGTTCAACAGAGAAATAAAGAAAACAGAGATAGTGAATATATACAATATTTTTAGGACATTGGCTCTAAAGGGGAGCAGCAAAGGAGGGAGGCACCTGTATAAGGATATAAGGATAAGAAGACATTGCAGCATGTTTGCATATGGATACAAAGGAGCAGTGAAGAGCAAATGATCAGTGGGGAAGGGAAAAAAATAGATTCTACAGAAGTAAAAGGGAACAATTGCAGGAGAAATATTCTTGAGTGGGTCAGAGGAAATGTCATTCACTGAATGAATGGAGAGATGGACCTTAAATAGGAGTACAGAGAGTTTTCTATTCCAAGGGGAACAAGGCAAGGTATATCAGTTCAGATAAAGGTAGATAGTTTTAATGCTGAGACATCCCCTTCATATGGTATCTCTTTTAGTAGTAAAATATGAAGTAAGGATATCAGCTGAAAATAGAAGGGGATTGGTAAAAAAATTGAGGAATGAGAAGATATAAAATAGTTGCTCAGAAAGTGAGAAAGCAAATTGACTTGGGAAACATTGAGAGGATTTCCAGAAAACCCTAATGACCCACTTAAGGTTTATGGTCATGAATTTAAAGTGAGTCCATCCAACCTGTATATTTGTTTTTCTCCAGCTATATTATAGGTACTAAGTAGGTAGGAAATTGACTTGAATCAGTGTTAAGAGTTGGTCAAATTGGTATGATTGAAGGGAGAGAGGGAAAACAAAGCTGAGAGTGATGACTCTGCTTGTCCTGTTGAAGCAAAGCCGGGTAACGAAGAATGTGAGGAAATGAGAGATGCAAAGAGTTAACATGTATGTCAATGGATTGGAGGGCCCAGAGGAAGTACAAAACTGGAGGAATGCGATGTGAAGGCAGTAATCTGCCTGTGGGATGCTTGAAATTGAGATTATAAAAAGAATGCAGTGATTGCAAATGGAGATTGTTTCGGTCTGATTACAGAAATGGGTAGCTGATATGCACTAGAAGACAAGGTAATTGAAGGTGAGGAGACTCAGAACATACGAAGGATCGTTTTGTAGACACTGAAATCATCAATTATAATGACAAGAGGGCTGGTGAATAAGGATTGAGCAGGCACTAGAATCTTCAATGAAGGAAGTGGGAGCAATTGCCACAAGGCCAGCAGATGACTACAGCAAGGAAGGCTAGTGGGGCGTTGTCTGATTATATGCACTCCAGTGGAGCTGCCGTCTGAGGGAATAGGAAAAATTGCCTTAAAGGAGCAGTGAAGACCAAGAAGAATATCTACTTGACCTTTAAGTCCAGTGTCATAAGAGAGAAAATACAACCACCATTTGAGAATATTACAAGGGCAAGCAGAGCTCACAAAGAGCCAGATTTTAATTAGAGCAAGAAGGGATATGAATCCTTAAGAGAAGAGGTCAAGGATACAAAGGGCTTTATTAATGACAAACCCTGAGTCATGGAGAAAAAATTTAGAGTGTCAAATTTGGATATGAGAGCACGACAGAGCAGGTTGTACAAAGCTATGTGGAGTTCAGGTAAAGAAGTATGATCCTCGAATTATGCACTTTCAGAGTTAAGGAAGTTAAACCATCTGGAAGGCATTATGGGATTAGTCTTGACTCTTGACTATCTCCTGGAGGCAGGTGGATAATCAGGTTTAATTGTATGCTGCAGAATGGGTGACTGGTTTTAAGCACTTTGATGTGAAGAGAAAAACAGGGGAGAGTTGCACAGGACAACACGGTTGCCTTGCCAGGAATGATGCAACATCGGAAGGGATGATTTTAAAGACAGTCCTCTCCCTTAATGTATCTTTGACATAACTATTTTCCCATAACCAATATGACCTCAGCTCATTAAATTTTAAAATTAATATATCCTAAACACAAGTGTTCTTCTAAATGAAATTACCATAGAGCATACTGAACGCTTTCCAAATTGCAAATTAAAGAAAAACTTTATTCTTCTGCTTCTATTTCCAGTTCTGCCAAAGGAGTAAGAGATTTGTTCACCATGCTATCTCTATTTTTCCTTGTTTTATAAGATGATAAAAATTTCTAAGGAAACTACTTGAAGTAATTTGCCCTCAAAATTAAATTGAAAATCACTTGACATTTCTGAAGCATCCTAGAAGCTTTTCATTCATGTTCTCCCTACCTTTGCCTTCCCTCTTTACTTTTACTTTTTCCCTTTGAAGAGGACAATGAATTTTGTGATTTTCTGACTATTGAAACTTTATCCTAAAACTTTATTCTAATTTTTTCTGGCTTTTGTTTCTAATGCTAGATATTTAAGTTAAGCATCCTAATCAATTAAAAGGTCTGCTCCCAATGGGGAAAAATACTGTTTTTACCAAAAATCATCAAAAGCTAAAGAATTAAGAACCAAGAAATTGATGAATCAAAGATGACGTAGAACAACTAGGATTTTCAGTTCATTTTGGAGGAGGACTCGCAGGCTTAAACCATCTCTAATCATTTTTATCTTGATGTTCACCGGGGGATGGATGTTCACTGCTGAACAGTGTATCTGCAAAGTTTTACTGAGGATACACGGCTAAGCATACAGATTTTCATTAGGTTATTTTTAAGTTAAAAAGTAATACTTCTCCAAATTTAGGAAAGTCTTTTGGTTGTCATTCATTTTGTTATTGGTGTAAAATATATTTTGCCCTTATTAAAATCTTGCTGTCTTTTAAAGAAAATTATCCAGCTATGTGTTCCTCCCCATCCCCCTTCCCCTTCATGACTGTAGAAGTAGCACCTGTGTTTTTCATAAGATGTAGAACCCATAGAAAATTTAAAAATAAGTACATACATAAATTTATATACATTTTTAGCTTATTTTACATTTACTCAGTATTTATCCTATAAATGAATAGAATAGAACCCTTATTTTTGATGACTTGTCTAGAGTGAATATCTCCTCATTCCTAACATATTAATATGTTATATATAATTGTCTTGATTATTCTTCTCAATTTACTGCATGCTTTGTTTTCAGTTTGTGGAAGGCCCCAGATTAGTAGTTACTTATTAGCCTTCCTATCTATTTCTTCATGAGCTTTTCTATGTCTTTACATCATTTTTCTTTCTCCTCCCATTCCAAATCTTGTTTCTCATGAGTTCTATCCTTTAATGTATTTATTTCCAATGTTTATATGCTTATTTGCATGCATGTGTTTAAATAAATAAAATATGGCACTGATTTATGTTTAAAATTTTATATTTACTTGTAATATATGTCATTCTCTTTCCTATAAGGTTATTAAGTATGAAATGTCTGATTTCCTTAAGCACAAAATTTGACCGTTGATATCTATGACATTTCACTCTGACACTTCTTATTTTATTTTCATTGCGAAGGTACATCCTCGTTCTTTCAAACACATAGTTTGGCTTGTGATTTTCAAAAATTTTTTAGCAATTTTTTTGAAACCATGGATAAGTCAAAAATTTGAGTTATTTTCAAATATGAGTTCCATCATGGAACACACGCAGTGCAGATAGCTCAAAATATTGGTGAAGTATATGGAAAGTTGTGGCTAATGAATGCACAGTAACATCAACGGTTTGAGAAGTTCCATTCTGGTTATTTTAATCTTGAATATGAGTCACGGGGACTACCTGAGACCAACATGGATAATGATGAGCTGAAAGCTGTCGTGGAAGCAAATCCATCTCAACCTACACGTGAATAAGCAGCAAGATTGGACGTTACTATTCCAACAATATTGGACTATTGGAAACAAATCAGCAAGGTAAAGAAGCTGGATAGATGGGTTCCACATGAATTATATGAGCATCAGAACAGAAACTGGCTTGAAGCTTGCCTTTCTTTGCTGCCATGACATAAAGACAAACTATTTCTACACTGTATTGTTACATGTGATGAAAAATGGATCCTTTTAGACAATTGCAAGCATTCAGCACAATGATTGGATAAAGATGAAGTGCTGAAGCCAGTCCAAAAGTGAATCTTCATCCAAAAAAGCTAATGTTGTCTGTTTGGTGGTCTGGTGCTGGTATTATCCGCTACAGCTTCATGAAATCTGGCCAATTGATTATAGCACGTCTACTGCAACCAATTGGATGAAATGATGAGGATGCTTGCAAATAAGCAGCCAAGATTGACCAATAGAAACAAGCCAATCCTCTTGAAAGACAATGCTGGACCATATGTTGCACAAACAATGCTGCTCAAACTACAGAGGCTGGACTTGGAAACTCTCTGTCATCCACTGTATTCTCCAGACCTAGCACCAACTGACTACCACTTCTTCCAGGCTTTGGACCACTTCTTGTAAGGAAAAATATTCAATTCTCAACAAGTTGTGGGAAACGCCTCTTGTGATTTCATCGGCACTCGCTCTTCAGGCTTCTTAGCTGCTGGCATAAATGAGCTACTGTTAAGATGGCAAAACTGTGTCCATAGTGTAGGCACATAATTGTACTGCTTCTTGTTTGAGATATAATAAATTAACCTTTTGATTCTAAATCTGAAATTTCGTATTTAATGACCTTCTTGCATGAAATAAAATACATGTAACAATAATTTGGAGACCCATCCATGTTGCATAAGTATATTCAGTTAATTTTTTTTCACTTCTGCACAATGTTTTGTCTTAGATATTTATCAAATTTTATTTATCTTTTTTCCTTGAATAATGACCAGGTTGGCTTATAATCCTAGTAATAAATGTTCTTTATGTTTCTTTGCACTCCTTTGTCAGAGCTTCTCTGAAGTAGGAACACCTAGGAGTGGAGTTGCAGGGTTCTGGGGAATACACATATTTAGTGTCATCAAGCACTGCCAAGTATCCTCCAGAATGACTATACCAATTATATTCACATCAGCTCTGACAGCACGTTAATATTAGTAATTATCTCTTTATAAGAGCATTGCAATTGCACGTTATTTTTATTATTTCAATAGAAAAACTTTAATTTTGATATCAAAGCTAAATGATTATGGACATAGATAGGGAATGAATTTTTAGTTTTTCTCTTCTTCATTATCTGTCTGCAGACCACACTTTTATTCTTTCCTCAACTGAATCTGTAATAGTTAAGTTCAAACTCCCATTAATATTCATATTTGCTTTTCAGTTTTATGAATTTGCTTCTCTTTTAGCTAAATGTTCTTTCAGACTAAAGTGTAAAAGTTTCTATTCTGTTCTCTTAGACTAGAGTTTCTATTTTATGGTTATTAGCATGGAAAATGTATAATCTGTGTTAAATTCCTCAGTGTTGAGTAAGTTTGGGGAAAATATAGATGCCTGTAAGTTACTTGATAACTTTAATCATGATAGAAAACTTTGCTAATAGGAACAAAGAATCCAATTTATAACTAAATGTAAGCAAAGGGCAAAGAATCCTAATTTTTCCTTCTACAGAATTTAACAGTAATATAGCTAAAAGCCTAAGATTTCCAGTTTGTTAAGGTATTGTTTATCTTTGAGTGTTATGTTCTCTGAGCAATGGCTTTTACTATTTTAGGTGCAGGTACATCAAAATTTTTCTCCTATCTGGAAAAATGTTCTTATATTTAATGTTCCTAAAAAGAAAGGCTTTTGGCAGAACAACATCAAAAATTTCCCCTTAATTTTGATTAATCATTTGGGGTTAAGATTCTATAATCCATAAATCAAGTACTGATATCAAAGGCTGAAAAAATGGGCCAAATAAATAAAACTTGATTAGTCAGAAACATTGCTCAACTGTTTTGTTAGGGGGTAACTTTTTGCTCCCAAATAACCATCACATTTTGAATAATAAAAGTCTATTTAAGAATGATTACAACTCAGGTCATTTTGATTCATTCCCCAAATGGTTCTTCACATTAACACAAATTGTTATAAGAATTGAAATAAAATGATCCCTAAACTTCTGAGTCAATTAATCTTAGAAGATTTAATAAATTTTAGGTATCTGAAAGCCCTATATACTACCATTTTATGCATGGGGGGATTTAGTTTTATATAACATAGGTAATTGATAGATATACATTAACCCCATATATCCCACTGAAGCATGTGTGTTGGGATGGGGATTGTTATACTCAGATATGGTTACGGCCAGCACAAGCGTGTTATCGTATCCTTTTAAAGCAGCACTCTCAGGGTACAAGCGATCCACCCATCAAGAAAAGGCTACAACAAGGTATTTTTAGCTTCCTGAACTCTATCTATGTTTTTTTTAAAAAAAAAAAAAAGCCTCCCATAAGAATTTTTTTTTCATGTTCATTACAGAGTTTATTTATTAAAATCAAAGCACTGGATATTCAACTTTTTATGTAAACAGTATTTTTTTTTTTATTTCAGCTTATTATGAGGGTACAAAAGTTCAGGTTATATATATTGCCCATGTCCCGCCCATCCTTCTGAGTCAGAGCTTCAAGCGTGTCCATTCCCCAGACAGTGCGCATAACACTCATCATGTAGTTATACTCCCATCCCCACACCTTTGGCAAATTTAAAACTTCAAGTTTATATCCATCTCTTGGTGTCAGAAATGCAAAACCAAGAAACTAATATATAACATATAAACACAATTTCATATGGGGGGCCATTCCAACACTCCAAGCCACATGAAATTCCTTCAAGAAAAAAGCATGAATAAAACCAAATCTGAACTCAAACATTGCAAAACATTAACAGAAGCAACTGATCATAAAAACAAGAAAGCAAATATAAGACGAGAATTAACATACTAATAAATTTGAATAAAAGGGCAACTGATTTTGAAATGTTATAAAATATTTTAAATGATTTGCTTTAAAAAAAGGAGTCTAAATATAAGCAAATTTTAAAATTATAGGAAACTTATAGAAATAAATGACAGAATAAATGAAATTTAAAATTCATTGGAGGAAATAAGCAGATTAGTAACAGCTAAAGAGCCCACTTTTTAACCAGAGCTCCATCTTAAAAAAAAAAAAAAAAAAGAATAGAGCACATAAGATGAATATATTTTGAAGTATTTAAAAGAAAGATTAATAGAAATGGATGTTGACATAGAACATAGATAGATTGAGGAAATGAAATGTAGGTCTAATAGGAATTCCAGAAGTAAAGAAAAACAAAAATGAGGGACAGGCAGTCTTGGAAGAATTAAATGAAATAATTTCAACATGCCTGTTACTAGAAGTGCTCAAAAATTCTAATTCTCTGCTCCTCTTTCCCCACTATCTCTTGCTTTCTAATTAAAAATAATGAAATTAAAATTTAAGATTTTTATGTCTTCTCCTATAGACTTGTTTCATCCTTTATGCCCAGCATTTTATGTATGCTATTTGTTTGTCCTCGTAAGGATGCTAACATATCTTTATTGCTTCCATATATCTGAAGAAGAAACTGAAATTCAGAGAGGATAGTAACTTGCATGCCATCACACAGCTGAGATTCAAACCTAATATAGTACACTTCACTCCAAAGCATTATATTTTACCTCTGCTACAATGCTTTCAGCTGCAATTTTCTAATATTAATTATCGTATCAAATTGCAAGACTACATCATCAAAAAATGTTCATGGAGTAAGGATTTTTACATACAGCAAAACTCTTTATTGGAAGTGAAACAGAAAGCAGGGACATGTATATCACGTGTTGAATTTATGAAATTTTTCAATATTGCTGTACAGTTGTTAATTGGAAAAGACCGTTCCTTTTCCAGATAGTTTACAAGAAACAATTCAACCAGAAGCAATTTTTTCCTCTTCTTTATGGCAGGTGAGCATAATGGATTTGCTAGCAGCCTCTTAAGCTAATCAGCTAATACTACAGTAGACAATGTGTCCCAACTTGCTTTAATCACTTATCAAAATTCCTGTTGTGTTTGTTCAGTGGGACAATGTTTGCTTTTCAACTGAACTCAAAACAAAGGGCTTCCACACAATCTTATGTATGCTTAGCCCCCCATTTCTTGTGTGTGTGTGTGTGTTCCCATTCCATTCATTTTTTAAATATTGTGCAACTACTATGTTGTAAGCATATACGTATTCCTCAAAATTAATCATAATGAATATAACAGTTTTTGACCTCATGGAGCTTACCATCTAATGGGGTGACAAGAAAAAAAAATTGAGACATGAAACAATTAAATAATTATAAATTTTTATTAAGTGCTATAAAAGAAACACATTTAAGGTGCAGACCTTATTTGAGGCTGACCTCTTTTTGATGATTAAAGGACACCTTTCTAAGCACTGACTTTAAATACATGAAATACATATTCTGCCAAAACTTTTCCACATCAGTGGATGTTACCCTGCTAGCCCTGGTGATAATAGCTTAATAACCCCATTGTAAGGATGGGGCTGCTTCATCATGTAGCCACCAAATGCCTATAGGCAGGCTGGAGTTTTAAATATGGGACATGAGAACTAAGCACTTCAACAACAGGCAACATATCTAAGCTTAATTTTCTCTCTTTTCTCTTGCTGCATTTTCCTTCCTCACTATTACTTATTTCTGTCTTTCCCAAATATTTTTATCATGTTCTATTCTTTCATCCAGTCTCTAGATTGAATTTCGGTCTAGGACCCACCTCACTGCCCTGTGAGTATGGCAGGTGCTCCTTCCTATGTCTAAGCTCACATTTTCTCTCCATTTATCCTAGCCCTGTTGTCCTTCAAAGACAAATTTTTGTGCAGTTCATCCAACAAAACATGGTGAAGCAGAACTAGACTTTATTCATTCTTTCATTTATTCAATGCACTTTTTAACACCAGGCAATGTGCTAGATTCTAAGAAAATAACTATGAAGAAAATAAAAATATACCATGAAAATCATTTTTTGTAAGAGAGTTGATGAGAAATACTGAAATAGGTGCTTAATAAATTCAAAGTAAGAACAAATTTTGCATGACCCAAGCAACCTGTCATTGGAAAGAATTAGGATTATTTACAATCACTTGTGAAACATTACACATATTCCAAGGAATTGGCAATTTGCTTTCTAATAAAATCACAGTAAAATACACACACAGAAAGAAACTGCCACATTTACTTTGTCATCAACATGAACTTAAACATAGTTATCTCTTATTTATTCAACAAATAAAAATTGGTAATTGAGTTGTGAAATATATGTAGTGGGTCACAAACAGTGTTTTTAAAAAAATGAAATAGAACAAGAAAGAAAATAATAGATCATATTTTATGGGCTAAATGTGAATATATGCATGTGTGTTTACCTGGCTGTACCATAAAATTATTTTTTTAGTTCAAGTCAGAAAATTTAAAGCCACCGTATTAAAGGCTTCTTATGAAGTCCTCCTAAACGGAGGTTAGATAAACTTCATTTCCACAGCAATAACTGAGGGGTCATTCAACTCTTTTGCTCATCAGCTTCTCAATCTATGACAAAAAGATTGTAAACCCTATTCTCCGCCAAACTTAAGAGTTACTATTAACACAAAATTCTTCCACTCAAATTAATTGAAAGAAGTGTATGAGTCAGTTGGCTAAAAGTTTCACTTTAAGAATAGTTTTTTTGCTGGTAGTGTGTTGTTAAGACAGATTGCACAAAATGACTGTCACTGATTGGCAACTTTGTGCTCACTCACCTTATTGATTAGCTAGAAGTAAATTTTACTGTTTCCACAAGAGCCTTGTCTTTCTTCTCCAACCATAGTGTCTACCACAGTGCCTGCCATTTAGTAAGTAGTTGTCGAATAACCCATTAATTATAAACCATGCTTTTTTTTTTTTTTTTTACAATGCTAAAAACATTCTAAACTACTTAAATGTTTTCTTTATAATCTATTTTTTGTGTCATTTAGCGCTTAGATTTCAATTCAAAATTAGCACGGGAGGGTTTAAACTAAAAACATGCAGAGGCCGGGCGCGGTGGCTCACGCCTGTAATCCTAGCACTCTGGGAGGCCGAGGTGGGCGGATCGTTTGAGCTCAGGAGTTCGAGACCAGCCTGAGCAAGAGCGAGACCCCACCTCTACTAAAAATAGAAAGAAATTATATGGACAGCTAAAAATATATATAAAAAAAAATTAGCCGGGCATGGTGGCGCATGCCTGTAGTCCCAGCTACTCGGGAGGCTGAGACAGGAGGATCGCTTGAGCTCAGGAGTTTGAGGTTGCTGTGAGCTAGGCTGACGCCACGGCGCTCACTCTAGCCTGGGCAACAGAGTGAGACTCTGTCTCAAAAAAAAAAAAAAAAAAAAAAAAAAAAACATGCAGAGACAATGTGCAATGCCCGATACAAAAATTATGTGGCTGCATAATACAAAACTCCCAGAAAATATATAGGGCCCAGCAGGCAACCTATAAATGTTGATTCGATTTTTGATTTGACAGGTGAGTTAGAGAGCAAAGACACTTAAGCTTTCCAATCTAATTTTGCATTTACATTATTCCCACTAGGGAGAACATGTCCCTGGTCTCTATGCATCTAAATTTCTGGGCTTACGTATTTGAATATGCTTGAAATTTTTAACTGGTTTAATAATTAAAGTTATATGTAACTCTAATACTTTTTTTTTTTTTTTACAAATATTGCTATAAAATTGAGAACAAAAATAATGTATCATTAAAGTGTTCAACCTGGTTCCCAAATAAGCTCCCACATGATTATTTTGTTGAAGCCAGGTAATTAACTCTCTCTAGCCACCCACAGAAAATGATAAGTAGGAGTATCAAATTCTAGCTTCTGTGCTTTCCAGTGGGCAAAAAAATATTGCTTCTGCTACTTCATCTGAAATTAAAAGAAATGAATCAAAAAATCCTGACCCTCAATTGGAGACAAATGTGACTGACCTATTTAAGAAGCAGCTGCTTACCATGTGGCTTTAGTGCGGACTGGAAGAAACACAATATTGAACAGGAATCATGAGCAATAGTTGATGCTAAGGATAAAGGCAGAAATTCCTTATTTGGTAACAGAAAAAAAAATACAAAAAGGCCATTTTCTGACCTAAAATATTTTATTCAGGTAAAAATATATATGTTGCCTCCTATTTGTTGCTGAGTAATTATTTTATTGGTTATTCTTAAGAGATGAGAGAAGGAATTTTAAATAAATAGTATCGTTTTTGTGAATTTGTAAAATCATAGGAATTGATAAAAAGAAATTAAAAGGATTGAAAGGTAAATGTTAAAGTCATGAAAGATGGAAAAGCTGGCCAATAAGACCACTGTCTACTCACACAGCTGTATCTGAAATCTCACTGCTATAGACGGAATGTTTATGTCTCCTCCAAATTCAAATGTTGAAATTCTAACCTGCAATTTGTGATGCTATTATTAAAGTTGGGCCCTTGGGGAGGTAATTAGGTCATGAGAGTGGAGCCCTTGTGAATGGGATTTGTGCCCTTAGAAAGGAGATCTCAGAGAGCTGCCTTACCTCTTTCATCATGTGAGCACACAGGGAGAAAGTACCAACTATGAACCAGGAAGAAGGCCTGCACCAGACACCAAATCTAACGGTGCCTTAATCTTGGATTTACCAGCCATCAGAACTGTGATAAATAAATTTCTGTTGTTTATAAGCCACTGAGTCAGTATTCTTATAGCAGCCCAAATGGAACAAGACATGCACCAACCTAAACTTTTGTGGTGGCCCCATATACCAGACTTGTGGAGTAGAAGATATTGATAAAGAAAGATGCTGCTCCCTGATCTTGTCCTATTTAGATTGACATGTTTGCATTAGCCTTTGCTCCCTTATCCCATCCCCTGCCATCCAGAAAAGGGAAGTTTTGAGAATTAAGGCTAGGAAATGCCAAATTCAAAAACCAAAGACACTGTTAGACTAAACACCACAACCACCACATTTAGGGTTGCCCTGTCTTTTTTACTTACTCTTCTGGCTAAGATAAGAAGGATAAGGAGGACAGGGTTTGAACCTATTTTTTTTGTTGTTGTTGTTGACATAGGGTCTTGCTCTGTTGCCCAGGCTGGAGTGCAGTGGCACAATCATAGCTCACTACAGCCTCAAGCTTCTGGGCTCAAGCAATCCTCTTGCCTCAGCCTCCTGACTAACTCAGATTAGAGGTGCACCCCACCACATCCAGCTAATTTTTTTTAACTTTTTATAGAGACAGGTTCTTGCTATATTGCCCAGTTTAGTCTCAAACTCCTGGCCTCAAATGATCCTCCCACCTGGACCTCCCAAAGTGCTGAGATCATCGGCCTGAAACACCATGCCTGGCCTTGATCCTACCTAGAAACTAGCATGGCCATAAAAATTCTGGGGTTTTCTGGCTTCAATGAGATCCTTTCTAGGGTTTAAGAAGAAGTAAAGTTCTTTCTTTGGCATGGTTTTTTATTATACCTACATTTGGGGTATGAAATGAAGCCCAGCATCCTAACCCAGGGAATGCACAGGGTTAAAGACATGAACATACTGGTAAGAAAGAGCAAAGACTTTACACTGGCCTTGCCTTTGCTGTGCCCATTGCTCTAAGTGGCATTGTTAGGTAACTATGAAAGGATGGGGGGTACGTGCTCATTATCTGGGCTGTTGGTCAGATATCTCCATCCCAGCAGAGATCCAGCCATTCTCTCTGTATCTTTCCCACAACACTGAGACCAGCTTTGATTATCTTCTTTCCCCCAGAACTACACTCTAAACTTTATGCCCAGAGGAAAAACAATTTCTAATATTGTCATGTGGGGGCTGCTAATTACATCTAAAGTTTCTAAAATAATAGCATATGTTCTTTAAAATGTTTGTCTCTGAATGAAATCAGGTGTTTTGAAATATAAGTGCTTTTGTTATTTTTAAATCCCTTACAAATGGTAAAAGTACAGAAATCTATTTAGGAAATATATAGTATTCTTAAAAACTTGCTCCAGATAATTCCACTGTTCCTTTGATATATCTACACTGTCTTTGCAAGCTTTGCTATAATTTTCATCCTGTAGCCTCCATTAAGGAAAAGAGGCACAGAAAGTATTAAATGACTGTTTCTTCAGTGACCATGGTACAACAATGTCCCGGAATAAAAGTATGTTTTCCCTGTTTGTATGACTCGCCTATCCACTTTTGCTTAAGTCTAATCTACATATACACATTTAAACAAATAGGATATGTGTATGTGTGTGTGTGTGTGTGTGTATCAAATAAGTAACCAAAGAAGTTTAACAATCAAAATATCCTGGTTTATATTTTGATACATTTGGGGAAAACATTTTTGCAATTTAAAAAACTTTATTATATTGTTTTGGAAGAAAACAATTATTCTTACTCTAAGCTAGAGTTGGCAGCTCTGATCCAGTGTTTTGGTATAAAGAACACCATATAGATCGCTAATAATGATTAATGTATGACAGCTTTCTAAGTGTCAGTTAGTGTGCTAAATGTTTCATATACATTGTTTTACTTAAGTCTTCCAACAACTCCATTAGATAGTTGATATTATCATTTCCATTTAGAGTTAAGAAAATGAGGGTTAGAGAGAAATAACTTGCTCAAGAATGTATGAGTAGTAAGTGAAGAGGCTGAGGATGTGTGTATCGTCCATAAAGCATGGATTCTAGCCCAGGATGTTCTGCTTACCAAACACTTGACCTTCAACAAATCACTCACCTTTTACTGAATCTCAGGTTTCTTTCTCAGAAGATGAAAGTACCATGAGAACAAAGAAAGAGGCATAGGAAAGCATTGCAAAAACTCTCAGCCACACTATTGGGAACTAAAATATCTGAGATGTTTCTATTTCTACACTGAAATATCGTGATCTGGTTTTTTTTTCTTCAAACTTTCCCTTTTCTAGTTCCTCATGGCTGCCTCTTCTAAAAGTTTCAGATTTATCATGTCCCTTCCAAGCTCAGAAAACAGGCAATTTTCATAGAGCAGTAGGTTTTTGACTACTGTAGATGGCTGGGCTGTTTTTCATGTGCAAGGATGGGATGGATAGGGAAGGAAAGCACTGGGCAAAGGGCAATGGGTATAGCTGTTCTATATACAGACATTAAATTACTACCCTCTCACATATATCCCAATATCTTTTCCCCTCTGCTTTCAATGATACCCATTCATTTTGGATTTAAGATTACCCTGGGATTCCACCTGGTTGGTAGATTCACCTATTTTGTATACAAATTTATCACTTTATTGAATCTGGTAACAGGTATTTTCTATCTATCTTTCTATCTGCCAAAGGTAGATTAAAATATCCTTTTCTTCTATGGTGTCCTATTATGTTTATTCCTATTGAATTATTGTTGCTATTACTATGATTATTATTGTTACTATTATTAATACATTCTCATTGCATAAGGGTCTTATGAAGAAAGGGAAGAAAACACTTGAGCTTTGGTCATAAGTTTGAAATGGAAGCTCTTTACTTCCATATATTTTTAGAGGCAACAATATATAGATTTTAGGATACAGAATATTGATATCATCAACCTAATTTTGTGGCACAACAGTGTTATGTTGCACATGGTTTGTAAATACCACATGCCTTCCTACAATTTTGGTTTTTTGTAGACACGTCATCCTGTGAACATGTAAAACGCTCCATGGCAGTAACGTGTCTTACTTTTTTTTTTTTTTACTTGGCCCTCAAGATGTACACATTCAAAGATTTAATGTCTTTTGGTTAAATGGATGAAACTAAAAGTTAGAGAAACAAATCACAACAGGCTTTGTAAATCATAGAGAAACTCCACATTTCCCATTGTAGTTCTGCAAGTACCCATCATTTTTTTCCTCAGCTGTGGTGTGTGCTTATTCTGTATGTACTTCAGACAGTAACCTTTTCCATGATGCAAAATAAAAAAGTTAAAGATTTTAAAATACTAAATAACTTGTTACTCTGAAGCTATTTGGATTTATTTCTATAATAACTAACATCACAAGTGTGTGGTTTTTTAAAACATTTCTAAATACTCAAATAAACAGATTCTTCAACCAAACCTCAAACAACCTCAGGAAGTAGGACAAGTATTTATAACTGCAACTCCAAAATGAAAAGGTTCGTGACTCTGCCAATATTTTTAGTTAGTGGTAAATCTGAAATTGAAATGAAGTCTTTTGACTCCTGGGACATAGGTTTTTACACTATTCTATGTTTTTTGTTTGATAATAAACTTCATCTGTATCTTATAGACAATTTTTCTAGTCTCCAGGAAAGGTAGGGTGGTAGGCGTGTGTGTGCTTGTGGAAAGGGAAGGAATGTAAAAACACAGAAAGGAAAAAGATTCAAATGATAAGTCATAGAGGAGGTTAGAGAAGAAATAATCCTGTTTAGTAACTGCGGGGAAATTTTAGGCTCAGCTTATCCCTTCATAATCATGGGGAGGGAGGCATGCTCACAGAACTGTAAGAGGTACCACTGGTAGGTAGGTAGGTAGGTAGGACAGAAATAAGATAGGACCTCTCTCTTCAACTTGAACTTGGCACATGTCTTTGGACTGGCTCCTTTGCCCAACCTGCAAGTCATTTTCCTTTGTTTTCTCAGGATAAGAACTTCAGGGAAAGCTATCAGATCAACCATGTGGTTAATGGCTGTTTCTTTCTTGTTATGCCTATCCCAGCTGTTATGTAAAAAACTAACTGAAAAAGAACAAAACACAGATGTTTCTGTCTCTTCAGGGGGAAATCAGACAGGGGTATTACTTAAGCACTGATCAAGCAGCACAAAAACCATTATGTGATTATCCCAGACTTTTCTCTAATTATCATAGAATTATGAGATTTTGGAGTTGGTCTAAAGACAGGAAGGGTAGGAGAAAATAAAGTATTTTAATAGTTGAACTATCTGAAAAGAAATGCTTTTAGAGAAAAAATCATCTTGCCCTTGCCCTTTATCGATAAGACAGAGGATAAAGGGGGAAGGGAGAGACAGACAGAGAGAGAAGGGGAGAAAAAGAGAGAGGGAGAAATGAATCAACTATTGATTCAGAAAGAATAGCTTCTATGCCTTTAAGAAGTTTTCTGTATTTTAGTAGACAAGAAAATTGAAAATGATAAAAAATAGACTTCATGTCTTCTAAATTAGATTAATTCAGAACCCAAAGAAAATAAACTTTAATTGTATTATTTCAAGAACTTTGATAGGAAAATGAGAAGGTGGATAAAGAAGGTGGTTTTTTTTGGGGGGGGGGTTTCAACTTTTGTACACATAAGGAGTTATGACTCCTTATTTGATATAGTTGTATCCATTATATTCAATAGAGATAGAGAATTCTCTCCCAGTAATTAATACTAAATGCCATTTAGAGGTGAAATTTTCTGACGGTGATTAAGTTCTAGTCAGTAAATTCATTTATATCACATTTTACCAGAAGGTTTAATATTTAAAATATTTTAACAAAAAGAACTTTAGAAATGAAATCATGATTCATAAAACTTTTACTAGTGGAATAACTTTTGCATTGGATACCAAGTGCCTATTAAGTTGTCAGATGTTTGCAAGATTAAAGGAGAAGAAGAGGAAACAATTATTGATACCTAATAGGCATAAAGCTATATTATTAAACATCCTGTTTTTGCCTTTAGAAGTCAAAGACCCTGTAGTCTTGGTGAAGTCCATAGAAACACTGTCAAACGAAGCTTAAAGAAACATCCTCCTGGCATTCTCTGATCTTTAAAAGTGGGTAAGATATAAACTCAAATTTCACCTCCTTTGTAAAATGTCCCTTGTTATCCAGTCTCCACTGCTCTCTGCCCTCCATCATCCCAACTTGTCGGATAGCGTTTGTCTCCATCATTCATTTGGCAGTTTGTCATATCCTACACATTATGACTTCTCTTTTCTTGCAAATGTTTTAAGTCTTTAAATCTGAATTTCTCATGTTCATTTTATCTTCCCTGTCAAAGAGACCATAGCCTTTTAAGAGCAGGAATAATTTCTTCTATTAATTTTATTCTTCACAAGAGCTCGCATAATTTTTTGTTCAATAAACACTAGATTTTATTGTATTTAAAAAAAATTAGACAATGAGTGATAGTATATCAACCATCTAGTAAATTATTCACTGAAAATCCAGAGAAGAGAAAAATCAATATACACAGAAGTAGTTTGGGAAATCTTCAGAGAACAGACAGAACTTGAACTGGGCCCTGAATGATGGAGTAACTTGGAGAGAAAATGCACGTTAGATGAGGCATCTCATGTAAACCAATTACCAAGTGCTTTCAACGTAGCATGCAATTAAGACACTACTGCCTAAAGAAATGAACTGTCTCCCAAGGTAAACCCATAGATAATTGTTAGATGGTTCAATGTGACACTAAAGATGAGACTTGGGGCTGCAATGATTTTCTAGTAAAATCATAAATATTATCATGAGCACTGAGCCTAAGATAAATTGGGCTATGGAATTAATAAAATTTAATAAGTTTCACTTTTCCTTCCTCACATCATTTCATTAGGCTTTTCTGGAGACTTGTAATTGTGGTTGAAATAAAACCAGGTTTTGCTCCAGGAAAACACATGTGTTTACCTGTGTTCCATAAGTAAATGGAGAGGTGAGAATTTGAACAGAAAGAAGTCACAATAGTGAGGATAAATTGCACCAAGACTGGTTAGTGTGCTAAACACTGTCTTACTCGAGTCCAGGTTGTACTACATTGAAGATTTGGCTCTTTATTAAAAATATATGTATCTTTAATCATAATTAACGATGGCATATGATTTTAGATTTTAAAAGAATCCTATGGTAAATCACATTGAGATCCCAGCAAGAAATACATGGCACTCTCGGAATTTTTGAGACACTCTTGCTACATTCCTTTTTCTACCACATTTTCCCTAAAATACACTTCCCACCATCTGCCAAATGCCTGACATTTGTGAGCAAAAAGGATACTATAGTCAAATAGGCCTCAGAAACCTTCAAACTGCCCAGGCCCAGGACCTGTAGGCACAAAGGTGTCCGGCCCAGTTAGGAGTTTACCACATTCCCAGCACATCCTACCCACGAGAGAAGAGAATTCTAAGCCTACACTACAAGAGTTCCTGCAGATCCTTTCTTCCCTTAGTCAAGAAGTATTTGGGAAAACTGAAGAAAGTTTTTTAATTAATAATATTTCTAATTGACAAATCATGGGAGACTGTACTTTTTAAAAAAGTATAGTCTAGAAGTGAGGTAAATGTTAAAAAGTAGGATTAAGGGAATCAAAAAGCAACACTGAGGACCTAGCAACAGTGGGAAGCAGTTGAACTCATACAAGGGAAGAAATGTTACCAGAGCTGGGTTCATAGGTGAGAATTTAAAGGGGGGCTGCCTGACAGGAGCTGCTGTCAGAAAAGGACTCAGCCTCTGCCAGAACCATAGGGAACAAGGGTGAAAAAAAAAATCTGATCATTTTATTCTCAATATCCTTCTGCAACCTCTCATTGGGCAAACATACCTAAAAGCAGTGGATAAAAGAATATGGGTTATATAAGCCAAGAAGGTCAGCATCTGGGACTTAGAGCAGGACAGAAAAGGACAGTAATATCTGGGTGGAAATGGGGAACATATAGCACATGCACTTCCAATAACTTCATAAATTATAAATTTGTAATTTAATATATCAGATTTGCTCTAAGAAAGTACTCTTCACAAATATTTATTGCATTTACAATGTGCCCAACACAGTGGTAGATATAACAGGTAATAAACGTATTAAACTTTCTCTTCCCGCATGCAGCTTTCAGTCTACTTTTATCTACCAAGATAAAAGGTGAAAATAATGCAGGAGTTAAATATAGAAGGCAAATGCATAAAGGTTGTATCTTTCAAATGAATGTCAAGTGAGATGTTAGGCAATAGATGGATAAGGGATGATCCCATTGTTTTGTCAGTGGCACTGCAAAATTTATGGGGAAGAGGAGTGTCTTCCTCTACAAACGGCAATGTTTTCTAAGACAGTCTTTTCCCTCATTCTATCCCCATTCCTTCCAGCCCCATCTTCCTCCACAGTGCCTGAAACTAAGGTCTGTTTATAGCAAGTATCGAGATGGGACATTCTCTCCCATCTCTCATTTCTTAGCCCCAGCTGGCGATTTTCCTCAATCTAGTGTGAGTCCCCCAGTGACAAGGTTGAACAATATTTTCCACTTCCCATATTGTAAAATTACTGGATTATACTATTAAGTAGACTCAGCAATCAAACGTGAAAGGTAATATTAATTCATCTACATTTATCAGATTAGGAAACTGAAGGATAGAGAATTGTTCAAGGTCACACAGCTAATACATCTAATAGAACAGGTATTCAATGACTACATTTTGTCTGTATAAAAAAGCTCAAACTATTCTAGAATGGCATAAAAAGTCCTTTACCATCTGTCCCACCTCTATTTCCAGGCAGTTTGCTTATTAATTGCTATGGACTAAATTATGCCCCCGCCCACAATTCATATGTTGAAACCCTAAGCCCCAATGTGATAGTATTTGGAAATGGGGCCTTTAGGAGGTAAATAGGGTTAGATGAGGTCATGAAGGTGGGGCCACCATGATGGGATTAGTGGCTTTATAAATGAAAAGAGGATAGAGATTGTTAGCCCCACCGTGTGAGGATGCCACAGGAAGGCACCAACTGCAAGCTAGGAAGAGGGCCCCCATCAAAAGGGCAATTAACTGGCACGTTGATCTTCAACTTCCCAGCCTCCAGAACTGTGAGAACTTTCTGTTACTTATGCCTCCATCTATGGTATTTTGTTATGACAACCTGACCTAAGACACACGTGGTATACCTTGCACAAAAACCTGATCACTTTTCTCTGAATGTGCATGTGATTTAGAACATCTGCTTTGAGTGTTTTCTGTGACCTCCTCCACTTCTCCCGCACACCCTGTCCTCCTCCACTCTGAACAACTTTATCTTCTGTGTCTGGTAACATTCTAATCACTTTTCAAAGCCAAGCTCAATCGCTTTCTATAAGCCCTTCTCCGTCCCCTTTTGGTAGAACAAATCCTTCCCTCATCACTATTCAAATAGCTTTATTAGAGAAATATATGTTCTATTTCCCCAGGGAACTGAACTGACACATCTAGGCTTATCAGCATCTAGCATATTTTCTTGAAATCTAGAAATATTGCAACATTTGTTTGTTACATGAATGAGATAATGAATGAAAGAAGTATGCACCAGAACCTGAACAAAGAAACTTATATTTCTAGAGTGTATCATTTGAAATAGTCAACCCCGATGGATGAAGAAGTTTCTCAGTTTAAGACTGAGACTGGGCTTATGGTCCATCTCTTTTGGACTGATACTATTTCATGGCACTGTGTGTATAAGACATCAGATAAAAAAATTTTTTTTAATTTATTCCCAACAAATTTAAGTTACCTTTACGTGCATTGAAATGTGTTCCTTTTTCCAAGAGCACTTTCAGAAATTAGATATTTCGAGATCCAATAAAAATCTCTTGTAATAACTAATGAGTTCTAAAAATTATAGATTTAACTGCCGTGTAACACCTAATGAGTGTTTCACAAATGAGAACCTTCTACATGAGAAATTCTTGGGATTATTAATAAAATCAGATAACTGGACTCTACCCCAGACCATCTAGATCAGATCTTTGTGAGGTAGGTATAGAAATTTGCATTTCAATATGTTCTTCCAGGAATTCCTGAACACACTAATGTTCTCTTGGATGTCAGGATGGTTTTCTTCCTTCCCTTATTTAGGTCTTTACTGACATGAAAACATCTCAAAACTATCATTTCTGACCACCCTGTTTGAAACTACAAGAACAGGTATTTTTAAAGAATATGTTTTGTTCACTGTTTTATGTCCAATATCTAGTAAAGTCCTTAACCATTACAGGGTGCAATAAATATTTGTTAAGTGAATGACTCCACCAAGTGTTTTTAGTTCGTATACTTACAATACTAATATTCTTTCACCTTTTTTCTTCATCAAGAAGAGATCTCTACTTCTTCCAAGAAAAGAAATAAAAAGCAATGTACAATTTGGATCTGTAGATGAAAGTTGCCTGGAAATATGCCTTGTGTTCTTTGCAGTACAACCCACCAGAAAGATTTTTCTCTCTCTCCATCATCACCACCTTTGTGTATTTCTTTGATGTCAAACTCTGGGGTCAAAGATTGGATGAGGACAAAAGTAAAGGAGAAGAATCAAGCAGTGTCAACCTTAATGGTAGCAATAAATAATGCTTTGCTAAAAGCTGCCTAAGAATAGATGACACAGTCTGTGTAGGAGTATGTAAATGATATGCAAATTGGAATCTAATTTTAATGCAAATGCATATGTGGTCCTCCTAACTATTTCATGCACCTGGATAGAACCCCTAGGAAAATTCTAGTGGAGAGAAATGTGCTCTCAGCAATGTTTTAATGACTGGGTGGATTGGAGAGCAGAGGGTACCACACCTGGCATGCATTATAAGATCTGCTGGTTAGCTGCTAAAAAAAAAGCTCTTATACATGTAATATTGCTTTGCAGCTTTGGTGAGCTACCAATTTGAATTACACATACCTTAACTTACCTGTTTTATAAGTGGGTATGATGTTGCTTTGCCTCAACCCCATGGGCAGTGTTTATTAGCTAACACATTGTTTAAACCAGGCACATGTAGAAATTTTTGAACCAGAGCTACTGCTAAATGTAAATTATCCCAACTCAGTGTTATGGTCACATTTCATTATGAAACATCATCCAGCCTGTTTGGGTAATTTGCATCCTACTAGTAATATGAGTTTTATGAAATGGAGAAAAACTGTTATTAGAAGTTTATGGTAAAATAAGTTTGTTACTGTTGTTTTAAGAGCTTAAATATAAGCAAAGTTGATAGAAGAAACAAATTCTCAAAGGAAATGTCTCAGTTCAAAGACTATAAATGGGAGACAAAGGGATTAAGTACCATTTTGTCTTATGGTAGCATTGAATGGTTTGTTCATTTTGAAGAATGACAACCAATCATGAAAAAAATACCACTTTATATTTCTATAGTACCTCATTATTATCAATGCTTTTCCAACTATTTTAGGATAATGAGCTTTGAGCTAATTGTAGTGTGGAACAGCTTCCTGTACTGTTTCAAGTCAAAGGGGTTGGTTAATTTTACCTAGTTTGCGATTGTAGGCTGAGCTTTCAGTGTGATATCCAAAAAATCATTGCGAAGGCCAATGTCAAGAAGTATTTTCCCTGTGTTTTCTACTAGGGATTTTCTTCCAGGCATATATCTAACAGAAATGAAATCACCACCTCCTAAAGGTATCTACTCTCCCACATTCATTGCAGTATTATTCACAATAGCCAAGATATGGAAACAACCTATGTGTGCATCAACAGATGAACAGATAAAGAAATTGTGGTGTGTGTGCAAGTGTGTGTGTTTGTGTATGTGTGAGTGAGAGAAAGAGAGAGATGGAATATTATTCAACCATAAAAAAGGAGATTCTGTCATTTAGTGCAACATGGATAAAACTGGAAGACATTATGCTACACGAAATAAGCTAGACACAGAAGGAAAATATTACATGGTCTTACGTACATGTGTGCTCTAAAAAAATAAAGAAAAAAAAGTCAAATATACAGAGATAGAGAATAAAACAGCAAAACAGCAGTTACCAGGAGTGAAGTGAGGAGTAAATGGGAAGCTATCACTTAGAGGTTACAAAGTAGGATACGTACGATGGGAAGACATAAGATAGCAGTTATCAAGTAGGATATGTAGTAAATACATAGGCTGAACAAGTCTAGAGACCTAATGTACAACATGAGGACTAGTTAATAAAATTGTACTGTATTTGGGATTCCTGCTAAATGAATACATTTTAGCTGCTCTTGCCACAAAAACAAAGCCAAAATGGGTAGCTATGTGAGATGATGGGTATGTTAGTTTTCTTCACTATAGTAAACATTTTACTATCCATATGTATAACATCATGCTATATACCTTAAATATATACAATTTTTGAAATAAAAATATATGTATTACACAGATTAGACATAGCTAAAGATAAAATTAATAAACTGGAATATATACCTGAAGAAATTATCCAGGATATAGCACTAAGAGAAAAATGATAAATAAATACAAAAAAGAGCCTGAGATATATAGGACAGATTGAATCTATTAATCATATACTTGGAATGATGGAAGGAGATATTAAAGGTGATATTTTAAAAAATAATTACATAAATTATCCAGCACCAAAAGTAATAAACCTGTAAGTCTTCATAAAATCTGCCTAAATAGATATTAAAATTAACCAAAGAGAAAATACCTTAAAGGAAGCCAGAAAAAAAGGAGGGATCATGCAAGAAAGAAAAACAAATAGAATGACAGATTTCCCAATAGGAAAACTTTAAAAACTGAAATAATAAAGCTACCTTGGAATTGAGAATCCAGCAAAAATACTATTCAAAAGAAAGTAAAAAATTAAAATGCTTACAGAAAAGATTTAACCTTAAAGAATTTTCAGTGGGCTACAAGACAATCTGTCACTATGCTCCTACACATTCAATGAAGCTTTTCATTTCTAACCATGGTCCTTGTTTTTAAAACAAGCTTGTATACCCAAACTTTATTTCTCTGGGGAAGGGGGTGTCATTTTTGTCGATCACATTTCTTCTCAATCTTATTCCTTATCATAGGAAACTTATTCCTGAGATTCAATGCATATTTTCATGATCTAGTCATTCACCCTTCTCACAAGATTTTTGTTTGATCCAAACCATTAACTGCTCACATCCAAATATGCCTAATTCCCAGTGTGAATCTAACTAAGAAACTTCCATTCTGTAGCCTCAGTGACACACCCAGATGGGTTTGTGCTGTATAGGAATTTAGAGCTAAGCTGTATTTTGATCATTTTGTAGCCCTTTCATTTTCTTTCTCACTTAATGAGTACTGTGGTATATTGAACAGAACACCACGATGACACTGGCAGAGGAGACTGTTCTGGTACTCATTTCAAATTTCTAGGCAAGGGATCTAAATAGTGTAGTCTGTAATTTCCAAATGCTTTTGCTTCCCACCCTCATCTTGACTGTTCCCACCCGAATTCTGGTAGATCAGCTTCTTGTCTAATTTCTATTTTAACCTATATTACTTATGTTGTTTCCTACCAATGTTCCCACCAACATTAATTTGTCACATTTAAAGCACTATCCAAATACCATGGCTTTGAGTCCGAATCAATTATTCAGAAGTCTGAAATTTTTCAGTGATCTCACTCCTAAATGTTTCTCTTTTAGAGTCTAGTTACAGGAATGACTGGGATTTTTCAAAACTGTCATATGCAGCTCGACAGCTTTTCTGATATCCACTGCTCTCATTGCCTGGGATTTTGTTTCTAGCAGGTTCCTGTTCATTTCATTGCCAGGAATTTTGACCTTATGCACATTGTTAATTTTTAGGCTTTTCTGCCTTTGTAGAGGGCAAACACTTTGTACTTCGTATGGCCAATTTTGTCAGGGAACTCAGAAAAGTGAACTATTGGTTCCTGAGTGAAGAGATCTTCCCCTAAGACCAAAGTTAACACTTTCCCAGTAAGTACTGGCTTATTGCAGATGGAAAAGTTGTCTGATGTGTTCCATACTATGTTTGGAACCATTGCTTTATTTGACATCTAGTCTCTGCTGCCAAAATACTGGTCTATTTTGCAAGATTCCTTAAATCATGATAATTTTCTCTTAGAGGCTTCATTTTCTCCTACTCCAGTTCAATCTCCTTAGGGAAAAGCAACTTTGCCAGTTGGATTTATACATGTTTAAATACCATGACGGACAAGTTCAAGTTCTCTCCCACTGTGCTTTGTGTTTCATGCAAATTACCTTATGGGGACTAGACCTCTGTTTCAAAGTTCTAGAATGTTCCATGGTAGTTAAGAAGCTCTTGGATGCTTGACTATTGAAGACTGGTTTGCTAAAAGCACTTTACTAGGATATCAGCAGCTCTCTGATTTTGACTCAAATTCTCTTACTGTCATTTGTACTCTGTGATTTCCAATTCTTTTTTCAAAGATAGAGAGAGTCCCTAATAATTTAAACATTCCACTTACTGCTGCCTGTGTAGACTATGAATCATTTCACATCGTTTCAGTGCATAACTTGCCAGGTCATATGGTTACAATGCATTTGGTCCAGGTTAGCTCTGTATTGATCTTAATTGTCTGCTAAGATCTTTATTTTTAATTATTATTCCTCAGTAAAAGAATACTTCCCTCCCAAAGAATCTCTATTCAGTAAGTGGTGCTGGGAAAACTTGATATCCACATGCAGAAGATTGAAGCTAGATGCCCAACTCTCACCTCTATAAAAATCAACACAAGTTGGATAACAGACCTAAACCTAAGGTGTGAAACCTTGAGAATTCTGGAAGAAAATGTGGGGAAGACTCCTTTAGACATTGGGCTATGGAAAGAATTTATGAAGAAGACTCCCAAAGCAATCACAGCAACAACAAAAATAAACAAATGGACCTGATCAAATTAAAAAGCTTCTGCAAAGCCAAGGAAACTATCATTAGAGCTAATAGACAACCTACAGAATGGGAGAAAATATTTTCTTTCTACACATCCGATAAAGGGCTGATAACAAAAATCTATATAGAACTTAAGAAGATCAACAAGAAAAAATCAAACAACCCCATCAATAAATGGACAAAGGACATGAACAGGAACTTTTCAAAAGAAGACAGACCAATAACCAGCAAACATAAAAAAGTGTTCAACATCTCTAATCACTAGGGAAATGCAAATCAAAACTACAATGAGATATCACCTAACTCCAGTGAGAAGGACCTCTATCAAAAAGTACCAAAATAACAAATGCTGGTGTGGATGTGGAGAGATTGGAACACTCTTACACTGCTGGTGGGACTGCAAATTAGTATAACCCCTGTGGAAAGTAATTTGGAGATACCTCAAAGAGCTAAAAATAGAAATACCATTTGATCTAGCAATCTCACTACTAGGCATTTATCCAAAGGAAAAAAAGACATTCTATAATAAAGACATCTGCACTCAAATGTTTATAGTAGCACAATTTACAATTGCAAAGATGTGGAAACAACCCAAGTGGCCATCAATACATGAGTGGACTAATAAAATGTGGTATATGTATACCATGGAATACTACTCAACTACAAAAAACAATGGTGATCTAGCCCCTCTTATATTATCCTGGATAGAGATTGAGTCCATCCTTCGAAGTAAGGTACCACAAGGATGGAAAAACATGCACCACATGTACTCGCCATCAAACTGGTACTAACTGATCAACACTAAGTTGCTTACATGGTAGTAGTACTCACTGGGTGATGATCAGGTAGTGGGGGTGTGGGGATAAAACCACAGCTAATGGAAACGGGGCACACTGTATGGGGGAGGACATGCTTGTAGCCCTGGCTTAGGTGAGGCAAACACATTTCATGTAACCAAAACATTTGTATCCCTGTAATATCCTGAATTAAAAAAAAAAAAGAAAGAAATAGAGGTGGAGGAATAAAAAAAAAAAAAAAAGAATGCTTGCCTCCCATTTTCATTGGTCACATCATTTCCCAGAATGAGAATACATTTCTCAGAGCCATATCTTGCTAGGTTTTGTCATATGACTATGTTCTGGCCAATGGGATTTGAGCAGAAATGCTGTGTGGCATTTTCATAGACTCTTTAAGAAATATTGTGTGTTCATTTTGTCTCCTTCATACTTTCTCCTGCTGGAATCACAGATGACAGGATCATAACATTATGCAGACCACAAAACAGAGGGAATCCTGGGCCCGCATCTCAATAGTATACTGTATAAATCTTAGAGTGCCGACCCAGACATTTATGTGAAAAAAATAAACTTCTAACCTGTTTCAGCCACTGTTATTTGGGAGTTTTCTTTTCCTCGTATAACAACCAAATCCTAACATCCTATACAATCTGTGGAAATGCCCTGCTTGATGCTTTAAGCTCAATTTGCCTGATTTTTCCAGCTGCATGCTTCACTTTTCATTCTACTTTCTCAATCTCTTGTGTACAGAGAGACTTTACTAGGACATCAACAGCTCCATGATTTTGACTTGGATTCTTTCATTAAAGACAAATTCTTTCATTCAAAATGGTAAACTCTGAAGGAAAAAGATTTGAGAATCTCTTGTCATTTATGTCCATGCTTCCTCCCTTCAGCTGAAACATGGGCCAGTTTCCCTTGGTGCCGGACGTCAGTGTACTGGCCAGCTAGCTCCAGCTTTAATTTTTTTTCTCCTCAGCTCAGTGATTCCACGAATATTCTTTCAGTTACCACTTGACCCCACTCAGTTCTGGGTCATCTGGACCTGTAAGACAGCCTCTTGGGCAGAACTGGGCAGAACACACTCATTCAAGACAAAGGGTCTGTGTTCCCCACCTTGTCCCCTAACTAGCAGAAGGCTTTGTGAAATTTGTATTCACTTCACCTTTCCACTTAGGACAGATCAGATGAAGAGACAGAAAGAAAACTCATTTCTATGGAAAAAGAATACATTGAAAGTACACAAATGAGTAATACGAAAGTGGCAAATCTTTTATCTGCCAAAACATCTTCCTTCTGACTGGCCCTCCAGCCAAACACCTTTGAATGGTAGGATGTTATTTTTGTTGCCATGCTAAATTGACCTTCTCTGACCACCTTCCCTGAGATGCTACTAAATCCCCCCATATAAATGTCTCTATTATGTTCTGTAGCATCAACAGACATTAAAAAGTTATGCCCTTACTTCAGTCCTAGAACAGAATGTCCATTATCATTAATGATGATTATAACCTGAGAAAGGAGTCAATTGACCTCTTAGCATGTGCCCTCAAGCTATATAATCAGGCTTCCCTGGGGATTTGGTATGCATTGGATAGGACAGGATTAATTCAGCATTAAAATATTCTCTGGCCTATTTGAACTTTAAGTAGAATGCAAAATGACCTACTTTGACAATATATTTAACTTTTCTCACAGTTACTATTTTTTTCCAACTCTTTGTTCATTACCTTGCCAAAGTGTTTATGTGAAAGGATTCTTAAACTCTTACATCTACACCTATATTGAAATGTTAATACTTTTTTTCCTTAACAACACCACAATGTCAAGAAACAGCCATGGCAGGAAGTCAGCAGGAAATTAGTATTAGCAAGAGATGAAAAGTGAGTCTGAAATGAAGACTTGGGGAAGCAAGTTTGGCAGAGATTTCTGATCTGATGGTACACCAGGACACTTAATGGAGGAAGAGGCTGCCCAAGTAGAATAAAATTTATAAAATAGAAGATCAATGCTTCAAAAAGAATCAAGTTAAAGCTTCATAAAAGCAGCATAGTCCTTTTCTCAGGTAGCTTTTTAAAAGTTAAAGTTTCACCAATTTTGTTTACTTGTTAAGCCGCCAAATCAAAAATATTTTTAAAAACCTATGAGAAGGAAAATATCAAAAACTGATAACTCTCCTGGTATTGCCATGGTTCAATTTTGGTGAGTCATGACAACATGCTTAAACAGCTCTTCCACCTCAAATATGTTCTGATCCTATGAAAATTCAAAATTGCTCATTGTTTTACATATCTATTTTGTATTTTTAACAAAATGGTAAACTTCGAAGAAGTTCCCTATATTTCTTATTCCACTCTCTACACATAGAGGATATAGAGTTGTGCTAGACCCACATTAGGCTCTCAACAAATTGTAAACTGGTTAAATCATATTTAGGATTATGTGGCATAGTGATGTTTCTGAGGGTCCAGATCCTTGAACTCTTTCATAGATTAGTCTACCACAGACATAGGTCTTATCTACACAACATTAAAATAGTCAGGTGTATTAGAGGAAAATTATTATAACTAATTATTTAGCACTAGTGACAAAATTAAAAATGGGTTAAAGGTTGAATTTTTAAATGAACAAAGTTTTAATTTTTAAATGTAAAGTTATGTTTATTCACAACTCTTGATGTCATCATTTCTTTAAAAACTTGTTTATGAAAAAAATGCCAAGAAAAATTATAGTACTAGCTAATGACAGCCAAAGATACATTAAAACTTTGAAAAGCATAATTTAGATGATTACTAAGTATATTAACTTTATATAATTCTAGTGACACAAAGTGTAAAGAAACCTGTTATATAAGCAAACTGGGTTTTATTCACTGACATCGGCAAGAGAGAACATAAGCTACCAATTCTGAATTGGCATCTCATCACAGAAAGGGAATGCAAAATTTTTATCGTTTATGGATTGAACACAGAAAGCCTTAAGTTGGCATATAAGAAAGAGTGAGTCTTTGCATAAGTTGATTTCTCATAAGAACTTATGCACTTATGAAAGTGCTATGAAAGTCATAAGATGTTCTGTGGTTCTAATCACATAACTGAAAACGGGGTGTTTTTTCCAGTTCTCAGGCACACTAGCTTTTGGCCAGGTCAAAGGGTTGGCCACAGGAGCAGTTCTATTTACAGGACTGTCATGATCTTTGATGTCACTATCTAGTGAACAGTTTGGAACCAAACCAACGTCTGATCTTTTGCTTCTTTTTGTTAAAGGATGAGTTTCTGGGTTGTCTGATGTGACAGGGGCTACACAGAAGCATGTTAAACTGGACATACACACAAAGGAGAAAAGAGTGACCATTGGACTTTGTAGAATGCTTCAAAGCCATTTGCAGAAATTATTAATACTAAACGCAGGACAAGAAAATATATCCAGAATCTACTAAGACCTACCTTGGAGAGTCAAGTGGGAAACTCCTTTAGTTTAGAGGAGTATTCTACTTGGCTAATGGTATTTATTCATGTAACACAAATTGTTGGTAATGGCACAGATAGTAGCTAGGGGTGGGGAACCTGCGGCCTTGGGGCCACATGTGGCCTCTGGATCCTTGAGTGCAGCCTTTTGACTGAATCCAAATTTTACAAAACAAAGTTTTTAACAGAAGTTTTTAGGGTCACACCCTTGGCTTCATCTCCAGGTCATGTTTTCCTGGTAGCATTCTGGATTTAACTTTTTCTCAGAATATATTTCTTCATTTTAATATCATCTACCATCTGGAATAGATTGAGAATTTTCAAAAAAAACAAGTTCTACCTCCCTTTAACATTTTTTCCCCTCAATTTCTCTCTCTCTCTCCTCCAACTTTATTATAAGCAGCAAGAAGAAACCAGGCAAACCTTCAACACTTTGCTGAGGAGTTTTTTTAGCTAGACCACTCAATTCATAAAGGACATTGTCTACTTTCCACGATACAGCAGGCAATAGTGTTGCCAAGGTGCCTACTGCTATAAAATAAGGGACTCCCTCCAACCCCCACCCTCCCTCTAGTTCCCAATACTTCCTCGTGCCACCTGCCTGGTATCTTCAAAGTCCATATTTCTACTAACAGTGAGTTCAAGGCACTATAAGCTTTCATGAACACTCTCTTCAAAGCTCACTCTCCAGTTCCAAAACCACTCCCACATTTCAGGGTTTTGTATGGCGGAACTCCACTTTCAGGTACCAAAATCTGTATTATGTACCTATTAACATGTAACAAAGTACCCCCAAAATCAGCAACTTAAAACAATAAACTCTAACCGTTTTTGTGAGTCAGAAATCCTGGAGCAGCTTAGCAGTGTTCCTCTGCTTCTGGTTCTCCCGCAGGGTTGCGGCAGAACTATCTGCTGAGGCGGCAGTCTTCCCAAAGCCCAACTGGAAAAGGACCAAGCTCAGACATGGGGCTTTTGGATAGCCTCAGGCCCTCATTGGTTTGTTAGCAGGAGATATCAATTCCTTGCCACCTGGGCTTCTCCACAGGGTAGCTCATATCATCGCAGCTGGGTTCACTTAGAATTGAGTGAGAAAGAACTCTACCTCAAGAAATGCCATAATCTTTCTCAAACCTAACATTAGAAGTAACATCCTATCACTTTGCCATATTCTGTTAATTAGAATCAAGCCCCCATATCTAGCCCACATTAAATGAGACAGGACTTCCACAAGGGCATGAACACTGAGTTTGAGATCATTTAGGGACTGCCTACCACAAAGACAAATCTATTTAGAATAACAAAGACTACAATGAGTGAACTGGAATTTTCCAGAATAAAATAAACTCAGCACACTTGAACATCAACAAAATTAGAGGTCAGATTGAACATGTGACTCCTTTCTCCACTAAGTGCCAGGAATCTTGAGCTGAACAGGTGCAAATGTCCTTGAAAGATAAGTGCATAAGCGTGAGGGTCTCAGCTGAATCTTGTTGAATCTCCAACTCGTGAAAAGCTCCTCCATTAATAAAGAAACCTGTTATAAAAGTAGAGTGAGCTTTATTGACTTACATCTGCAAAAAAAAAAAAAAAAACAAAAAACCACCACAAAGACAATTTTGAAATTGAGTCTCAGTAGGGAAAGTAAATGCATGGATTTTGTTGCTTATAGCTTAGATGCAGAGGTCATTAGAAGGGGGATGTCAGAAACAGGGTGAAGTCTTTGGACTGATTGATGTGAGGCAAGGTTTTGAGCAAATAAGTGTTGTGCAAGTCATAAAACATTCTGCAGTTGCAATTGTATGAGGGTGGTTATTCCAGTTTGCAATGGCTACCACTTAATTTAAGGCACAATAAGTATATCATTGCCTAATGTAATGTACAGGCATGCTTCAGAGATATTGTGGGTTCAGTTCTAGACCACTGCAATAAAGTGATTATGGCAATAAAGTGAGTAACAATTTTTTTCCCAGTGCATATAAAATTATGGTTATACTATAATGTAATCTATTAAGAGCACAATAGCATTATGTCTAAAAGAACAATGTACATACCTTAACTAAAAAATACTTTACAGCTAAAAATGCTAGCTATCATATGAGCTTTCAGCAAGTCATAATCTTTTTTGCTGGCAGAGGGTTTTGCCTAAATGTTGATGGCTGCTGACTGATCAGCGTGGTTTTTTCTGAAGTTTGGGGTAGCTGTGTCAATTTCTTAAGAAAATTGACTCCTCCTTTCATGAAAGATTTCTCTGTAGCATGCAATTTTGTTTGAAAGAATTTTAACCACAGTAGAACTTCTTTCAAAATTTGAGTCAATCCTCTCAAACTCAACTGCTGCTTTATCAACTAAGTTTATATAACGTTTGAAATCCTCTGGTGTCATTTCAACAATAGTCACAGCATCTTCACCAGGATCAGATTCCATCTCAAGAACACTTTCTTTTTCTTATCCATAAGAAGCAACTCCTCATCCATTCAACTTTTGTCATGAGACTTCATCAATTCAGTCACATCTTCAGGTTCCACTTCTAATTCTAGTTATCTTGCTATTTCTACCACATCTGCAGTTGCTTCCTCTACTAAAGCCTTGAGCTCTTCAAAGTCATCCATGAGGGTTGGAATCTTCTTCCAAATTCCTGTTAATGCTGATATTTTGACCTCCTCCAGCGAATCACAAATGTTCTTAAAGGCAACTAGAATGGTGAGTCCTTTCCAAAAAGTTTCAACTGACTTTTCCCAGATCCATCAGAAGAATCACTATCTATAGCAGTTCTAGTTTTACAAAATGTATTTCTTTTTTTTTTTCTTTTTCCTTTTTCTTTTTCTTTTTTTATTAAGACAGAGTCTCACTCTGTCACCCCAGATAGAGTGCAGTGGCATTGTTATAGCTCACTGCAAGCTCAAACTCCTGGGCTCAAGAGATCCTCCTGCCTCAGCCTCCTGAGTAGCTGGGACTACAGGTGTATGCCATGATGTCCAGCTAATTTTTCTATTTTTAGTAGAGATGGAATCTTGCTCTTGTTAAGGCTGGTCTTGAACTGCTGAGCTCAAGTAATCCACCCATCTCAGCCTCCTAGAGTGCTAGGATCACAGGTGTGAGCCACCACACCTGGCCACAAAATGTATTTCCTAAATAATACTTGATTGTCAAAATTATTGCTCATTTCATGGGCTGAAGAATGGATGTGTGTTAGGCATAAAAATAACATTAATATTATTGTACATCTCCATCAGATTCTTGGGTGACGAGGTATACTGTCATTAAATAGTAATATTTTGAAAGGAATCTTTCTGAGCAGTAGGTCTCAACAGTGGCCTTAAAATATTCATTAAGTGATGCTATAAATAAATGTGCTATTGTTCAGACTTTGTTGATCTATTTATAGAGCACAGGTAGAGTAGATTTAGTATAATTCTTAAAGGACCTAGGATTTTTGGAGTGGTAAATGAGCATTGGCTTCAGCTTAAAGTCACCAGGTGCATTAGCACCTAACAAGAGAGTCACCTGAACTTTGAAGCTTTGAAGCCAGGCATTGATTTTTTTCTCTATAGGTATAAAAGTCCTAGATGGCATCTTACTCCAATAGAAGGCTGTTTTGTCTACTGTGAAACTCTGTTTAATGCATCTACCTCAATTATTTTAGCTGGATCTTCTGGATTATTTATTATAGCTTTTATATCAGTACTTGCTGCTTCACCTAGAACTTTATGTTATGAAGACGGCTTCCTTCCTTAAACCTCATGATTAAGCTCTGCTAGCTTCAAACTTTTCTTTTGTAGTTTCCTCACCTCTCTCAGACTTCATAGAATTGAAGGGAGTTAGGGCCTTGCTCTGGATTAGGCTTTGGCTTAAGGGAATGTTGTGGCTGGTTTGATCTTTTACCTAGACCAGTAAAACTTTCTCCATATCAGCAATGAGCTATTTCCTTATTATTGATGGGTTCACTGGAATAGCATTTTTAATTTCCTTCAAGAACTTTTCCTTTGCATTTACAACTTGGCTAATTGTTTGACATAAGAGGTCTAGATTTCAGCCTATGTTGGCTTTCGACATACCTTTCTTACTAAGCTTACTTATTATTTCTAGCTTTTGATTTACAGTGAGAGATGTGCATCTATTTCTTTCACTTGAACATTAGAGGCTGTTGTAGGATTACTGATTGGCCTAATTGCAATATTGTGTCTCAGGGAATAGGGAGGCTTGAGGAGAAGAAGAGAGATGGGGAATGGTTGGCTGGTGTAGCAGTCAGAATACATATATTTATCAATTAAGTTGGCCATCTTCTATGGCTGTGGTCTGTGGCACCTCGAACTATTAATAATTTTAATAGTAACCACAAAGATCACTGATCACAGATCACCATAACAGATATAGTAATGGAACAGTTTGAAATATTAAGAGAATCACAAAATGTGACACAGAGACATGAAGTGAGCACATGGTGTTGAAGAAATGATGCTAATGGACTTGCTCAATGCAGGGTTGCCACAAACCTTCAATTTGTAAGAAAACACAATATCTGTGAAATGCAATAAAGTGAAGCACAAGAAAGCCAAGTATGCCTGTATTACATATTTAATGCAAATATCTTACATTTATTCTGTTAGATAAAAATGGAAATGTGACCAGAGAGTTTATTGCCTAACATATAAATTCAAATATCAAAATGGCCAGAAGTATTAATACATTTTTTAAAAATTTAGTCTATGCAGCCAGGAGCCTGTGTTTAAATTCAGCTCCATAACTTCCCAAATACATGACATGGCTCCAGTTGCTTTAACCTCTTTATGCCTCAGTTGTATATTTTAAAATGAAGATAAAAATAGCACTTATGCCATATGGTGGTTTGAGGATGAAATGAGTTAATATGTGTAAATCACTTAGAAAAGTGTAACAATTATTACACTGTTAATGAAATAAATTGCAGTGGTCATGATTCTTATGATGATAATGTCATGTCAGTCATGTCAAAAAGTACTTTCTACTTACGTTTTTTTTCAACCAACCCCTACATATGCTCTAAAATCAAACTAACAAAATATATAGTAACAGAAAATAGCATCCATGTACTTATTATCCATAGGCTGTCATATAGAGAATTTCACTCTAGCATCGGCTATTTCTGTATGGGGTAAATTCATCCCTGGGTTGCCTGGCTGGCTAGCCCTGACTGTTCTTGGATGAAGTTTCTCAGCCTCCAAGGTTGAAATCTATAACAAACCACACCCAGCAACTATGTCTACCTCTTAAAGCTTCATCTTTCTCTTCGCTTGAGGGCTCAAGGGTTTTGGTGTAGTTTAGAAAGTCTTTACTTATTAACAGATGACTTCTATTAATTTGTGGAGAAAATTAGATATTATGACAGCTAATGCCCAAACCTTATAAGCTATACCTCCAGAAACCTGATAGAAAATCTCACTTCTTTGCCTGTCCTTTTCAATTTTTCATCCTGTAATGCTGTTTCTACTGCGATATCACAGTCAGTAAATTTTTCACTTCAGGTCTTGGCAAGAAGCCAGGTAGTTTTAAAGTCACTTGCTCAGGCAAAAGAAGAATAGTACATTTGGAATTGAAGCTTCCTGGAGGGCATTGTTGCAATTAGATAGATGAATGACCATGGGTTTTAATTAGAACACTAGGTATACACTCCATATCATTATTCTAAGAAACTGTGCTCACAGAGTGAGGTAGTGTAGTACTACTGAGTCGATATCCTGCAGATCTGTAAGCACGATTTCTAGGTAGGAGCCATTTTAATTCTATTTATTTATACCTTTAGTATTTTTAATAGATTAAATCACTATTGATTAACCCTACAGGACAGTTCTATGATTAAATTAATTTTAAAGTCAGTTAGAGGAAGGGAAAGAATGAACACGATGAAGACAGATGTTAATATTTCTTTTTAATGTCCTACACCCAATAATAAATCTATTTCTTAACATAGAACCTATGCTCTTAAGTGCACACTTCTGCACACTTCCTTCATATTGCATGTTTATAAAATTGAGACAAACATGTTATTTCTCCTGTCCATTTAAAGATTTCAAAGTAAACCTTGAAACAATTAAGTTCATAAATATAAAGACTTATAAGTAAAATGCAATACCAAATAACATTAAAATAAAATTTGTAGTAAAACTATTCCTGTGTCTTCATTCATATCACTTTTTCTTGGTAATCAACACCATACATATACTGAATACCTAGAAAGCATTATGAAAGATTCTAGACATAAAGCGGTGTAGAATACAATCTTAATATTTAATAGGTAATTTTTAGAGAAATAGAATATAGACATTAAAAAGATTAATAACAATACAGCAAAACAAATTTCATCTATCATCCTGGGCTTGTTGGACAAGCAATGATGCAATGTTTCTATGTTCTGTCTGTATACAAAGGGTTTGCTCAATGCATTTGTGCTCTGACTTTCTGAAGCAGAGCTACAGAGATTCAACATAGGCATATCTGCTGGGCACCTTGGACAGAACTGATAGAGATTCTTTTGGAGTATTTATTATTTTAAATACTCCCAAATATTTTAAAATTATTGCACTAATTTTGTGAGCCAGCATCTTCCAAACCCCCACCCTGGAAAATCATCTGAGAACTGCCAATTTGGGCCCCAGAAAAATTTAAAACACACATTTATTCCATCTTTATAATCTCAATCACTTCCATCTTCTTGCCCTAAGAATTATTCTGAAATTTGGCTAAACTCCAAAGATATTTCTTCCCTTTGAAACCCTTTGGAATGGAAACTATAATACTATTTATTAATAATAATGCTGGTCATTTATCAGAAATCTTGTTTAAAAGCCCCACTGTCATAATTCATTCAGGCTACTATAACAAAATACCACAGACGTGGCTTATAAACAAATTTATTTCTCACAGTTATGGAAGCTGGGAAGTCCAAGAGCAAGGAACCAGCAGATTTGACAATTGGTAAGGGCCAGTCTTCTTAAAGATAGCTGTCTCCTCACTGTAACCTCACATGAAGGAAAGGGCAAGGGGCCTATCTGGGGACCTTTATATAAGGGAAGTACAGGGAAAATCTGTTTTCTCCTACTGTCTACTCTAGTACTCACGCTCAACACGCTTCCTGTCTAATTTTCTTAGTCTCCAACATTGCTGTACTGTCTCATATTGTCTCCTTTAGCAAGTCTACCTGGCCTCCCACCTTCCAGTGTTATTAACTCCATCATCCATCTCTTCTACTGTTCTTTTTCCAATACTACAACTTGAATTGCATAACTAGATTGCAGTAAAATGAGTCAGTTGCTGGAAATATACCTACTGGATAAAGTCCACACTTCCTAGAGAATCATATAAATCCTCTGTGATGCAGTCCCTGACTGCCTCTCTCTCATCCTTTCTTACTGCTTTCAACACCATTTACCGTTTCCTAATGCCAGGCTTTCTGCCCATAACTTAGCTATTCCAAACCATCATTATTCCAAATATTCTATCACTTCAAAACATTCAAACACACCAGGCAATTTTATAACCCTGAGCCTTTGCACATGCTGTTTGTTCTCTTGGTCTAGAAAGCTATATCCCATCATTTCCATCTGATGAATTTCTAACCATCCTTTAAAAATCTCAGTTGTCTCTTCTGTGAGGCATTCACAAGAATCTCTTTGTGGAATTGTTTATCCTCAACTTTCGTGTTCTATAATTTTCTGTATTTTTACCTTGATCTTCAGACATTATGTTCTTGGCAATTTAATATTTACCTTTATAAATATTACCTCTGTCCTCCCCTGTCCTTCTGTCCCACTGGACTGTGGACTCTTTGAGAGCATGGACTGTGTCTTAACTATTTAATATCCATCCCTGTTGCTTGAACAGTAGCACTTAGAAACGAGTCACAAATATTTACTGAACTAATGTAAACCCTGCTCCATAGGTCTCAGATCTTTCCCCAATTTAATGGAATCAGCTCTGGCTAAAAGGAAGGATTTGAAAGGTATGCCAGTCCAGGTTCACAATAAGAAATAAAATTTTGCTTTAGTGGTTCAGGGAGGAGAACTTATCAAGGGAACTATCTGCAGAGGTGTGGTGGACAGGGTTCTGGGGAACAATCAGAGATGTTGTATCACCTAGTCTCTAATAACAAAGGGAGGAAATAATCTTACCAGAGTCCAAAGACAGCTGATGAATGGAGAGGGGACTAAGAGCAAAGCCATAGATAAGGAGGGGGCAGCCACTGCCAGAACCTCAGTATGAAAAGAATTAGAACAAGAAAGTAATACCAACCTTCTCTTTTCTCTCATGCCCCCATCTCCTGCAGGAATCCATTGTCTGACCCCATTGAAAAGCCAGCTCTCAATGGAGTCCCGGTGATGTCTCTGAGATAAGCCTTCCAGGGCAAAGAGCAAGGCATTAGAAAGGCTAAAATGGAGCTAAGTAAACAATAACCAGCAGGACAGCTAAGAAAAACCCATGCAGAGGCAAGAGTTAACATTTGTTGTGCTCTGTATTTTCCAGACACTTATCTAAGCACTTTATACCATCTCCTTTAATTGTCCTCACAATCCTGTATTATAGGTGTATTATTACCCACCTCCAAATAAAAGGAAACTTGGAAAATTAAAATTATCTCAGATCACCCACAGCTGATAATGTGTTATAGGCCCACCATTGGCTCCCTGTCAGAGGTCAAGTTACACTTTCTGTATGGGATAAATTTGCTACTTTCTCAAAAGCTCTCCTCTCTGGATGAGAACCTTCTAAGGTGAGTCTTGGATAGAGAGCAAGGTAGATGATCCATAACCACACTGCCATATGATTTCCTTAGAAAGAGTTTTAGCCTTATTCTTAGGTCCATTGGAGTCTTTGCCTTGTAAATAGAAAAATAAGGAAGAGAATTGGTATGAAGATTTTCATGGCCCACTATAATCAAGGCTACACTTCTCTTTGGTTCCAAATCCTCCAAACTAGAACAAAGCAATTTCATCATCTCTTCTATGTTTTGTAAAGAAACTTGACCATATAAGATTTTAAGCACTTCTTTTTACTAGTTAATTCTTTATTGTTAGAGTTGCAAACCATTCTGCCTCAGTTCCTGGGGTCTAAAAATATAATTTTTAATAGAATATTCATTTCAGTGAAAACTTCCCCAAAACAGTGTGAAAACCCAGAGAGTTTACTTATAAAAGAATTTGTAATAACGTGTGTGTACCTAAGACTGTTTGCATCATTACTGGGGATATTTACTTAATAATTTAAAGGGAGCCAACTATTCTACAGTTCAGATAAGGGACACAAAGATAGCTAAGAGATGGTAAATTAAGACCCAGGAGGAAAGTTTGAAGGAACTGCCATTACGTACCCTGTAAAAGAAAAATAACTGAGTTTAAATAAAGTTCTCTAAGAGTGTGAAATGCAGCTAGAGAGCATAACAAATTCAGCTCAGCCCATCCATATGTATGTAAAGCCCAGTGCCAGGTACTCTGAAGACACGAAAGTGGACCAGCTACAGCCCCTGCTCAGGATCAGGTAACATCTTTGTAAATACTCAAAATACAAATTTCAATATTTTAAGTGTTATAATAGGTGCTGGGAACTAAAATAAAATCTTAAGACTTCCCCACCACCGGCTGACTGAGTGGACCCCCTCCTGGCCAAGGGGATACCCTAAAACCAAATTGTCTGCCAGGAGGAGGAAGGTCAGACATGCCTCATCATGCTCCCCTTCCTTCTTGGAGATACCTATTGTTACTCATTAACAGGCCTAAGTCTATACAAGACAAATCTGCAGGTCCTCAATTTACACAACAAATATATGTCCCTGTGGCTTGTCTCTGATTAATAGACTTAGTTATCTTAAAACATTCCAAGCCTTTAGACAAAACTTCATGTCTTTAACCAATGACAAGTCAAGGAATCTTTAAACCCACCTATAACCTGTAAATCAGCCCGCCCCTCCCCCCGCCCCCCAGCTTCGAGATGGCCCACCTTTTTGGGCCAAACCAATGTATGCCTTCCATGTATTGATTTATGACTTTACCCATAACCTCTATGTCCCTGAAATGTATAAAACCAAACTGGCAAACTGGCGAGTCCACTTGTTTCTTAGGCACGGCTCTGGGTCATGGTCCTCAAATTTGGCTCAGAATAAACCTCTTTAAATTATTTTACAGAGTTTGGCTTCTTTGCCATCAATAGTGCTTTGTGTGAAGGAGGACATTGATTCTACCATGGTGTTAATCCACCATTATCTCTTGCCTAGGCAACTGTAATAACCTCTTAATTTGTCTCACTGTTTCCATGCTTGGCCTCCCACAATATGGCACACAGAGCAGCCACATTCCTAGGTCATGCCTCTGCTCAAAATTCTCCAATGGACGCAGCACAGTTTCTTGCCACAGTTTACAAGGCCCTCAATGGACTGGCCTTCTTGGCTTTTCCTGAATTGCCTCCTTCACTCTCTCCTCCACTCACTGCACTCCAGCCTGGCTTACCTTCACACAGCTCCTCCTGTCCATCATGTACACTCAACCTCAGGGCATTTGCAGGTGCTATTTTCTAGGACTGGAAAATTCCTCCTCTGGATAGTTGCATAGCTTGCTATTCATTTCACTCAACTCTCCCTTCCCAAATATCCACTCTCAGAGAAATTTTTCCTGATCTTATCTAGAAAAGCAGCTCCTGTCACTTTCTATACCTGTACTCTGCTTTTCTTTCTAGCACTTACACTGTTATTTTCTATATTATTTTCTGTCTTCCCTCTTTTTACACCCACACCTCAAATGTAAGCTCCTGAGAGCAGGGGCTTTGTCTTATTTACGTCTGCATATCAAACAGTGTCTGCAATAGTTGGAGCTCAAAAATGTTTGTTGAGTGAATTAATTTCTGATTTTCATTGTAGGGGAAAGGGTCATCGTTTGTTATTTAGAAGAGTTTCAAAAGGGCAGAAATGTTTGAACCAGGCTTTGACATATCAGTAAGACTTTCCATAGGAAGAAATAAGAGAGGAAAATAAGAAAGAGTATCTCAGAATTAAATTGTATTGGTTGAAGGTAACATAACTTTTAAGAATAATGAAAAACTGAGATTGATGGAAGCAGAGGATGTTTAAAGTGCACCAGTGGAGACAAAATTAGAAAAGCAAGGTGTAATGGAGTCATGGATCACTTTAAATATCACACAAGGACATTGTCTATTTATTTGGCACACACACAAAATGATGCTATTCAGCATCTGTTTTTTAGGAAATTCAATTTTTCCAGAGGCATGCAGAAAAAGTTGGAGGAAAGGGGATGAGATAGAGAGGCAGGGCCAGAGTTTAGACAAGAGAGAGTGAAGTTCCAAAAAAAAAAAAGAAAGAAAGAAAGAAAGAAATGAATTATCAAAAGAATCAAATGAGATTAGGAAATAAAGGATTACAGGTTTAGGGGTAAGAAGTATGTTTTACTTAAAAGACTTTGAATTCGAGGATCTGATGGGATAGTCCAATGAAAACAAACAGTGAATCCTCTCCTGAAGGGGTAGCCTAAGGTTATAGATTGGATTAGGGTTTTAAGGAAAAAATGTACAGAACAAGAAACAGGTCCAGGACTGAAGAAAAGCCTACATTTCTGGGGTATATTGAAGAAAAAATAAGGCAGTGCATGAGACCGATGACACACAGTCAGAGAAGAGACCAAGGGAGCATATTCATGGACTTAGAAGTTAAGAGAGGGGGCATTTCGCGCTAGATAATCAATAGAGTCAAATGTTGTAGAAGAATCAGTGGGATGAGACTGTAGGGGTGAGGGAAAACTTGCCCCTTCCCCCAAAAGTTCACTGAAAGATCAACTCACAATTAAGGCAGATTAATAAGAGGGAAAGGTTTATTTGCTGTGTGGATGGGGAGAATCGCAGATTGATTACTCAGTATCCCAATGGGATCCAGATATTTTTATGCCTGTCTTTTATATGGGAGGGGGAGATGAGGAGTAAAGGTAATTCTGTTTAGGGGCAATAAATGGTTGCTAGGGAGGATAAATAGGGAGCATGAATGGATGGGGCAAACAGATTGACTTTTAAATTTACCTGAGAAACAGGTATTATGTTTGAAATGATTTGGGCCAAGTCTAGCTGCATTCTTGATTACAGGGAGATAACAGGGAGGGGGAAGGAAGTTCATTGTTCTTTTGATGGGTCTCTCTGGTTATGCAGATAGAGGTAAAGTCTCTTCCAAAGGCCTGTTAATCTCTAAGGGCCCTTAATTCAAAATACCAACCATTCTTATTTTTGGGTGAAATTCCTTGAGCTCCCTCAAGACTAAGAAGAAGCCCCGGAATTTAGCAAGTAGATTCTCACTGACAAACATCCATGGAGTAGTTTGCGTAAAGGGATGAGGTAATGGTGAAAGAACCAGCATTGAAAAAGGTATGGGATGTAATTTTATATCAAAGGAATTGCAAGATAAGAGGCAAGAACAGTTTTTTTATATATTGCAGAATACACTATCTGACACACAGTGGGTAAATGCTCAATAAGGATCTGTTGAATAAATAATTTGAGTATGTTTGTCATTTAATAGGGAAACACTGGAGGTAGTGAAACAGCCTTTTACAGAAATCAATAATGGGGTGCAAAGCAAGAACTATGGCAAAGGCCTAACTAAAAATAGCAATAATAATTAGTTGCTGTCCCCCTGCTTGCTTCTCTATAATTGCCACTCCGGAGCCACATAGCTGGTGTCCATAAAGATTCTTAATTGTCTCCATAGATAGCATAACCTTTCTGAAACCAAAAGGTAGCTTTTAAGGTATCTTCCAGACCCTGCATTCCAGTGGACTGATTTACCCCGCAGACGAGTGACCCATACCAAGAAAAGGACTCAACTGGAATTGTGACCCCAGGGACTGAAACAACACATGAAGATGATTCCTACACCCCTATAATTTTGCCCCAATTAATACACCCAATTGCCTAATCGCTTGCCTGCCTTACAAACCCTGTCTCCCTAATTCTCAGGGAGGCGGATTTGAGAAACTTTCCCTCATTTCCCCAATAGTGCTGTGAAGAATAAAACTCTTTCTTCATGTTACAGCAAGTGTTACAGAGGGTGGTCCCGAGGACAAACCGAGCGGTACACGGAGAGTCAAAATTTATTCACCGGCTGGCTGAGAGGAGTCTCACCACCAAATTCTGAGCCCCGTCTACCAGATTTTTCCCACTTTTATTAAGTTGGGATGGTCCAAGGGGTTGGGGTCTCAGGTGGCTAAGGTAATAGGTTAGTTGATGTGTCAGGTAATAGGTTAGTATTAGACTGATGCGGGTCTTCCATGCGGGGTGGTGGGGGGAGGTCTCAGGTAGCTGATGCGCCAAGTAATAGATGGGGGTTTTCCTTATCAATTGCAACCCCGACTGTCTCAGTACATAGGCTCTTCTCTGTGCCACAGGCAAATGAGCCTGGGTTGGGTGGCAACAGTAGGATAGGACGATTGGTTAAAAAAAAATTCTGGTAGGGTTTAGGTAAGAATATTTTTTTGCTGAGTCAGAAGCTAAGGAGAGGGAGGATGCAAATACAGCAATACTGTACTTAGAATGAAATCCAAATTCCTTAATGGTCTCTCAAGGCCTTCCACAACTCGCCTTATGTTCGTCTCTCCATCCAGACTTCCTTCTCTGCTCCACTCTCACCCTGCCCCAGCCTTGCTGACTTTCTTGCAGTTCTTCAAACACACAAACTCATTCCCCTACTTGCATTTTCTCTAACTTTTCCCTCTACTACCAGGGCTCACTTCCAGAACTTCCTAATGACTGGCGATTTCCAATCACTTAGATCTCAGTTCAAACGTTATTCTCTTAGAGAGGCTTTCTCTGACCTCCCTGTATGAAGGAGTCGCCACCAGGCCACTCTTTATCTTGACTCCCTGTTGTAATTTTTACAGGGCACAAGCCACTAATTCAAATCACCTTTCTCTGTATTTAGTATAGTGTTTGCCTCCTCCGTCTCCGTGAGACCAGCTGCCTTGACTTGCTCATTCACTGTCTTCTTGACACCTGGAATAGACTCTAGCATAAGAAAACAATAAATATTTGAAAAAAAATATATAAACCTTGAAGTGGAAAGTAGGAAACTTAAGGCAGTGAGACCAGATCACTTTAGTCATTTCTATAAATCAAGTTGTGATGGGTATTTTCTCAAATAAGTCTCTTTCTTTCTTCCCCCTCTGCTTCCACCCTGCTCAGGCCCCAGCAATTCTTACTTAAATCACTGCAACATGCCTGCCGTGGTTCTCGTCTCACTCCAGCATATTATTTTCTACTGAAGCCAAAGTCACTTTCCTAATGGGAATATGCAATTATTTCACTACCCCACCTAAAATATTCCATAGACTCCCCACTGCTCTTAGGAAAACATTGAATCTCCTTGCTCAGGTTTTCTGGTAAGACTGATACAGATCATCGGTTACATCAACAGCTTTATTCTTCATCACTGCATACATGTCCTAACTTACTACCCTCGTTATAGTCCTTGGTCTTACCATATTCTATCAATTTTCCATGTTTCCTCACTTCTCAACTATCTCCTGGAAACTTGTTTCCTATTTGCTTCATTTGAATCAATCCTGGCTGCCCTTTAGGTCTCAGCTTAAATGCCGAGTTCTCCAGGCAAGACTGAACAACCTACTCTCACTCAAGGTATGTGTCCCTCCCCCTATATTCCTATTATATCTGTTAGCGTTCTTAGCTACAAACAACAACAAAATCACATTAGAGAGTTTAAGAAGAAAAAGACTTTATTAAAGAATATTAGACAGCAGACAATATATCAAGGCAAGGGCTATACTCAGGCTTGGAGTCTATATCAACAAAAAAAGAAATTCCTGAATTCACCACCCAGCTGCTCCTGAGGAGACCCTGTCTCTGCTGTTGCTGGTCACATTAAAGATCACCAGCCCTGGACATTACGAGCTGCTAAGCTGCCACCATTCAGTCGTCTGTTAATTGAATGCAGGCTGCCTCTTTCCCACCCTTGCCAGATTAAATTCCATTCAGCTGTTCCTTTAAACTGGTCTCTTCTGAATTGGTATGTTGGTAGATCCGACTGTTGAACCCTGATCACAGGCATAAACTCTGGACTGCTGGGAGGCAAGGGAGACACGTATCTAGCTTTTAACTTGAGAAAGCAAGACTCAGGAGATGAGACAAATTGTTATAAAGGTATGTGCCTTTATCCTCTCTATTACTGCTTTAATCACGGGATATCTTAGTTGCTTGCTTTTTGGTCTGTCCTATTCTCTTTAAATCCATCAAGGCAGAGGCCAGGGCTGTTGCATTCGCTGTTGTTTCCCTAACAGGCAGCAGAGAGACTGGTGTATAGTAAATACTAAAAATATTATTTATTGAATGAATGAATGGGTTGTAATTGGGGCTTGAAGATAGTTTGGAACAGCTGTTAGAAGTATAATGCGGCAATTATAATTGGGAGTCAATTAGAGAAGACTAAAAGAATTGCTGAATTGCATTTTGTATCCTGCCAAGTTAGGGAGAATGCATTTGTGGTGGAACTAATCATCACTGTTGAGTGAGTTTCTCAAGCAAGGCTAAAAAGCCTGGAAGGGAAAACTTAGGGATCTAAATCAGTTTGTGGTTGGAAAAGGCTTTGTAGGTTAAAGACTAAAGGCAGTTTGAGCTCAAACCAAGTGAAATATATATACATGAAATGACTGACCATAGAATTTAGGTTGCTTAAAAACTAAACTAAACCAGAAAGGGAATGGACAGTCTGTGAGATGAAATGCCTAAGGATGATAATAAAGGCCAAGATACGGCGTAGCATAAGAGAGTAGAAAGATATTTTGCGCCTCCTGTCCCCAAATTATTATAGCTGAGTCTGTTGTACCTCCCATTCTCAGTCCTGTCCACTTTTATGCACCAGCCTTGACTAAAGAAATCATGGGTTACCAGTCTCGGTGCCCCTTTTCCTCCCTCATCTGGAGTTGATGAGAATTAAATTGTCCACTCAGACCTACTAGAGAAAACCTGGCCCCATTTGTGTTTTCTCTTTGCCAACCAGGAGCCAATGTTCATAGAATTATTAATAGCTATGTTATCAGTTTGTTTTCCACTCCTTTCCTTATCTCTCTGTGCATTTCTCTGCAAATACGTACCTCCCACTGCCACACTCACTTGGCTCAAGCTTTAGAACCGGTTATCTGTTTTAGGCTTTGACTCTTATTTCTGAACAGATTGCCCCTCAAGTGCTGGGATGTGCTCTGAATGCTGTCACTTATTGCAGGAGCCTGCTGTTTTGCTGTGTGTTAATACATGCCTATCTTCAGCTTGAAGACCAGAACCTTGTTCCAGCTATTAGACTGGCAATGGGTTCCTGCATTTATCTCACACATGACAACTGCCCATCTTCTTGTCTCTTTAATCTTGGCTATTGTTTGAATGGCCTAGCATTGGACTACCATCAAACGCATGTTGATTTTGCCTGAGTTGAGACTGAGCTAAATCTGCCCTTTAGACTATGTCTTTCTCATTTTGTTGCTCCTCTAGAGTCAGGTCAATCTCTACTGCAAGGTCATCTCCTCCATTACATAATCCTAAAACAATTCATTAATATTGGGATTTATGCCCATTACTTAGATTCTGATTAAATACAAAGATAAGAGTATACCAAATGAAGGGATGATCTAGGTTAAGCTGCAGTAACAAACGTCTCTGAAATTTCAGTGACTTAACAGAGTTGGAAACTTTCTGCAAAAGGCTAGATGGGAAATATTTTAGGATTGGAGGACTACACAACACCAGTTGTAGCTACTCAAGTCTGCCATTGTAGTACAAATGCAGCCATAGTCAATACACAAACAAAGGAATGTGGTTATGTTCCAAAAAACTTTACTTATGAAAACAAACAAATTGGGCTTTAGTTAATTGACCATTGATTTAAAGCCACTGGATTATACCATGCTCACACTTCATTACAGGTTAGGTAAATGGTATGTTCCACATTATCACTGTTGGTACTCTGGAACCCAGGCTGGTGAAAGAGTCACAATTTGGAACAGTACCTGTAACTGTAGCAAAGAGAAAAGTTGCAAGATACTCACTTGTTCTTAAAACTTTTGTCTAGAAGTGGCATACATCCTTATCATTCAGACTTCATCAGCTCATGTATAGCGCGTGTTCATGACTGAGTTTAATAGCGCAGGAAGCATTAATCTCCTACAGAGGCGGGGAACTAAGAATTGGTGAACAGTAATACAGTGTACAAGAAGGATTTGTGGTAAGAAAAAGGAATTTCAAGCTTAAAATTCCTGACGATATAGTTTTAGATAATGAAGAAGTTCAAAGTGGTATGCTTTAAGACAGCTGGGAAAAAATGGCACTGCAGACAACTGGAGTTGAGGGAGTTGAGTAATTGTAAAAGCTGCATATGTTAAAGTTCATTAGTATGCATATTGAAGTAGACACTAGCTGTCCTCTATATCTGTAAAAAAGAACAAGAAAAATAACAATGCAACATCTTAGGTAATACATCAGATCTGTGTAGCTCTGAAATTCTCTTAATGTGCTAGCCCAGCATTTGGAGACAGGAAAAAGTTAATGTTGTAAAAAATAATGTAAACACCATGATTTATTCCTGATACACACCAGAATATATCAGAAGTCTCAATTGGTTGACTTGATTATTTATTGTATAATTCTCTTTGCATATATATAAATATTAAACATAAAACCAATATGAAAATATATTGAAATAACCAACTGTGCAGTAGATTAATTGAATATCATTATATATATTTGAAAAAATGAAGAATCAATGTTACAAATTTGATGACAATGTTTTAACATTATATTGGTGCATTTGAAAAGACTAATTTAAGCGTTAGCTACTTTACTTGGCATAGTGGAGCAATACAGGAAAGGTGAAAGGAAAGTGGTAAGCATGGATTACCACAGTTGTTCTCACAATACCTTTTCTCCAAAATGCACAGGAGAAATAACGTTTTCATAATCAAAACTCCTGTACCACTAGCTTTCATTTTGCTCCTCTACATTCATAGAATCACATTGAAATAGAAGGGATGGAGAGTTAAAGTATGTAGAAATAACCTTGAACCCACTCTAACTCTTTCTATAAAGCATAAACAGTGTTTGCTTTTGTTTGCTTTGTTAACTAGCATTGGTAATAAGCTACTTGCAACAAACCTCAGAAGTGATGGAGGCACAGTAATATCATCACCCCCAGACACAGAACAGCTAAATTAGAATGTTACGGGGGCTCTCAAACTAGAACACAGTCATGATTCTGTTAACTGTTATTCTCAGCATTTGATCCATGGTTTAACTGGTAGAATTAAACCCAGTTGATGTTTGTTTGTTTAATCAGTTAAGAGAAATCTCAGGAGAGGTTTGCCTTGGCCTCTGCCTCAAAAATGTGACTTTGTGTGTAGGTACCAGCCTATGAAACTAGAGTGAAAAAAAGCAGGAGTATGGCTTTTACATTGTAATTTTTATATGTTTTGTTGGCTTATTTTTTATTTTTATTTGTTTGTGAGACATATGTATGAAGTGAGGGGATATGACATGATATGGTTTTTAGAAATCAGAGAAACTAAAAGAATGGCCACACAAAAACGTGATCTTTAATTTTCTGGGCATTGTACTTATTTTGCATGAGAATAAAGAAAACAAAAGAGATCAGGGAAAGTTTATCACCTTTGTTTACCATTCAACTGCATTTTTCATTTTGAATTTTGAAGTATATTACCTGTAATCTAATTGCAAATACTAATTTGTCCAATGATTTAAAATAAATGTTGTTACCATACTTGTAGAATACTTCTGCATGTACCTTACTACCTTTACATCTTATTGATTGCATTGCTGGTTTCTATGGGAACAGAAGTGGAGAAGTTAATTAAGATCAAAAGGTTAGAACTGAAGAAAAATAGAATTTTCAACACAGTTCATTTATCATGTACATTTAAATTAGTTTCTTTAATAAAATATCTATTGGAGTAGAATGGTGATGGCTGAATCACCTTAATAAAAACAAATGATACAATGTTAAAAGTTTAACACCACTTATTTGTACTCAGTTCATCCCATTAAGAAGCATTTTGGCTTTGGTAATCAAATTAACAAAAGTCATTAATAAAAGTGTCTGTGTCTCAATACTGTTATTCTAAGATTTTTAGTCTTGAGCAATGTGTTTTATATATTATTCTTACTACTTATTTAGAATATGCTGTCATTTCTGTTAGGTATTGTCTTCTATTTTCCAATATACTCTTTCATATCCTGCTTTATGGTTCTGTGGCTGGGACCACTCACACAACATTTCTCAGTTTCCAGTGGCTTTCTAGGTTCTGCCAGTAGAGGGCAACAGGGAGCGATTAGTAGGCAGGAGGGTGGGAGGGACTTCCTTTTTGTTGACTTTCTGTTCCTGTCATGATCAATTCATCAATGATCCTTTACCCAGGAGAGGTAATGGATTCCAGCCTCCAATACCCAATACCTGTAACAAATTCCCTATACAAATTCCTGCCTTTGAAAAATATCTAATGTATTTCTGTTTTCCTAGATGATAAAAAGTCCATGATTGGTTTTTACATGTAAAAAGTAGAATGGTAGGTTGTTTAAAAGAGAATGAAGCACATTTTTCCATTATAAAAAAATTGGGATATACGAAGAGATGATTATTCAGTCCCAGAACCCATGTACAACTTATAACACCTTGCTTTTCTCTATATATTTATTTGCATATCAGTAAATACATTTTTCAGAAAATAAACATCATTCTTTTGTCTCCTGTATTTTTTTATTTATATCAAAACTATGTGTTTACAAACTCTTCATAAACATTATTTGCATAGCTATGCAATATTCCATAGGCTATTTTACTATTACTTGATATTTAAAAATTTGAGTTGCTTTCAAATGGTTTATAATTATAAATAACACTATTATAAACAACTTTGTGCTGTAAGTTTTTGGGTTTTTTTTTTTTGCATTCAGGATTATTTCTTTAAGATTTACAAAAACCTTTGTTTTTTATATTCTTGTGCCAGTCTCTTTTTTGGTATTTTGTATTATATTATTTATTTTTTTTATTTCTCCACTTTTGAAGGATAATATGCCAGTCTCTTAATGGAGAACCACAGTCCTCTTCAAAGTCTGCACAGCTACAAAGTATGTCTTGAATTTCTCAGAGGTTGTCGTTTATGAACTCACAAATCATTCTCCATTCCTCTGTTCTTGTGTGTGTGTGTGTGTGCGTGTGTGTGTGTGTGTATCCATGTGTGGTTTTCTTTACTTGTTCCTATAGTAATATTATAGCTGAGAGTATATATAAAAATATTTTAGACTGTATTAAGTAATCATACCAATCCTGCTTTGCTAAGAGAAAATTCCTATTTAACATACACTGAGCACTTAATTTTTAATATATTTTTCTCTATTGATATTAACACTGCCATAATACAAAATATAACTTTCTTGTACAGGAGAAAGAAAAAGGAATCGTAATGCTATTTTTAAGGGGAGTCATTAATTACAAGACTATTTGGGTTATAACCTGAATAGTGATATTTAAATGGTAAATATGAACCATTCAGATGTTCAATATAAACCAGTATAAATCAATTGATCTTAGTGTTCACATGTATAATACTTGCAACCATACTTCAGAAGGTGTTATAAAAGTCAAATTGTATATGTGTGTCTATATCCATATTCATGTCTATATCTAAGTACACTGAATAGCATGGAGCAACAGAAAATATAAGGCAGTCATGGCTAGTTTTTCTAAAAAATAAAAAAGTCAAAACCTATAACCCTGTGTTTAAGAAAAACAGGAAATTAATTCAATATGCTCAAAGAAGGTCTAGTATAATAAGTTTTGGACTTTCTATATATATGTATTAAATATAAATGTCTCATGTGCTATGCTAGTCTCAATGTCCAAAGTTGTCTTTGTGCTCATTTTATTTTTCATCCCTCAATTTCTTGGCACTTCAAAATGAACCTGTTTGCTTTTAAAAGATGCTAGCTAGTTATAATGTGATGAACAAACCTTTAATCTAAAGAGCTACTCTTGGTTACATTTATGGTTTTCTGGAGGCCGCAACATATTTGTTCAACTATAATAATAGAACTAGAAGAAGGAAGGACTTTATTTTTTAAAGCAAGAAAATTTTCTTTTTGAAAGACACTTCCAAAGTCATATCAATAGCCTTATACCCTTTACAATGCAATTCTCTTCCATTAAAGAAATTTGTATATACATTTGGCACTTGCAAGATGCTGGGCACAGTGATTTGACATACATGTGATCTTATTCGCACCTCACATCAAATATGTAAGGTGTTTATTAATGTTGTTTTACAAAAGAGAAAACTGGGGATCAGAAAAGTTATGTAGCATTTCCAAGTTCATGCAAGGTGACAGAATTTCAATTTGAAAGTCAGTTGGCCTGACCCAATCACCCATTTTCTTTCATGGAGATAGTTATTATATTTTAAATAGCAATCAGTAAGGATAAAGGATTTTTTATGTGCCTGTCACTGCCTAGGCACTGAGTTTTAATGCGGTAATTCTTGTAAAGGATATTTTAGAAATTTGCCTTATGTGTAATTATAATTAAGTTGGACAATTTGATTATAAGCATGCACTTACAATACCTATTTTTTTCATGGTTTTGAATTCATTGGTTCTTAAAACTTTGAAGGAAAAAAAAAAAAAATCTTCTTCCCAGCCTCCTAAAACCAGAATTACCCAAGTCTTCCTCTCTGGTCCTTTATGGTCCCTATCAGGTCAATCAATACTGAAGAGTTATGTCTTGAAAAAAGGTTTTGATACATTATAGGGAAAACTTCATCTGTTGGAAATATAAAAAATTATATATACTATATCTCTCTATATATTTTCTCTCAATATATACACTATGTGTGTGTGTGTATATATATATATATAAAATATATAGTTTTTCATTAAACACAAGTGGCCAAATATTTGGGTTCAGTTGTTTCTAATGAAATTTTGAGTATTTGTCAGCCTTCCTCAGCTCCTCCATTATTAAATACAACATCTGCCCTTTCATGATGAAAATGCTTTAAATATTTAAATGATAGTCAATATAGCTGTGGACATAAATCTATAAATTAAGAAAAGCTAAAATGTAAAACATGTGTATAATTTAACAAGAGTATTGGCATATATCTTCTTATTCATCTACACTGACTTACTTTGTAATACATGTTTTATCAAGAGCCTTGGAAGAAACTTTAAGAAGCTCAGGCTAAGTAGCCCTCCATACTCACTCTTTTAGAAAAGTGAGAATTGGATTGGATTTGACATCTTTTCTAAATAATGAATTTTGTGCAGCCAATTTGGGGGTCCATTTAGCTAATCATGCATATGATAATGTTCTACAAATAATGTGACTATATTTATCATTGAGCTGACCAAATGTTATAACATAAATGCTGACAGGTCTGAAGATGCTTCAGTTGACTAATATGGAACAGGGTGAATTATTACAAATATTCTCACATAGAGTTGACAGTGTATAACCAGCTATTGAATCTGTATATGCAGTATATCTATATATGAAACATTCAGATTGAATTAAGTGGTTACTGTTCTTGAAACAACAGCTTGCCATTCCAGATTAAAGCTATAAACTACTTGGAGAATGAAAAGCACAGTTTATCTCACTGATTCCAAAGTGGGAATAAAAAAAAAAAATACCAGGAGAAAGCTTGTAGCCTTCTTACATTCTGTTGCCTTACACCTACCTACAAGAAAAGCTGTACTGTTCACTTGCGTTAAAATGAATTATGTATTGGGTCAAATTCTGGGGTCATTAGAAGACTTATGCAAGTTGGAATGAAGTTCTCATGTGACTCTGAATGTTCATACTTTAAAACTGAGAATGCCATATTCAGTGGTATATTTAGTTATATTACGGGCATATGTTTGATTACCAAACTGCATTTTAGTGCCTCTAAAAAAGAATTCCCCATGAGACTATCTTAGCTTTCAATTGTCATGGGTCTTAAGATATCTGCTACCTAATTCAAAAGTTATTATAAAATCCACAGTCTCCCTAAAATTTTTATTTTATTTATTTCTTCTGCCAAGAGCAAGACATTATAGCAGGTATGTAAAGAACTTGGAGTAAGTAGGCTTGAGAGACAAATAATGGTAATTTTGTATAAATGGTAGAGGAGGGTGGGGGGGGTGTTGGAAAACTAGCATTTTTATAGCTGGCTTTCTCTTTAAGTATGACTATACATATGTTCATTTCAGAGACATGCATTGAGAAAGCACAATAAAGTTTTTATCATTCCCGTAGTTAAATCTTTTCCTTGGCTATTTAATGTTAATGTTTTTATTAGAGAATGTTGCACTTTCAATTAATTAGTTTTTTTTTTTTTTTCTGCAATGAATGTAAACTTTAAGAACTAAAGAGCAGGGATTCATCCAGATGTGCCCCCAGTCTCGACCTTCTTATGTGCTATAGAGATTTTCTCTTTGAGTGACTGAGGCTTGATAGTAATTTAACAATGGCTCTGCTGGCACTGCCGGACCTCTGCAAGGATATCAACCTTTTACGTTTATTCTAGTCTGGGATATGATTTCCTGTATTGGGTAGAGGGCATCAGTGTTTCTTTAAATAGAATTTCCTATCTATCTTTTTCCCCACCCCTCTCTTCACTGTTATAAGTGACTGCCAGAATTGTCCCTGCTCTATTTTAAGTCAACCCCATTTGACCCTTTGCTTTACTGGAAGTATTTTCTCAGTCCTGAGCTGTAAGCGTTGTGCTATTTTCTGTTTGCCTATTTTAAACTTTGTGGTAGTGTAGTTTATTCAGGTAAACTCTGAAATCCTGGCCATTTTTCTGACAGTGTTTTAATTGTCTCAGTGCATTATCATCCAAATATTATATCAAACACCAACATGTTACTTACGAATAATTCAATGGAATTCCAGTTTGAATTCCCTGGAAACTGTGACAGAGTACATCTTACCATTTAAAGGGATAGAGACACTTTTCATGCAAACTTTTTTTGATAACATTTCTTAATTAACTCAGTCCTGCTCAGCACTCCTCCCGAGGGGAAAACCTGTTTTCATTTTGTTTTCTTTTCTTTTCTCTCTCTCTCTCTCTCTTTTTTTCCTTTTCTTTAATTGGGGAGTCTCTTAGGAGGTAAAACCTGTTTTCAGATAGAGACTGCAAGTTGTGTCAAGCACATCGATGGCTGCTAGAGTGTTTGATTCCTTCCCATAACTGGGAATGACCAGAAACTTTCTATGTATGCACCTCCAAATCCTACCTTTCTATCCCCAGAGACCATTAGATCCAAGAGTAGACCCAATAGTATCTTCCACAAATTCCACATTTGACATGAAAATTCCACTGACTCTGGGTACTAGAGTTTGAGTCATGCCATAAGCCAGTGTCACAAGCTCCCCTCCGGGGCTCCTGAGGTGCCCTGATTCCCACCCTGCCAATCACATTTTACTTTGATTTTTTTTTATATACTCTGGAATCTTTCCGCTGTATTCCTATTTTTATTTGTTTTACTTAAATGCTTAAACTAGCCACAGTCATTTTCTGTTACCTGAAACTAAATGAACTAACACAGAAGGTGTGGGAGAGGGAAAATGTTGAATCAAAAGTTCAGAAGGGCCAGGAGAATTTGGCACTTCAGTTGGGGATGAGGGTTGGGGTGGGAGAGAGGTGAGTGTAGTCCTCTCTAAAAGAATCAGAAATGCTGAAGGGTCCCCTTGAGTAGGTGAGAAAAGATAGGGGGAGTCATACTCAGAAACCGTGCTTACTAGAAATAACAGATAAATGGAAGGTTTTGGATAAGAAGTTTGTGCAGGTAGACTCTGGCCTTGGGCTAAAATGAATTTTGTACTGTTCTCTGAAATATGTGTCTTACCTTTCCCATACCCACCTGCAGGGCCTAGCTAAGTAGATAAAAAATCTGAAAATGAAGTGAATCCCATCTGCCCCTAAAGATGTGTCTGAAAATGTTTATCACTTGGTCTGGGTGGTGATTATACAGTTTTTTTTTGTTTGTTTTTTTGTTTTATTTTTGTGTGTGTATATATATATATATATGCAAAAATTTAGTGAGCTATAGTATAAGATTTAGGTTCTTGACCTATATTAAAGAAGAAAGAGGAGGAAAAAAAAAGAGAAGGGAGAGAAAGAAAGGAAGGAGAAGGGATGGGCATCTTATCTGCTCCCAACCTGGCCTGATCTGAATTTCCCAGCAGTATGGAAGATAATTCGAATGCTCCCACCTCTGCCTCTTCAGGAGCTTAAATAATGGTGAGAGGAAGGGTGGACCCAATGCCGAGGTCATGTAAGACCGGCTTAGGGCAGTTAAAGCCATGCTGAAAGCTACCCAGCATCATTCAACAAAGATCACATTCGATATCCTCAACTACCATTTTTGTAGAATTATGTTCCCTATTTCATATATAAGAAAAATGCATTGATTTTTAAGACACATAATTCTTTTATGTACCACTAAGAAAGAACACTGCCAATTAAACAATTTAACAGATTTTTATACTTACTTGAGATACTCTTTTAGATTTATTTCAAGATTTTTTTCCATATACTACTCACTATTTTGCATATCTAGAAGAGAAAAATACGTTCTGTTCTATTATAAATTAATAATAAATTTATAAATTATAAATTAATATTATAAATGTATCATGTATATATAATAAATAGTTAAAGTGTTACCAAAATGTGGGGTGAGGTAATCAATCCTTTTATGTATAGCATAACAAAATGTAACACAGCTGCATGTATTTATATGTATCTTCTTTGATTTGGCTTATCATTCAAATTAAGGTCCATGGACTGACAACATGGACATTTGAAAACTCGTAAGAAATTCGTAATCTCAGGCCCAACGCAAACTTAGTGAATCAAAGTCTGCATTTTAAGGAGGTTCCCAGGTGATTCTTATGCAAGTAAAGTAAGTTAGAAAGGTACTGTTGCAAAGTACCTGATTGTTCCTTTGCAAGAAAATATGCAATTGTGGTCATTCCTGTCATGACAAAAAATTAGTTTTGCTTAATACCCAATATACACAACATCATTTTATTTATGTGCATTTCTGTGAACATAGTAAATTTCTCTTCAATGCCAAATTACATAGCAAGAATTTTGGAAGATATTCTTAAAAAACAAGTAAATTCAATATATATGGTACTAAAAATGAAGCAAAGGACATTGTAATAATGATACCCTGAAAAATTATGTTCAAGTTCACAAATGCATAGACCGTGGCAGTTAATGCCATTTGGCCACAGTAATTGTAAAGCACCATCTATTGTATGATGCACGATGATTTTAGCAATGCCCAAATTTTTTAAAAATGGTACTTTAGGCCGGGCGCGGTGGCTCACGCCTGTAATCCTAGCACTCTGGGAGGCCGAGGCGGGTGGATCGCTCGAGGTCAGGAGTTCGAGACCAGCCTGAGCAAGAGCGAGACCCCGTCTCTACTAAAAATAGAAAGAAATTATATGGACAACTAAAAAATATATATACAAAAAATTAGCCGGGCATGGTGGCGCATGCCTGTAGTCCCAGCTACTCGGGAGGCTGAGGCAGTAGGATCGCTTAAGCCCAGGAGTCTGAGGTTGCTGTGAGCTAGGCTGACGCCACGGCACTCACTCTAGCCCGGGCAACAAAGCGAGACTCTGTCTCAAAAAAAAAAAAAGAAAAGAAAAAAAAAATGGTACTTTAGAATTAAGATATTCTTAGTTCTAAAAATTAAGTATGAAGAAGAGTTCTGTTAGCACAAAGAATCTATTGACCTTAGCTTTAGTCTGGTGAGACTTTCATTTGTTAGAAGTGGCAGTAAAGTAAGGAACAATTGCAGTCCCTCTGCCTAAATTACATCAGCTTTTCTAGTAAAACTAGAATCATAGTGAGAACAAAATATTTTTTAAAGTATTAGAATATAGATTGGAACAGGAAAAAGGCATAATTGATGTTTAACATGCTTTAATATCATCTTGAAGCCTCTTTTCAAAATGAACTTTCCTGGGTTACACTCTAGACCTATACCAAAATCTCTGTGATGGTACCTAGTCACCTGCACTTGTACCAAGTGCCTCAGATGACTCACATGCACCCTAAAGTTTGCCACGCAAAAAAGCAGAGTCTTGATGTTGAATTTCCATCCCTTCTCTGCACACAGATGGGAAGTCAATAACAAATGATACCTACTAGCCAAGAGAGCCAGCAGGTCAAAGTTTGTGCTGTAAATATAAATTTTTCTATTTATAGAATAGTTTCTGGATCAAATGGTAGGTCTACTTTTAGTTCTTTCAGGTATCTCCATACTATTTTCCATAGAGGTTGTACTAGTTTGGAGTCCCACCAACAGTGTATAAGTGTTCCCTCTCTTTTGTAACAACCTGGATTGAACTAGAGACCATTCTTATAAGTGAAGTATTGCAAGAATGGAAAAACAAACTCCACATGTACTCACTATTAAATTGGAACTAATCGATCAACACCCATGTGCACATATGGTAGTAAAACTCATTGGAAACCAAGTAGGTGTGAGGAGGGAGGAGGGGATGGGTAAATTTACACCTAACAGGTACAATGCACGCTAGTTTGGTGATGAACACACACACAACTTTGACTAAAACTGCACAAAACCAAATCATGTAATCAAAATGTTTGTACCCCTGTAATATTCTGAAATAAAAAAAAGGAAAAAGAAAAAAAAGAATGATTTCTTCTTATAGAATAACCAGAAACTTCTGCTAATAGAACTCAGTTGTTGTTAACAATAATAGCAACTTAAATTGCAATTAAAATTACTAAAGCATGAACCTTTCTAAAGTTCTTTCTTCATTTCCATTGATGATGAGGTTCCTTGCCATTACGAGGTCCCTGATCCTATTTGACTCCTCAGGATTTTGCCTGGCCTGCAAAAATTTTAAGGTTATTGGTTTGAATTTGAAATTTTGATGCAGTCCACAGCATGCTCAAACACAACTTAGGCTTTTATTTTCTTATTTATACTTTATGTATCTTGTTTTGTATTTATTTATAATTGTTCTTTTATCACAAATAATTGTGGATGAGTAAACTAATAAGCATAGTTTTTAAATTTATTTGATAAATTTCAATGAATATGTTCCCAGTGTGTTGGTTAATTTTATCTATCAACTTGGCTAGGCCATGGTACTCATGTTACGCAGTTTCTAGTCAAACCTTAGTCTAGATGTCGCTCTGAAGATATTTTAAGATGTGATTAACATTTGAATCCATAGATTTTGAGTAAAACAGATTATCCTCCATTATGTTGGTGGATTTCAGCCAATCAGTTGACGGTCTTAACAAAAAAATGGACCGAGGTTCCTTGAGAACAAAAGAATTCTGTCTCCAGACCATCTTTAGATTCCAGCTGCAAAAACTCTTCCTTGGATCTCCAGTCTGCTTACCAGCCCTTCAAAATTTGTAGTTGCTAGTCCCCACAATCATGTGGGGCAATTCTTTAAAATAAATTTCTTTCCCTCTCTCTCTCTTTCTATACATATATATGCATCCTATTGGTTTCATTTCTTTGGAGACAAATACATCTAACTACAGTAAACAGAATGATGTGATTTCACTCTGAAAGAGTTTACACTTCGTGCAAATGTTTACAAAAAATTTTCTACATTTGGCATTATTTTATCCAGGAACTATACTAAATTTAAAATTAAAATTCTCTTCTTATCAGCTATTATGACTTACTGGATTCCATGACTAATCAAGATGTATATAGAGATATCACATGGTAACTCGCTACTCACTGTTAATTTGTCATAGCATATCTGTTTCTCAGCTTTTTAGAACTAATAAAATACATGTTTTCAGATGACTTAATTTTATAAGGATTTTTTTTTCTTTTACTTCAGGTTGCAGGTTACTTTCTATACAAATTCTATGGAATTACTATTATAAATTTACAGCAAGATTCCCTTCAAAAAACTTCAATTACAGTTTAGGAAAATGATTCTAAAAATGAGTGCAAGACAATCCACTGTTCAAAGCCTGTAAATTTATAATTACATTTTCAGCCATAGTATTACAGAAATGAATTGATCATAGGTATACTGAGCTTTTCTTAATTTTCTATAAGCAAGATGTGTATTTTTCTTTCGCTAAAACATGAGAATAACTATGTAGCCCAGTATAAGAATATGCCAATTAGATATTGAACAATTTGATAAGTGAATCTGCTTAGCCTATATATGACTTCAGTAGGCAGTAGTAGTGGTTAAATACTAAGACTCCAGAAATAGTAGGTCAAGGTTTAATGGTAAACTTGTGCAAGTTACTGAACTCCAGAATCTAGTCATTGGGAAATAAGGATAATAAGTATATCTGCTTCTAGAAGCATTTGTGAGTATTAAATGAGATAATCCATGTAAACTGTTAAGCACAGTTTCTGTCTCGTAATGAGTACTTGTGTTATTTTATTGTTATTATATATACACATATACCAACATACAAAAGGAAACAGCTTGCTTAATGTGGTTATCTTCGAATGATTGACTACAGTCTACTTTTATTTTCTTCTTTATACTTTATGTATCTTCAAAGTCATATAATAAAATGAGTAACTATTAATAAGAACAAAAGCTATTTTTAAGAATAATAAAAGGAAAAAGCATTAATGGTGGAGTAAGTACAACTTATATCAGTGAGAATGGGGTTTTGAGAAGATGGAAGAGCAAGAAAGGAAAAATCAGATTGAGAAGACACAGGAACCTGGGCAATATATATGTGTTGGAAAGAAATAGGCAAAAAAGAGTAACTACGGTAGATCTAAAGCTAAGGGGTAAAATGAAGGCATTGATATGGGAACTTTGGAAGTGACAAGGGATGAATAGAGCAAACTGAGCATTAGAGACTATGAAACCAGCTAGGCAGCTGCTGCCATAATATAGTCCGGAGATGAAGAAGGCGCAGGTATAGTAAGTACAGGTAAAGTCATAGAACATAAAGAAGTGGTTAATTTGAGAGGTACTTTAAAAAGAAAGCAGTCAGGCTTTGCAGTAAGTTATGTGATAGTAAAAGAAGAGTCAAAAATTACTGCAAAAAAACCCCAGCCCAAATATAAAATGGGCAAAAATCCTAAATGGACATTTCTCACAAGAACACATCCAAATAAATGGCCAATGGGTACATGAAAAAATGCTCAACATCACTAATCATCAGGAAAATGCAAATCAAAACCACAATCAGATATCATTTCACTCTTGGTAGAAGGGCTATTATCAAGAAGAAGGGGAAAAAAAAAAAAAAACAACAGCCACCAAACAACAGATAAGTGTTGGGGTGTATGTGGAGAAAAGGAAACCCTTACACACTGTTGGTGGGAGTGCAAATTAGTATAGCTATTATGAACAACAGTAAAGAGGTTCATCAAAAAATTAAAAATAGACCTACCATATATCTAGCAATCCCACCACTGGGAATATAGCTAAAGAAAATGATATCAGTATGTCAAAAGAGATACCTTCACTCCCATATTTATTGCAATATTATTCACAATAGCTAAGATATGGAATCAACCTAAATGTCCATCAATGACACTGGATAAATGAAATGATAAATTGTGGTATACATACAGAATGGAATATTATTCAGCCATAAAAAGAATGAAATCCTGTCATTTGTGACATGGATAAACCTGGGGGACATTATGTTAAGGGAAATAAAACAGGCACAGAAAGACAAATACCACACAATCTCACTCATAGATGAGATCTAAAAAAGTTGATTTCATAGAAGTAGAGGCTAGAATGGTGGTTACCAGGGGCTGAGGAGCTTGGGGGTCAGGAGGGAGGTTAGGCAGATAGTGGTCAAAGGTCTAACACAATTTCAGTTAGATTAGAAGAGTAAGTTCAAGAGATCTATTGTACAACATGGTGACTATAGATAACAATGATATATCAGATTCTTGAAAAATGCTAAGAGAGTGGATGTTAAGTGTTCTTACCCCAAACATGATAACTATGTAAGGTAATACATATGTTAATTAGCTAGATTTTGTCATTCCATTGTGTACATATACTTTAGGGGCCCAGCACCCTTCCACTGTGCAACTCTGCTGCACTGTACATATACTTTAAAACATCATGTTGCATATAACAAACACATACAATTTTATCTGTCAATTTAAACAAATAGAAAAGAAAAAATGACTGCAAGTTTTTAACTTGGCGAGCTGGAGGCCCACAACAAAAATTGAGTAGTTTGAAAGTTAGAGGCAGGATTATATGTGCTTGGAGAAAGGACGGTTTAGAATGCAATAGCATAGCTAGGTGGGCTTAAACTTCACGCAATTAGAAATTTTGTTAGAGCTGGATTCCCTCGGCCCCGGGAACAGAATGACAGAGTCACTGAGGCTGCAAAAGGCAAAGGAGTTTATTGGCTAGCTAGCTAGGGTCCAAGCCCCGAGCACCAACGCAGTGGTCTCTTTCCATGGGCAGGGACCCCGCGCAGCGGGAGTACATGTCTTTTATACTCTTTGCTGGAATTCGTTACAGCCAGTTACTTCCAATAAGGGGACATACGCCCTTCACAAGCTTGTTCACGTGTTGATCAGGCCTTGGCCCCCTTATCAGGAAGCAACTCGTGGTTGTTTTTTTCTAACTGCATTGGAGCATGTTTTTAGCTCTCTGTCACAACCAAGCGTTAAGCAAGCAAGCCTTGTATACAAAAGCGGAATTTGGCTGTTAGCTATAAGCAAAACAAGTCATCACAGAATTAACTAAAATATTGTTTCAGTCCTGTTCTACAATTTCACTTTATCAATAAAGCATATCTGAGCTGGAAGAAACTTTGAAGATAACCCAGTTTATAGCCCTCATTTAAGGTTTATGCAACCAAAGTGGTACAGCATTGTCCCACAGCTGGTTGAGTGCAGAACTAGAGTGAGGACCTGCTAACACCCAAGCCAGGGGTTGTCACTCCTCATCTGCCAAACAAACTTATACAAAATCCTAACTTCAAAGGTGCCTAAAAAAATCTCTATTTTTTTGGACTGATGAGTGAAATATTTTCTTTTAAGATATATTTTTTTAAATCTAAAAGCATATAACACATATTTTATAATATACCCAATTATAAAGCTATAAATGACAGCACAACTACATATCACAGCACAGGTGATATTTTAAAAAATAGGGGAAGCATTGTATTATATAGACATTAGGTAATTTTCAGTGTTTTTAACTAAATGTTAAGGATCGTCTATTTTTATAGATGTCCCATTACTTTTTACTTTATTTATTTATTTATTTATTTTTTGGTTACTTTTTCCTTTGGGGGAACTAAATTTGTCCACCTTACATAGAGATAGAGGTGTTCTCTTACAATTTCTTTTAATGAGGATACTAATGGATGTTGCCTAAATTTTTTTTGTCACTTTAGCCACAAAGTCTTGTCATTTTGGGGGGCACTAAACAGAAAGAAAATTTGGTTCCCAAAAAGGTTTTGTTAATTAGGCGTGTTGAAAATATTTAACCAATGGTCAACCTGATCACAGTTAGCATCAGGTTAAAACAGATTTTATTTGTGAAACCAAGTTTTCTTTTTCATCTTAGACTGTTTTCCACCAAGGCTATGTCACTATCAACTAATATTTTCAAAATTAGAACACTTTAAAATCATCCAGCAGCAGAAACAGTCCAAGAATCCGTGAAATAGCATTTAAACTCTTAAGTGACTTTCCTTTTTTGTCTCTAGAGACTAAAACACCACTCAACATATTTTAATTCATTCAAAAAACATTTATTAAGTTTATAATATGAACCAGGTATTGTTATATGTACAGAAGATACATTGATGAATAAAACAAAGCAAAACAAAACAGAAATATTCTTGCTTTCAATGTAGGAGATGAGATCAAAGAGGAATTAGGCATCTGATAGAACTTGTAGGCTGTGATAAGAATTTGGAATTTTGCTGTAGGGAAGATATGAAATCATTGTAAGTTTCAAACCATATGATATTATATTTCTTTTATATCTTTCATGTTTTAAACTGTTTGGATTCTAGTTATAAAATGAAGATAGTGTTTGCCAGATTTATTAATAGCTTGAATGCAGCCTCTGAGACAAAGAAAGATGTCAAGGATAATACTAAGGTCTCAGCATAAGCACCAGCAAGAATGGAGTTACCATTTGCTGAGGTTAGTAAGACTAGGGAAATAGCTGGTTTAGAGAAGAAAAATCAGTAGTGGGTACATTTTTGTACCTACTAAAATTAAGATGTTTTTTATATATACAAGTTTAGATATTGGCTAGGCATTTGCTCAACAAGTCTAGATTTCAGGAGAAAGATAAAGTCATAAAATATAAGTTTGAAGTTTTCAGTATGAGACAATATTTAAAGGATGTGATCAGGGGATATAAGCAGTGAGTATAGATAATAAAGAAAAGGTTTTAGGAGTATTTAATATTCTAGAAAATGAAGAGGAACCAGCAAAGTAGATGAATAAAGTGCTAAGAAGTGGGCGGAGAACCAAATAAGGGTGGGTTTTTAAATTTCAATGCGCAGGGCATTGTCTGTTGATATTCATCACCATCCCCACCCTCCTAATCTTTCCCCTACATTACAGAACTGCAAACTTGGAAACAGCATTTCATAGAATCCCTTGCCAGCAGAATTCTGGTTTAGTTTACAGCTCTGAGAAACATCCACTCATTCATGAAAGGTGAAATAGAAAGAATAGAATAGAAAGTGGCCACTTTCTGTTCTTGGAGCCATTAGATTCCACTTGGGTGGCCACTTGGGTGTACAGTATGAGCTTTGCAGTGATTTCAGTGTTAATTCCTGTGAATGATTTTCCTTGTTTCTGAGACCAGCAGGAGGTTGAGAGGAAGCTGAGTTAATATTTGGAGTTTTCAGGAAATTCTGTATCTTTCTGATTTCTTTGAGGCCATTTGTCGTTCTCTCTTTCTCTTGCTCCCCAGCCCTTCCAATGGTTTCATGAACTTAAAGTTCTCTCAATTAAATCCCTTCCTGCTGAAAAACAGACAGTGGTTTCTGTTTTCCTGATTAAACCCTTTATGGCAGAATGATCAACTCTGTCAATTGCTGCTATTAAGTCAGTAAGATGGAGACTGAGGATACACCATCAAACTTAACAATGTTGATGCCATTGATTATCTTGTTGTGACTATTTTCATTGTAGTAATATGGGAATAGTAATATGGGAGAAAAGCATTCTTGGAATGAATTCAATAGAAGTGGAAGGAAAAAACCTATTTTGATGAGTTTTGCTGTAAAGGGAAGAATATAATTGGTAATTGGAAGATAACGTAGAGTTAGGAGAGCATTTGTGGTACTGGTTATTGTTATTTTAAAGATAAGAGATGTTAAAATATGTACACAATCCAATGAATATGATCCAATAGAGAGCAGAAACTTGCTGAAGCAAGGAGAAGGACAATTGCAGGAATAAAAATCTTTTAAAGGGAGGGAGGAAATGAGATTGTGTACACAATGAAGGTGAGGCCCATAGACAGGAGCAAGAACAGCACATTCAATTCACAGGAAGACTGACATAGTACGTGAGTACCAACATAAGTATTATAGTTTGGTAGAATTGGTGATGGGAGCATGTTGCAACTCTATTCCTACTGCTTCCGTTTTCTTAATGAAATGCAAAGTAATTTCACCAGCTAAGTGTGAAGAGGAAAAAAAGGTATTTGAGGTTTAAGGAAGGAGGAGGAAGTATAAAATGGTAATCTTAGAAAATAGTACAGTGAATGGACATAAGAAATGTATCTGGATTGAAGAGTGATACTAAGGCTCTGTTGAGGACAGGATTCACAAATTAAAGAGAGACATGATGACGTTTGTATGTTTTTCTCCCAAAATTTCAGGTGCTTTGGTACAGGGGAATAATAGAGAAATGGACTTAATTGGGGATGATAATTTTACCATCTGAGTTTAATGAAGAAAAAAATAGGTAAGAGATAAATGTGTTAGAAAATCTCATGATAGTTATGGATTGTGAAACATGAGTTACATAACAAATGAAGTGAGGGTATAATGGGTGTAAGGGACAGTAAAAGATGGTAAGGTCAATCCTGGAAATTTATGATACGGCACAAGAATTGCTGGAGTTGGGATAATAGTGGGAAGCATAGGGACTGTTTGTTAGAGATGTAGTGCTATAAATTGAGGCTGTGAAAGATGATTTGGGGGTGGGTGTCTATGGTGATGAGTACTACACGATTATTGAGGACAAGGATGTTATGAATTGATAAAGTGGGATATTAGAATTTTGTGAATGTAGAAATCACCAAGGATCCCTGATGATGGTGGTTATGTGAAGAGCAAGAGAATGATCTGGCACTAAGATGTTCAATAAATAGTAATCAGAGTCCATGAGGAAGGCAGATAATTGCTGTATGGAAATATAGTGTGGCATTAGTGTGATAATTGTGCTTCAATGTAACGGGGATTATAGGGAGGCTAAAGGAGATAGTGACTGGAAAAAAAACTATGAAGATCAAGGATGTCAACCCTACCTCTCATCAGAAAAAAAAAAATATCTTCCATTTGGGAAAGAGTTGCAGAAGCATCAGACTTCTCAAAAGACAGCCTAGTTGAGAAGCACATTTGAAGTTAGTGTGGGATTGCAATAGATGGGAGATTGAATCCAATTAGGACATGTGCAAAAGAGCTCAGATAACAAGGGATGATATGAAAGTACTGAGATCCATACCTCAGATAAAGGCTGATGGTCTCCAAGACAGGTTGTAATCATGATGGTGAGGCAGAGAGGCTATGAGTGTTGGGGGAAGGAAAGGAGTGGACATGGATTCCTGACATTAAACCTGGAGCCCTATGAGTTCCTTCTTAAATCACAGTAATGCGGTTGTTAGAACCAGCAGAGAAGAAATGTCACCAAGAAACATAGGAAGCTCTTTGGCTGTTCTGCTGATGGAGGTATTTAGGCCGGAGAAGTGATGTCTCCTGGCTCTGTGAAACATTGTATTAATTTTTTTTCTCATCTTTAAGATATTAATATCTCTCTCTATTCTATTGGATAGAATTGTGCTAGAATTATGCAATGCAAAGAGTTATAATTGGGTTAATATCCAACTGTTGGAAATTTCTGTCAGTTTACTTTCGACAAAACTCATGGAATGAAAACCAATAACACCAAAAGATGTTACAATTGCTGGAATAAAGAATGCAATGGAAGTATTCATTGTTTCTGCAATTATAATTTCATAATATTTTCTATGGCATGTGATTCTTTTTAGGTCAAAACAGAAAGATAAGGTCAATAGTTTTAAAGTATTGTATCACTTCTGTATATATCCATCCCAGCCACGCAGCTATATTCCAGTTCCAAAAATACATACACATTTGGTTTTTCTTGTTGCAAATAATTGAGTATTTTTTATGCCAGGAACTGTGCTAAATTTTAGAGACAAAAAGATAAAAACACAGGGCCTCTGACTTCAATGAGTTCACAATTTAGTAAAGAGTCATATAGACAAATCTAAATTATAATTCTGTATGATACTTGCTATGATAGTTATAAGAAGGAAGAAATATGGAGCCTTTTCTTTAGGGGGAAGGCTTGAGAAATACACAAAGCTTCAGCCCTCAATATTTGTTGGAATGTCTATAGTCTGACTAGAAAACATAAAGCCTTAAGTTTCCCTTTACATCTCTTCCTTATAGAGGATAGCATAGAATGAATATTTTGCAAATCTCTGCTTCCTGTTCCTTGTATTTTCTCAGCTGTTTAGCTAAAAAGTCTTGAACAAGTCTTGCTAGCCCCAAAATGCAACTTTGCAAGCCTCGCCACTGTATCATCTCTCAGAGAAGGGCAAGAAGAAAATATGATTCCTTAATTTTTTTCCCCTTCTCCCAAAATACTACCCAAGCTCCACTCCATTCATTAATCCCTTCACCCATTCTAAGCCATTTGGGTTGAAGGATTTTGTTTTGTTTTCATTAGCTTGTTTTTCTATTCTAGATATTTTCACTGTGGTGACCTTGATGTTTTCCCTGTGTAAGAAGTTGTCTTAGCCCTGATTTTCTAGAAAACAGCACTTGAAACAAAACACATATTAATGCTTTATTGGGAGAAAGAATCCCTGGACAAGAGTGAGGAAAAAGGCACATGACACAGAAAGGAGCAGAAGCAAAGCAAACACTACATATTGCATTAATGAGGTAATACAATTTTATAAGAAAACTCATGTTAGTAACAAGGAGAGGCCCTATTGTGCCACTGCTTCTTGGGAGCATCTGTCCAGCATCTGTCCAAGGAGAGAAAGAGGAAGCATTTTTTAATTAACAGATCCTTTCTGTGTTCTGTTTCTCATTGGTTAAGGGTCAGCCCACAGAGTCTTAATTTGTTTCTCTGCACTTCTGGGAATTCTACTTAAACCCTCCAGGTAACTGCAGGAAATTTATAGTCTTAGTAGAGCCAGTAAAACTAGAATTGGGCACCTGAGATGCTGAATGGCTCTCACTACACCTAACACATAAAGCTGGACTAAGGCTCAGCTCTTGCCTCAGGGACAAACCAAATCAACTGATAAGGCAACAAAAGCAATGGCCAGGGCATTGAGACTATGAGAGAATGTTCAGTAGGACCACTCCATCTGAGAAACAGGACAAATGACTAAGAGCTGAGGAACAAATAATATTGATTGTATCTGAAGAGGTACGTGAATAGGATCTGGCAGAGTTTATTTCTTGTACTACCCAGATCTGCTTTTGTATAAGCACACAATGCCTTCACTTCTACCCTGGGAGGGGAGATGCAAGTCCAATTCTTCAAAGTATGGCTGGTTTCATTACTCTAAAAATAATTGAAGAGGATAAACAAAAATAATTATATTTCCTGATGTTGCTGCTGGTTCAGGAACAACAATTGACATTTATCATCTCCTTCTTCTATTGCTAACTTGAGATTTTTCTTGACCAAGATTTTGAATGATCTTGGTTGCTTACCTGGTGGGATCACCCAGCCCTTATCCCCCAGGGGTCTAAGCCCTTAGTGGCCTTACCATTTAGGGGGTGATGGATGCTGCAATTGTCTGTTCACAGTTATCACTGGGCACTGAAACACCAAGAAACACCCTAGAAAATCCCTGGTTCCAGGTTTACTCTTCATTGCCTTAATTGTATAATATCAACCCCACCTCATTATAACAATTATTAATTAACCTAGTGAGAACAGTACCTTCTTTCTTTTCCTATTGGTCCACTGGTGGTAGCCAGATGGCAATAACAGCTTCCACTTAAGTAAAAAAATGTTGCTGTATCTGCTGGCAGAAGTGTTCTACCCCATTTTGGGAACCAGGATATCTAACTTGGCAGAGACTAATTTTTCAGAGTTAGAAAACAAAAATTCTGCAGGAAGGTAACAGAGAATGATGATGAGAAGGCCAGTTCTTCAAATTCTAGCTACTGGGAACATGGCACCATGTATGAGCCATTGATTCAGTGAATATACTGCACCCTGCAGGACAGCTTCCTAGCCCACAATGTGTTGTCCCTGAGCTGACAGATTAACTGAGCCTTCAAAATGCCATTCCTCCAATGGCTGCTTCTGGGTGGTGCAAAACTAGTGAACCCCATATTTGTAATTCCATTTTCAAAACCCTTTACACTAAAATAAGTTCGTTTTTCTGAGACAATACTGCATGGGACTCTATGTTGATAACTCAAGCATTCTGTAAGTCCTTGGGTGACTTCCAGCAGGAAAAATGAATCCAGATCAATGTATATGTTTATTTTAGTTAGGAAGAATCTCTGTCCCCTCCAAGGTCCAATGCAATCAACCTTTCACTTGGAGGTTGTCTTGTATCACTGAGGATGGTGATATTTTGAGGGCTCAGAGTTTGACCCCCCAAAATAAAAGGTTGAACACTTAGTAGTGATGATAGCTTTATTAGCCTTGGTGAGATGAAACCTATGTCATTGAGCCTATGTGTAGTCTATAATAATGGTTCTCTGTTCATGGACCTATAGCACAAGCACTGTTGTGACTAAGGGGAGTCTGGCTCACAACCATAGATAATTCATGCTGACATCTGATTATTGACAGCCTTATCTATAGTGGATGCTTTCTGGTAGACAAAAACCTGATCTTCACACTGTTGTCTTCACTCATAGGTGCATACACTTAACACTGCTTTAGACCTTCTTGTCCCCCATTTTCATTCCAGAGGCTTAACCAACCTGATAAACTGTTCAGTTCACTGTCCTGGGGTCAATGTATATCCACACATCACCTTTCCCTCCACACTAAGTGGACCATCAAATGTGTTGAGTGCAGATCTGCCCATGTAAAGAATTATTTCCCCTTCCTGTTGTCCTTCAGGGCCACTTCTGAGTGGGATGTAATGAGACAGCCAACTTAAATATGAATAAAGTCTGAGTACTGACCTTCTTCCTCAGTTAGATGTAAGAAACCCATAAGACATTATCCTACAAGGCCATAGGTGTGAGTTGAGAAAGAGGTGTCAGTATAACAGGAAAAAATGACATGTAACGTACTTATTCATAGAATTTACTTATGCCTCTTGGACTTGCCTCAGTCAGTCCTGAATGTACCACCTTCATCCTACAATGAAGTTAATTATATAATAGCTCCCAGTTTATAATCATGAGTTTCAGTTGCATAGTTTCTTGGTGTCCCATGATCTGGAGTTTAGTCTCTAATAGGGGCCGTTAACATGGAGAGAGCTGTTATTTCAATGAATGGTAGTTCTCTGCTATAGATGTCTTGCTTCAGTGCCCTAAAGGTCTGTATTACCTGTTTCTCAGTTGTAGGAGATGTGAGATGCAACAAGTTGCCGTTTCCCTCACAGGGGCTGTCCCAACATGTTCCAGACCACTGGATCCCTAAAAACTTCTCTGAAGTCCCCCCAAATCATTATAGAATTTCTCTCCTACCTTCTAGAATACATGTCTTACCAGAGCTTTTAAGGTAGTTACCACTTTCTTCTCCCCAAGTCTAATTAGCACAATGTCATCAGTACAGTAGATCGCCATAATGTTCTACGGCATTTCAAAATAATAAAAATGTCTGCATACTATGTTATGAGGGAACAGGAGCTTAAACCTAATTTTGAGGAAAGACAGTGAAAGAGTATCATTGATACCCTTACAATTTAAAAATAAATTCCTCATACCAGATGACAGAGGCTGTAATTGAGCTGCCCTAGTAAAGACACCATATCTCATAGCAACTGCAATTGGATTTGCCACCTGGCTAAGTTCATAATAGTTCATAAACATCCACTGTGATCAATCAGGTAATAGCAGAAACCAAACGGGTGAATTGAATAAGGCTATGATTAGAACCAACACCCTTGTTTCTTTTAAGTGTTTGATATTGACAATAACCTCTGCAATTCCTCTATAGATGTAGTGTTTCTTCTAATTTTCTGTATCCTGGGGTGGAGGGGTAGTCTCAGGAACGTCTATGCATATTTTCCTTTCCTACCATAATGGCACTTACCTCACAGGTCAGAGAACCAATATGAAGGATTTTCACATTTTAATTGGAAACTACTAAGTTCCCAATTAAATATTTGAGGCTAGGGAAAATTGTCTCATTATAGACCCAAATACCCACTGGACCAACTATAAAAACATTTGGCCAAAATTCCACTTATTATCTGAGCTTCATAAACTCTCACTGTACTCAGAGAATCATAATGGCATTTTTAGATCCGTGGGTGTCAGTACCATGTCACACCTAGATCTAGAAAGTCTGGAAAGCTCTCAGAAAAGCACAGTTACCCTAGAAATTGTCCAAAACATTTCTATAATATTTGGGGAAATAGACTTACAGTGTTTTTGAGGGTCCTCGCTTCAATCAATGAGCTATCTCAATGAACTGACAGATCTGAAACCAGGGTGAGAACTATGATTTTTCATCTTAAAAGTTGATGTCAGCTTGTCTGCAAGCCATATTTCTTTTGTTTTATTATTTTGTAAATTAAGCACACCCCAGCTATGTGTGCATTTATGTTGCCCTCATAGCCATTGTTCTAGATCTCTACGGATTGAGGCAACCTTATTGCTGCTCTGGCTTTGCAGTCCATTTCAGCAATTGCATGTACCTTGTCTCTCATAGTTACATGCTGCTACCTGCTCTATGCCATTTCAAAATGCTATCCTCCCTATTAATATCTGGAATCCCAGTTAAATGGTGACATGTTCCTGCAGTGTCAACCACTAACGTGCTTCTCAAAATGCATCCTTCATTGCCATAGTGAAAGCAGTGCCTTTGCTTACTCCCTGGGAACACAGGCAGGTGGTAGTTTCTCAGTTACATTTACTATGTAAATCCATTCTAACATTGCTAATTCCCTCCAACTTCTAACCCCTCTGTCAATATTATATCAAGTTCTGAAATCTCTACCTCATTTATCATGGTTCATTTTTATATCTAATCTTTAAGGAGACATCAGAGCAAACTATTATAACCAGTTTCAGATATGCTTACCAGAATGTTGAACCATTATTGTGAGTGAGTGTTCCAGTGTCCAGTTCTTCCTATCCAGCCTTATATTCCATCTCACTGGGTAAAAATGCTCAAAATCCAATCATGTACATATGCCCCCGGTTTCTGACAGTACATATGTACCAGATTCTGCAACTTCTTTGGTGGGTACACTCTTTAATCCCAGAGCAGTGTTTCTTACTGACTTGGAAACAAGAACAGCAAATTGGGATACGTCTTAAAGAAAAAAGCATAACCTTGATTCAGGTGGGGACATTTCATGTTATTCATATATGGGGAAACTATTTTCCTTTAGCAAGGGGAAGCTGGATATTTCTATTGGCCAGAAGGGTTCAGTGGATTTTAAGGTTCAAGACTTTTAGGTTCATAAACTAATGAATCCATCTCATATTTCAAAGTTCTTCTCTATCTAAATCAGAGTCTGTGTATTCAATATCCTTTTGTAGCTCTGCCACTATTATGATCTAACTCTAAACCTCATTTTTGGTATAGAATGCATTGTGCATCAAGGGATAAGAATCTTTTTGAGAGATACATCTGAGACCTTTGGCTTTCAAAGCATTCTTTAATTTGCCTCCAGGGCTATCAAAACCAGCCATCCAAACCGCAGTCATAAAATTATCATTGCTTCCACATTGATCAAATGCCTTAACCACTTGATCTCTTATTGCTCTGTCTTCTACCAGCATGTCAACACAATTCAATTAACCACAGGTGAATCTGTTAATAATTTTGTATAGCATAGGTTTTCATCACCCCGCTTTCCACCAGCAATGGGGCACTATTGCCTTTAGTCAGGTAAGCACTCTAACCTCAAATTCCCATCATGAAGTTCTGTTTTCCAGACGTATGTCCCAAATGCCCTAGCCCAGGTTTCCTGGAAAACAAAGTCTGAAATGAAGTTTGCATGTACATGCTTTATTGGAGAAGCATAATCTTAGGGGACTGGGAATATAAGAGAAGAAAGGAAAGTAAACACAGGGAATATGTTGCCATACCAATTTGGCAACAGCTTTAAAAGGAGACAAACCTAGTTATTCAGTCCCTCAATTTATCTGCCAGTTGCCCCCTTAACTCCTAGTTCTCTTTGGCCAAATTTTACCCATAGGACATTAATGTTCCTAAACTTTTAAATTGTTTCAGCTGGCCACTCCAGACAGTTGCTAAGAAAGCCAGAACATCCTTGGGTTTGGCTGATTAGTACATTGCTCTGGCTTCCATTGCCGAGGGTGTTTTGGAGGCTTTGCTAGAGCCTGGTCTTTGTCACTAGAAGACAACCAGAGGTGTTAGAATCCATGGTAAGATCAGAGGTGGTGGCCAGGCTTTGTGAACAAGAGAATGGCCTGTGTAGTCACTTGCCATTCTCTTGTTCAGTTTGGGAAGGAGGAGACACCTCCTAGCCCAGGGAGGTCAATGGGGCCAGGTGAATCTGGGAAGTACACAAGCTAAGTTCCATGAAAGAGCCATCCTTTGGTGAATCTCTATTCAAGGATGCTAGCCAGTATCTTAGTCAGTTGGAAACTGGGCTCTTTACAGAGGCAGGATGACTTGCAAAAGCTAGAAAAGAACCAGAAGATCCAAGATCTCTAAAAAAGAAAGTCTAATTCACTAAAGACCTGAAGTGGCAACATAACAGGGAACAATTTTCAATAAATGGAAAAATGCTATAGAAATCTTCCCAAAATGAACGTTAGTCCATTATTTAAAAATCTTAGACATATCCACTATGTACTAAAAAAGCAAAAGGCACAAATATGATGAAATGATAGTTTTCTAGGGACAAACTGGGAACATTCAGAGTTTACTGACAAATTACAAGGTTATTCCTTATTTTTCGAAAATAGTCCTCTTTTTTTTTGGTCTTTTGAGGTCTGGGTCTTCATAAGAAAGTAATTTCTTTTGTTGAATCACCCATTTTCTGGGGACAAGTATCCATCTAATTCCTCAGAAAAGAACTTTTACTGTGATCTTACCACTGATAGCAATAACTTAATGTTCAGGCTCTTCCCTGAAATAAATTCGACAAGGAATATCAGTTTTCTTAGCCAAAAATAACAGTAACAACAGAGTTAGTCTGTCAATCACTTGTGTAGTATGGAGTATATAGAAATAGTGTATTTAATACCAGATTGATTCAATAGGCATTTCAGGGCTTATTATATATTTAGTGAAGTAGGATAAAACCTTCCTGGGTATATTGTGAACACAGCAAGGGGAGTAAACAGGGGCAGGATCTGGTATAAGACAGGAGAGGAAGAAATGAGTTAGATTATTTGTCAGCTAGGAAATAAATATGTAAGCAAATAAATAGTGAGTATACTGTTTTAGTCATTTTAATCAAACAACTAGTCCCATTATATTTTTTCTCTAGTATTTTCCTTTTCTATATATATGCCTAATTTTTATTAAAGTCATGCATTCTCATAATTAAATCTAAAATAGCATACATGAGCTTAAAATTAAAAGCAACAGGCCCCTGTCTGCCACTCCCATCCCCAAACCCACTTCTAAACACAACTACTTGTATTTCCTCTTGTGAATGTCCTCCCATCTCCAACTAATAAGCTAAGACATTTACTCAGTTCATGAATTTTGACAGTATCTATTGCTGCTGTGATAGATATTTTAGTGCATGTGCACTAAAACCACCTCCACCTCTACACCCACTTCCTAAGTTTCATAGTTATATCGGTATTTTTAGTTTGTCTGTTAATTATTTATGTAACTCAAAATAATATACTCAGACCTCTGTTTCTTGTTACACTGATGTTTGACAGTTTTTTTTTTTTGACTGCCCATTTTATAAGATTGCTTCCATCTTTCTACTCTAACTCTCTGCCCCACAAACATACCCTAACTTCTGTTTTCTATGCTTTCATTTTTATGTTGTTGAAATATCTTGATAGAGTTCCTTGGGATAATTTTCTTTTACAGAATTTAGGGCCCTACAAAGAAAAAAGACACACTTTACTACAAATATTTCTTTCTTTCTTTGTTCACCAAGCCATCACCTAAGGTCCAGAAGCCTTAGAAAGTGTGTTTTACTACCAAACATAGCACAATCCGAATGCAGATGCCATGGCTTGAAATGTAACCATGGGAATGGCTTTCAGCTACATGCATTAGAAATGCCAATCAGTTTTTGGCTACAGGAGAACCAAGTGTAACCCTAATCTCTCTTTGATCACTGCTTATGGCTGGTTAGAATATAAGCACCTGACCATCTTCAATTACTTTAGGCTGCTTATTTCACCCAATTAAGAAGAGACCTCTCCTCAGGCAGCTTGATGCAATAAGGCAAGTACTTGGCCTATTTTTATTGCAGCTGATTGACACCACTGATGGAAGTCCTCTAAAGCTTTGAAAAGGGACTCAGTTAATAACTTGTGGCTCTCCAGAAAAAGCCCATTCCATCCCTGCCTTCAGTTTAAGCATTACTCTACCAGGTGTGGTAAGACACTACAAACCTTAATGCCCTCTTTGTCCTAGGGCTCCTCCTTTTCTCTTCTCCACTGTGGCTTGCAAGGAAAGAGAGGTAGGATCAAAGCTTGCTTTTGTTCTTATTCTACTCAGTGGGTCTGAATCTATAAAAATTCACATTCTAAGTTCCACCACTGGTACTAGCAAATTAATCTTTATTTAGACTAACATAGTAATATTTACATTCCGTTCTGCAATATCAATGAAATCATTTGAGGTTATCTAAATGTTGATAATAAAAGTTGAAAGACCAAAAACAGTATTTATGTTATCATGAGTATGTAAATATTGTTCATCACAGAGCCAAGAAGAGGTCTATGATTACCACTTCTTCTCTGTGACTTCAGTGTATAACCCAGTTGTTACTAAGGCTAAATATTTTTAGAATTAAGTTAAATTTAATGTTCACTATTAATATATTCCATCAACTTCTCAAAATCACTTTTTAATTTGCTTTTGGGGGGGACAGTTACTTTCTTGCACATTTTGTTTGGTATTTCCTAAAATAACCCATAGCCTTCCTTTGTTTCTTTGGGTGAAAAGAAATTTCACCCATGTATACTATATCCATAATATCTTTGACCCTCTTATTCAGCATATATTCTACTCTTCTTTTTGAAGATAAACTTCTTAGAAACCACTGATTTCTTTCTCTGTGTAGAGTTGGTATTTCCTATAGTTGGGATCCTGAATTATTCTTACCATTTCTTGTATACCAGGTCTTCCTACCTTTTTACATTCTCATTTTGCTGGCATTCACCCTCAATAAATAGCCTCAGAATAGGTTCATTGGAAGTAAAAATTAAAAGTACTTATACATCTGGAAATTATTTTGTTTTCCCTCAAATCCCATTCATGATTGACTAAATATGACATTATCAATCAAAATTAATTTTCTCTCAGAACTTCTAAAGGCCATCCATGCTCTATCTTCTATAATTTAAAATAACTATCATGACAGCAAACAGACAACCTACAGAATTGGAAAAATATTAGTATGCTACACATCTGATAAAGGGCTGATAACTAGAATCTATATAGAACTCAGGAAAATCAGCAAGAAAAAATCAACTCCATTAAAAAGTGCGCAAAGGACACAAACAGAAACTTTTCAAAAGAAGACAAACTAATGGCCAATAAACACATGAAAAAGCTCAACATCTCTAATCATCAGGGAAATGCAAATCAAAACCACAATGAGATATCACTTAACTCCAGTGAGAATGGCTTTTATCAAAAAGTCCTAAAATAATAAATGTTGGCACAGATGCAGAGAGATAGGGACACTCATACACTGCTGGTGGGACTGCAAACTAGTAAAACCTCTATGGAAAGTAATAGGGAGATACCTCAAAGAGCTAAAAGTAGAACTACCATTTGAACCAGGAATCCCATTACTGGGCATCTATCCAATGGAAAAAAAAAGACATTCTATAAAAAAGACATCTGCACTTGAATGTTTATAGCAGCACAATTCACAATTGCAAATATGTGGAAACAACCCAAGTGCCCATCAATACATGAGTGGATTAATAAAATGTGTATGTATAACATGGAGTTCTATTCAGCCACAAAAATCAATGGTGATCTGGCACCTCTTGTATTATCCTGGATGGAGCTGGAACCCGTTCTATTAAGTGAAGTATCCCAAGAATGGAAAAACAAGCACCACATTTACTCACCATCAAATTGGTATTAAGTGTTCAACACTTATGTGCACATATAATAGTAAGATTCATCAGGTGTTGGGCAGGTGGTGGGGAGAGGATGGGTATATTCATACCTAATGGGTGCAAGGCACACTGGAGGATGGACACGCTTGAAGTTCTGACTCAGGTGGGGCAAAGGCAATATATGTAACCTACACATTTGTACCCCCATAATATGCTGAGATTAAAATAAACATTAAAAATAAATAAACAAATTAATAAAATAAAGTAGAATAAAAGTGATGAAAAGTCTGATGCCAGTCTGATTTTTTTCTAGTATTTTATCTATTTGTTTGCCTTTTTTCTTTTAGGGGAGCTTTTAAAATCATTTCTTTCAATTTCAAAAGTTATTCAGGGATGAAAGTGGTCTTGAGAATGCCTCTTCCCAAAATAATCTTTCTCCGTATAACACCCCATCACTAGTTTAGTACATTCTCTTGAGATTAAAGACATGAAAAATTGTGTGTTAAAGAAATCATTTCTTTCTCTGGGCATTTATACAATTTATTCATTCCTGCTTAGATGTTGGTCTTTCTTTTTTCAATCTTCTTAGTATTTGATGAGTCCTTTTACTTAAATACTTACATTTCTCTTTAATTCTGGGAGATGTTCTTGTTTTGCTTCTTGGATAATTTCCTCTTTGCAGTTTCTGTGATTTCTTTTTGTGGAATTGTGATTTAAAAGATATTTGATGTTCTGGATTGATTCTCGATGTCTCTTACTTTAATTCAATTTTCCACCTCTGTGTTCTTTGGGAATAATTCTTTGTATGATTTTTCCAAATGTTAGCTTTTGTGTCATTATATCTATTTTGGTAATTTGATTTTCAGCAATCATAATTTTGACCTTTTTATTTTTGTATTATAATTTTCTATACTAACTTTTCTTCTAGATATGGGATGTTCTCAAATATCTCTGACAATACTGATTAAAGGGAATTTTGCTTCAGCTTTATTTCTCTTTATTACCTGACATATCTATTTCCTTTGAGTTTATTGTAAATGTCTCTTGCATTCTGCAGGCTATCCTCAATGTCTTAAATCCTTCAGTTTTCTGTCCATATTTAAAAGTGAGTATGTAGGAAGGCTGACTGGGAGCTCTGTGTCCTGCACCGGGAGCAGGCAGAGCACCAGCTGTCATATGGTCCTTTCCCACTTCACTTCCAGTGCTGAAATGGGAAGGCTTCCTTATTGAGTACAGACATCCACCTAGATGGAAGAGATTCCCCCAGATATTTCCTTTACTTTTTCTAGAGGAGAACAGTTCATTTTTCCCTTAAATGTAAATACATTTCTGACTGTTTCCCTCTGTGAGTTGAGAGGCAGTTACAAGGTGGTAAGGTTGGAAAGAGGCATGATGTAAATTTTCTTCTACCAACCTTCAATTGCTGCCTCTCTTTCTTTCTTTTTTTTTTTTTTATTATTTCAGCATATTATGTGGGTACAAAAGTTTAGGTTATGTATATTGCTCTTGACCCCCTCTCCCCCCAAGTCAGAGATTCAATCATGTCCATCCCCCAGACAGTGCACATCGCACTCATTATGTATGTATACACCCATCCCCTCCCCACCCACATCTGCCCAACACCTGATTAATGTTATTCCTAAATGTGCTCTTAGATGATGATCATTGAAACCAATCTGATGGTGAGTACATGTGGTGCTTATTTTTCCATTCTTGGGATACTTCACTTAATAGAATGGGTTCCAGCTCTATCCAGGAGAACATAAGAGATTCTATATCACCGTTATTTCTTATAGCTGAGTAATATTCCATGGTATACATACACCACATTTTACTAATTCACTCATGTATTGATGGGCATTTGGGTTGTTTCAACATCTTCGTGATTGTGTATTGTGCTGCTATAAACATTTGGGGGCAGATGTCTTTTTTATAGAATGTCTTTTGTTCTTTTGGGTAGATGCCCAATAATGGGATTGCTGGATCAAATGGTAGGTCTACTTGTATCTGTTTAAGGTATCTCCATATTGCTTTCCACAGAGGTTGCAATAGTTTGCAGTCCCACCAGCAGTATATGAGTGTTCCTGTCTCTCCTCATCCATGCCAACATGTGTTGTTATGGGAGCCAAGCTGCCTCTCTTTTCAATGCCACTCTTACTCTGGCTCTCTGTTATATGTGCCATCTCTGAGTCAAGGGCTTTCTGGGGTCTGGGGGTAGAGGGGAGATTAACTTTCTCATCTACTGACTCCTTCCATACATATTCTAGGCTATGGATTCTATTGCTATTTTGTCATTCTACCAGTTTTCATTCAATTTCCATACTGGGGATATTTGCTAAAATCTCTCATCTACTGAAGTCCATTGTTCTGTCACCGTTGTTACTGTCTTCATTGTTTTTAGTTGATACTTTTTTAAAAAATAGATTTACTATTATTTTTGTTTTCAAGAGGGAGAAAGACTGACATGTGCTCCAACAGCCATCTCAAACCTGAATTCCAGCTATCCTAATAAAGCAACACAGTCAAATTGTTATGAAAATCTTATTAGATACTAGCTAAATTGATTGGTTAGTCAATAATTGTTAAATTGTTAACAATTTAATGAAGAGACAGACAACAAATTATAAAAAAATAGGCAAAAATATAGATTTTTTTCTAGTCACAAAGAATATTCTAGTTAATATCTGGTGAACATAACCTCTCTGAGTTTTCTGAATTATTAAAAAAATATTTTAGGGGAGAATTGCTTCAGATGTGTTTGTTCTTACTTGCTGTGGGTTCAATATCATTTCTAATCATGAATTGTATCAGATTTTTATGCCTATTATAGTTAAGAATTAATTCATTACTTTGATTTTCCATTAAAATTCTGTGATTCCTTATTAATGCCAAAATATGTCCCTTTACACTTTAGCAAATATCACCAATTTCAGGGGAAATTGATACACAGTTCTACAGGACAGTAGAACAATATTATGTTACCTTGTGGGTTGGCTTGCATGTACAATTTCAATCATACTGGTTTCTGAGAGGCCAATCAACTATAATTTAGCAGAGATTGTAGTGTTGGATCCTTTTGCAGACTCCATTTCTCTTGCTTTTGAAAGTGCTTGTCTACTTGATAAAAAGAAATAAAAAGGAAAAGAAAAAAAGGCATTTCCTGTCTTATTTCTTAAATTCAAATGAGCAGATAATGAATGCTGTTTGATCTATTTTTACTCTCTGATGATGAGTTAGTTAAGAGTCTGGGAAAAATGTGTCTAAAAAACAAGTACATTTTACTGTTTTAGAGCCCTGGACACCAACTATATTTTCCAAACAGCCAGCCAATGCAATCATAAGCAAATATTCATGGGAATGCCAATTTAGTACTAGCTTATGTTCAGTGGCAATGCAGTATGTTGAAAGATAAATGTGTCCCTGAAATTGGTCTGTAGTTTGGGTAGACACAAGACTGATAGATACACTTTCTATTTATTTTTCTTTTCTCCCCTTCCTTCATTCCTTCATTCATTCCTTCCTTCTCTCTTTGTTTCCTTCCTTTCTTCCCTCTTTCCTTTCTTCTTTACTTTACTTTTCTTTTTTTCTTTTTCAATGACAGGAAAGTCACCTTGGACAAAACCCAATTGTGGCCTGTTTATTGCAGAGCTCAAGTTGTAGTAGAGAGTTTGATCACAATCTCTTCATCGTCTTAACATTCTCCCTGACTTATCCACCTTTGCTCTTGGTCCAAAGCCCAGGTCATTACCGTCTTGACTAATTGGGCTGGGGCTCTCTTCCTACTCCACTCCAGAGAAGAGAATTGGAGGAAAGAAGAAGAGAAGTATGTATAGTATTGGTTACAAGTTCTTTGAGTCCAATAATGTTGAATCTATTATTTGAGGTCCTCAAAAAATTTTTATTTTACAAAACTTCAGCTCTTTTTTTCTTCTCTCTTTTCCCATAAAACTAAACTACAGAAGGCTATTACAGTCATCAATAAACAGTTATCCTCAAAACCTCTTTGAAAAGTGAAATCAGAATAAAAACTGCTTTAAAATAAGTGGTAGGGGACAAGCTTAGGAGAGAAGATGTGAAGAATAAGGATTAAGGGAATTATCCCCACTTCCACCACTTTGGTTTTGCCATTATCATTTTAAAATGACTTTATTCCTCAGCCCAGGTCAGAAGTGCTACAGAGATTTCTTTCTAGGTATAGATAATAAAATTTATATTGTAATATATTATTTATTAAGCAATGTATATATAGTATGCATATATGATGTGTCTATGTGTATATATAATGTTTCTTTATCTAATAGAATGATAAAAAAAAGTGTTAGTTTAAACTGTTAGATATGTATAAATGCTGCGATAATGCATAAAAAGAAAAGGCTACTACTAATACTAAATAAGAACTATACGTGAAGGTGAGGAACCCAGATGGGTGGAAAGTCCCCTTAGAGAGATGGAGAAATAAAACCCTCATAATAGATGGACCATTTGTGAGCTAAGTCCTAGGCTCTTGGGATCATATTTTCTATTATAGTTTTAGGTCATTTTCACCTCTGAATTCTGAGAGGAGTTCCCCTACAAACTGGTTTGCTCAGAGGCTAAGTAAAATTATTAATTTAATAGTCATTGAAGGGAGTGAGTGCGAGAAAACTCATTTTTCAACAATCATCAAATTTAAGAAGCTAAATGCAAAAAATATATATATGCCTTGGAAAAGATCAATCGCTCTTTTCCTCCTTCCTCTCTCTTTTTTAATTATGTATATATCTGGAGAGGTAGACAGGAAGAAACAATAAAACATGTTTCCAAAAGCCACTGGCCTTCATCTTGGTCCTGAGTTCATCTCTAAGTAGTCTTGGGGCAAATTTTCCAGTTGTGAAAAAATATCCAGGAAACCATAATTAGAGTTCTAAGATTCAAATCCAAACTAGAAAGCAGCAGCATGCTTGTAGAACCTTCAAATCAAGACTTTAGAAAAAAAATTTTTCAAAATCTCCTTCCGATACCTCTACATTTCCCATGAAAGATCTGAAGCAAGGACAAGTACACTTTCCAGAGAAGCTTTGGATTGTTTTCTGTTTGCTACACTAAAGGCTGCACTCACATTCCAATGCCAATTCAGTGGAAGCTAATTTTACAAATTCCTATAGAAATATAAAGATATCTTCCCTTTAGACTTATGAAGTATATTTTTGCATGTGTTGACATTCTATTCTTTATATTTAATGATTTTCCTATTCTTTTTTTTACTTCTCCATAGGACAGAGTTCTAGAGAAAACAACTCTTCTTGAGCATGTCATTTCATTTCTATAGCTCTTCTACTCCTCACTCTTCTTTAACCTCTGGGTAATCCTTGTTTTTAGGTCAATGATTCTCTCCTTTTGCTTTTGGCTAAAAAGATTAGACTAGTTCAGTCTTTTTGCTACCTGTAAACTGAATCTTTTTTTGTTGTTGCTGTTATATTTCACTCAAGTTTCTGTCTATATCTTAGCTTGATAAGCCTTATATCCACCAGATAACTACTTCTGCACATCTTTGCCAAATATATAGCATCAGAAAATTTTGATCTGCTTTTTGCTATAAATTCCTGTCATAATTTTTATGTTTCTTGTTATCTTGCAGGTGAGCAATAAGATTTCTCCTGTCCCTCTTTTTGAGTTCAGACTAATTGCCAGTCTTTAAAGACAAGCAAGAAAAATGGGTAACAACTTAGCCAAATTACAAGTAAGAAACTGGAATGATACAGTAACGATGAACACATTCTGGATACCCAATATCTATTCTCTTCTCCTTCCTTACAAGCAAGACTGATTTTGTATGTGGAAATTCATCCCTTTAAATTAAAGTAGAAATTTAAATTAACAAAACAAAACAAAACTTCACTGTCCTGATCTCTCCTGTAGTTACAGATGCCCATGCAACTCAGGTCTGGTTAATTAGATGCAAGTAGATTCCTCTCAACGGAGTGTCTAGCAGAGATTTTTGAAGTAAAGAGACTCAGCCCTCCCTTTGCCTCTTTGCCCTTCTTTTTACTGCCAAGAGCAGAAATGCAATGCCTAAAGGTTCAGCAGCCATCCTGAGATCAGAAAGATGAAATCTACAAACCAGGGAAACCGGAGCAGAAAGACAGAAGAAACAGCTACACTGGTCCTGGAATGCTTCTCTTTGGATTTGTTACAAGAGAAAAACTGGAGCCCTTATTTCTTTAAGCCACTAAATGTAGAATTTTCCATTATTTACAACATATTTCTTACTACAGTAGGAAATAGAATAATCAGTAGTTCTAATGACATGACAAAAATCTTGCCTGAGTTCATTTTAGTGAGGCAGACATTAAAAAAAAAAAAAAAATTATGGGGAAGTTTAGCAACCAGAAACAAGATAGAGTTTGCTGTTGTATAAAGTACCCAGCTTTCTTTGGGGCATACAACTCCTTGAGTTGAAAGAACATTTCTGAACCTGTCAAAGCAATCTCTCTTTACCTTCCAGGCACTCAGTCTAACTAGTGTAGCAGAGAATTAAAACACATTTTCATCCTGACTTACAGGGTAGACAAACTCACCTTTTAGCTTTTTATACCTCTCTGCAGAGCCCTATAATATGATAATCATATATCTGAATAGCTTTCTGGAAAAGGCAGAGGAGCTTCTAAAAAAATGTCAAAACTTCTCAAAAGACAAGGGTTTTATTTTTTATTTTTAAGGACAACTAACAGATGCTTTAAATGTCTATTTTCTTCTTTTAAATTAATAGCAAATTACAGTGGCCATTTCTCTAAAAACTGACATTATTCCATAGCTTGACAGCTTTTTTCTTCTTTAAATGATAATATTAGATGTTTACTAACCAATGGGAGAGAGGTTACCTCCTCTCAACCCCCCTCCAACAAAAGACATTAAAGTTCATTCATACATTATCACTCTGAATGCATTACTCTAACAAACCTTTCCAGGCTGTCCTGCTGCTTGTGTTAACTGACATGACATAACCAAGAACTTCAGTCATCCTGTTGATACAAAATAAATCTACTCTTTCAAATTCCTATGAACATTCCCACAATATACCTATGTTACTTATATCAGTCCTTACACTTTTTTTTTTTTTTTTTGACTAAAAGTTTAGGCTCCAAAAGACAATTTATACTTTTTGAAAAAGGTGGATCCAGTCTTCATCTCATTAAGAATAACCTGTTTCACTCATATATATATTGCTGTCTTTAACAGGAAATAATGTCTTAGTGATCTCCTTACATGGGTAAGTCTCTCCAGAGTTTAAACCAGGAGCTACCTTGAGAAATTGAGTTAGCTCCTGGAGTCTCAAAACAAAAGCTGTAGCAGATATTGCCCTTAGGGATAATTCAGACCTTGTTTGTGTCATACATCTAGAATGTATCAAGCTTATCAATTATGGAATGCCATAATACGATGTGAGGTAGAACTTGGCTAAAATTTACTTTGAATTTATTAGTATTTCTTCACAGTGAAAATAGTTTCAATAAAGTTAAGGAATTACATGAAAATAAGATCTTTTTAAGTACTCTAATGCATTAGAGAAGTACCTACGTGCAATTAACATGCAATTTCCAAAATTTTTCTTATCTAGTCATTAAAACAAGTGCCTTGGGGACCTTGTCCAGTAAGGATGTGTTTCATCTAATATATACCATTGAAATGAATGCATGTTATTCTATATTACTTTTGAATTATATTATTTTTAAAAATAGCCTCCTCCTCTCCCTACCACTTAACCCAGTTAATAAGACAAAAATCCTGCCTGAGTTCATTTCAATGAGGGAGACATTTAAAAAAAAATTCTGGAAAAGGTTTTACTAGTGTTATTAAATTACATACACTTCGAGATTAATAAACGAAACATTAGGTGGAAGTACATCTTTATTACTTTTACTTGATCTCTGTGAATGTGACTATTCATTCTTCCCTTGTCCAGATTTTCACATCTGTCCCTGCTGCTCCTATTCTTGTCTTGTGCCCCCAGCACCTCTCTGTGTTTTGTTGCCTTCTTGAAACCATCTCCAATACTCCTTCAACCTACTAAAAATAATACCCACATCTCAGGGTCTACAGAATATATTCCAAACTCCTTGGCTTAGAAAATTCAGCCCTTCCCCGTCTGATTCCAACCTACATTTTCACTTCAGGTTTCCTGCAGAGGACTTTTTGCTTTCTGCTCTATGTCTTTATCCACAATTTCCTCTTTCTTCTCAGCTCTCAAAATTCTTCTTGTCCTTTCATCCTTTCCAGATAAGAACACCTAGAGTGTTCTCCAAGTCTTTGCCCTGTTCCCTCCTCCTCTTTGAAATCTTCTCTGATTTCTTTGGTTCCATTATAGCACTTAACTTTGAACTTCTCTAACACTCACTGGGAGAAAGTGAGGGTTAGGAGTAGAAGTTCTATGGTGAGACAGACTCAAATCCTATCTTTGTCACTTGATGTGACCCTGGAAAGTTTATTTTTCTCTTCTCTAAAATGGGAATGTGGCCCAGTGTAGTGGCTCACTCCTATAATCCCAGCATTTTGGGAGGTCCAGGCAGGAGGATTGCTTGAGGCCAGGAGTTTGAGACCAGCTTGGGAAACACAGTGAAACCCCATCTCTACAAAAACTAAAAACGTTAGCCTTGTGTAGCAGGGCACACCTGTAGTCCCAGCTACTCAGGAAGCTGAGGCAGGAGGATCCCTTGAGCCCAGGAGCTCAAGGTTGCAGTGAGTTATGATTATGCCACTGCATTCCAACCTGGGTGACAGAGTGAGACCCTGTCTTAAAAAATAAATAAATAAAATACAATGGCAATAACAACAACAACAACAATAATATAGTATACAAGAAGTTCTTAAAATAATATGTGGCGTAAGTTAAACAATCAATAAAGTTTAGCTGTGGTTATTTATAGTCATGTATTTTTACTTCTCTATTATTAAGTCAAATTTATCTATGGATATTTTATCTCCCCAAATGGATGTTTCATTAAATGAGATCAAGTTCTTTTTTCTAAATTTTTGTGTCCCTAGTAGCACCTAGGAGGTACTTTGCTTACAGGTACTCAGTAGGTCTTTGTTGATAGACTGAGGTTGTATGTACAGTGCTAAGAGTCATCAGCAAAAGATACCACATCAAAGCTGGCAAAAAATGTTTTCTTAAGTTTCTAATGAAATGAAATTTTTTGGTTCTCACTTCACAAATCTCTGCAAAATGAAAGGCATATATCCAAGGCAAGGAACTCTTATTTTTCAACCAAATGCTCTAAGATAAAGTTGAGTAGTTTAAAATAGCTGAAGAAATGGAAGAGTATATTTAGAATTCATTTTATTTTATTATCTCATCTTGTCTATCAAAAGTATGTTTACCAAAAACTATGTAATATGCAGGTTTTGTATCCACACCATATTATTGGATATAGAACATAGGTAAATAGCAATACTCTAAAATAGGCCATAAAAATAGTATGAATAAGTTGGAGCATTTCAAATTGTGCTTTCATTGTGCATGTAATAAGTATCACCTTGGGTCTGTAGGTCAGAATAAATAGTAATATCTTACGGTAGATAAATTAGGAAGAAATAAGAAACTCTTTGGACAAGAAAATGTTGCTATGGAAACCTTAATGTTCACAAGCTGCTTTTGAAGGCTCTGCTGCCTTGCCAGACTTTTTGCATTTATCTTTCTTTCAAGCTTTTTATTTAAGAAAAATAAAAAATGTCCTTTTACTACAAGGACCTAAAATGTAACAATGACAATCTACCTCCTTCTAAGATCCATGTTAATAACTTGTCCCATGCACTTCTCTATAGCGTAAAGGCACCTTAATCGGTGTTGAAAAGCAAGTGGATGGGATACAGTGTGTTCAAGATTGATTTGAGCTTCCTTCCACAGTGAAGCTATGGGTGGGGCTGGAGCAAGGACTTACTTCACTGAAGCAATTTTAGTGCAGGTCACAGAGCTGACAAAGATGCCTTTTTAAGCACACAGCCATTTTGAAATCTTTCACTGGCACAGAGCTATCTGAGCCCCCGAAGTCAGAGTGTTGCTTGAGACAGGAAAGAGGGTGTATTTGTAGAATTCACAAATAAATCAGAGGTGTCAGAACTGAGTCTAGAAACTCTTGGCTCTGAACTTTGCAAATTTTATTTATTTTATTCCCCAAGCAACTTAGCTGTAACACAGCCACCTACGTGTCTGGTAAGCTGAGACTTAATGAAGCTTAATCGACTTCTGCCTTGCGAGTCTTATCTGCTTTCTTCAGTTTGTGCCTTTGCTCCTCTTACTCTCTGCCCACGTACTCAGTGGCAATTGTCTGTTAGAATGATTTTTCCTCACTTTGAGTCACCAGGGTTGAGCTTCAAAATAGACAGTTTGGCCAGACTCAGAGGAAGTAGTCACTCTGAACAGCATTCCTTGATGAACAGCCTGCTGGACTGCAGATGAGACCTATGACCTGTCTGTATCTGCCATGGTCTCCTAGAATGATTAGAGTCACCAAGCTCCCTGCTTCCCCCTCCTCAAGGGCTGAGACTTGGAAGCCTGGTAAATATAAATGGACACCAATAAATGACAGAGGCTTATGATTAAAACAATTTTTCTTTAGAATGAATCATGTCCTATTTATAACAAGATGTAGGTACAGTGAGCTTTCTACTCATTTTGATGTTGGTATTATATATGGATACATTACATAAGGGAATATAGGGCTCCCATGTCATTTTAGAAACGGATCCTAAATTTTAATATAACAATGAGCAATAGCTTGATGCCTCTCTATACCTACTAAGAAGAAACAAAACGAAAATAAGGACATAAAAAGCCTGCATCTTTCTATTGGATTCTTAGCATAACTGACTCTAAAGTCTTCAAATCTTTTAAAGGATGCTTCTTAAAAACTCCCCTGAGACAATGCTCTGGCTTCCTTTACGCTAACGAACATCTCATCTGTTTCTATAAAACAAGATAGGAGTTATACGATAAAGTACATCGAATACAACTGTAATGATTGATTACCATATTATCTAGTTTTGTGCATTATCACTCACTTTAAAGAACTGTACTTGAATATTTTGCTGTACATATTGGTTCGATTCATTCCTAGAAGTTTCACATCATTTCCTTGGCCTAGAATGATACCCTAATTTGTATTTCTATTAAAAATTAGATGCATCATTTAAATCTACAATGCTTTTCCTAAAAATCTAATTGGCTCTAAATGTAAGATCACATTTGTTGTTTAGAATGAAGGAACAGTTTATAAGAATATTCTAGTAGGATTGTCTCAAGAAAAGGTTAAGTTTACAGAATTAGCTGTCTGAAGAATTTTTTAGATCTTATCAGTTCAAATGCCTTCAAGTTGGTTATCATCTACCACAGGTAAAGAGTGTTGCATAATATTGGATATAGCAGTGTAAATTGGGGACAAATGATGGAAACCACTTAATATAGAGAAATGATACTAACCTACATTTTTAGGTTGAATATATAAAAATTAACACCCCATCCCCCCTTTTTTTAACTAAATTTGTATAATTAACAGCTTCTATTTGCTGGTTTATCATGCTTTCCTCTTTCTAGATCACCTCAAGATATGTTCATAGTTTCTAATTCTGTTTTCTCAGTTTGCATTCAGTTGTTATTTAAATGCTAGGTGTTAATTAACACCTTACACCTGTCTGCCACTTAATTCCAGTGAGAAATATTTCATCTGGATCTGTTTCTTCCACAATTCATTTAAGATTATTTAACAACCTGATTTCTTAAAGGAGTATTCTGAAAATATAGACAAAATAGGGCAATCCAAAATTTAAACAGAATTTTACTTCTAAGCTGAGAGTAGGGATTTATTTTAAAATACATAGATGGCAGTAATATTCTTAGAACTTGGGTTTATTTTTGACCCTGGAACAACCCAATCACCTAACTGTCCATCACAAAATGAATGCATTGCATCAGATCAAAAATAATGTATATGATGTACCTTGTATTGCAATCTTGCTCAGAAAAAAAGAAAAAGCACAGTAATCAATTAGCACTGCCGTGAGCCCTGAATGGGAATGTAAAGATGCGAATCCATGTATTTACCATGTCTGCATTGCACGTTTTCTGAAAATTGTTTCAGCCACATCACTTTTAGTTACCATGTTGTTTAATAAGAGTGTCATTTAAAAATCCTGATATTCTAAAGAAAAAAAGTTGAATAGACTATCTGGACTATAACAGGAAAGATAGTGTGTGTGATAAAGCTTTATAGCAACCAATGACGGTAAAAGTAAAATTATTCCATCAGTATTCCCCAGTCAATTTATAATGTTTTAGTTTATTAACCTCTTTAGAAATATATTAATTACAAACTGTTTGATAGAGTAATACAGGGACTGGGGATATAAAAATAAATAATATACTGTCTTTCCCTTGTTTAAGGAACTCATTAATTTTCATAACAACTTTGTGGAGCGTTAGGAATTATTGATACAATTGTACAAGTGAAGAATCTGAAAATCAAGAAAAGCTAAGGGATCTACCCAAGTGGCAGAGTCAAAACTTGATCATGGGTCTGTTGACTCCCTTGAACTGAATAATCAGGAACCCAACTTTTCCAAGTCAGAAACCAAATTTTTAAAATCTCACTTCTCTACTAATTACACATATTCCCCTGCTTTAAGAAATATAATCAATAAATCTTATTTATTAATATTATATTATAGATAATGAGTTAATGAATGTGAGACATTTTAAAAATTGTAATATACTGTAAAATACTGATTGTTCTAAGACTTCTTAGAAGTCTTAGAGGCTTCTTAAAATGTGTGTCCACCTTTTACATCATTTAGTATTATTAGTTTTCTGATAAAATCAAAAAATAATCTAAAGGATTTAATGTTTCCAAGTATATATTTTCTCCAAAATAGAAAAAAATTTGCGGAGCTTTCCAAATACAGTCATGTATCATCACTTAATGACAAGGTTGCATTTTAAGAAATGTGTCGTTAGGCAATTTTGTCATTGTGTGAATATCACACAGTGTACTCACACAAACTGAGATGGTATAGCCTACTACACATCTATGCTATGTGATGTAGTCTATTGCTGCTAGGCTACACACCTACACAGCAGGTTACTGTACTGAATACTGTAGGCAATTGTAACACAGTGGTAAATATTTGTGTATCTAAACATATCTAAAAATAGAAAAGCTGGAGTAAAAATATGGTATTGTAATCTTATGGGACCAGCATCATATATGTGGTATGTCACTGGCCAAAATGTTGTTATGTGATGAATGACTGTATGTGAATTCTAATAGGGGAGCAGTTCAGGTAAACATGTTAGCTTGAAGGTAAATGGAACCTAGGCCAATATGGCAATATTTAACAGGAGTGTGTTAATCAAAAGGCACCTATATGAATTATATTTCAACCAGAAACTCATATCTTGGGGCGTGGCCTTATTAGTCCTTCAGAAGAGAATTCTTAAAATTCTACCTGGTAGGCAATCTAGGGAACTCCCATTAGGTGGTAAATGCTGTAACACTTTACAAATAGGCAAGAGTGGTTTGAATCTGGTGCTATTATATCATATGACTTCTTTAAGTCAAAAAACTGCAGAAATAAGAAAAGGGATATATTTGACACATACTCTCTTCTCTGCACAGTTTCACTTAACCTACATGATTTCGCCTTTTTTTTTTATTCTGGAAAATCCCAGGGATGTACTGAATTTATTAAATCAAAGTACTGAAATCTAATGAAAGCATCCTTAAAGACATGGCCACATATTAGTCCCCAGGGAAATAAGCAGGGCCATACAAAATTACTTTCTTTCCCTTTCTGAAGCTTTTGGGCTTGCTAAGGGGTCTAATTCCTTGCTGTTTTTATGTCATATTTGAGTTCATTTGTTTTAACACATTTTCCATGGCCCCAATTGGCTTGTCACTATTTAAACTTCCCCACAATGGGCTATTTAATGTTTTTGCTGATTTGGAGCAAATATTATTTTGGTTTCTTTTATTCCAGAGAAAGGAAACTTTGATCCCATAAGTAATTCCCTAAGTCCCTTAATTTGGTCTGGGATAATTCCCACTATACTTTTTGTTGGTAGCTGGAGTATGAAGTCTGTGCTTATTGTTTAAGACTATAAATTTGGGTCTGCACAACATTCTGGTGAGCTAAAATCTTTATTGTATCTCTTCTTAAGTTTATATGATCAAGTAAGTGAGTCATTAGGTTTCCATCAATATCTTTCATTTTGTCACATACATATAAGAAAATTGAAGGGGTAAGCAAAACAATAATAACAGCAAAGATGGGATGATACTTTTGAAGGACAGTCAGGGCAATGGCTCTTTTCCCAAAAGGGGAAAGGACTTCTAAAGGACAAAGATGGAAGTAAAAGAGGAAGGACAAGTAAGTCCAAGAAACAGAAAGCAAGTTTGGAAACATAGTCATATGAAGAGCTACTTGATGCATACTGCAAAAAAAAAAAAAAAAAAATCAAGTGTCATTTACTTTTTAAAAAAATTACTATCACACTAATAGATGCACATAGTTAAAAATTTAAATGGAATTAATTGGCTTTTATGGCTTTTAAGAAAAGAAAAGCAAATTTTTTTTTAAAAGTTCTCTGCAGTTTCCTGATCCAAACTTCTCAATTCTCCAGGGAAGCTATTTTCAAATAATTTAGATGATTTTTCTGGTATTCTTCTCCATGCTTATAAATATCAGGCTTTTGTACTTAATCTTTCATTTATAAATTTGTAGAAAATGATTTTATTCTGCAGAATTACCTTTTCTTTACCTAACTCATTATATTTAAAGAAATAATTACTTTTGGCTGGATATAATTCACGTTATCCAAACTATATGTATGACCAACTAATTTATTGTGGTTATGTTTTTGTGACTCATGATTTTTATTTTTTTAAATTAGAGTTAATAATATATTAAAGTTTATAATCTCAAAAAATGAGGAAAATCAAATATCTTTGATCTGGTAAATGAATAATCACACTGTGATAAACTCATAAAATGAAATATTACTCAGCAACAAAAATAAAGAAAGGGAAAAATGGAATAAACTACTGATATATGTAACGACATGTATTGATCACAAATGCATTAAACTAAGTAAAAAAAAAACCCAGACTTGAAAAGCTACATACTTTATGATTTAATTTATATTACATTGGGAAAAAGGCAAAAATATGGAGCCAACAGATCACTGGTTACCAGAGGCTGGGAGTGGGACAGGGATTGGCTATCAGGACAAAGAGGAAATTTAAGATTCTAGATCTTGTGATGGTTACATGACTGTATGTATTTTCAACACAGGCAGACCTGCATACTGAAAAGATTAAATTTTACTGAATATAAATGATACCTTATTATAAAATGCAAAAAAGTGTAAAAATAACATATTCATTTGTTGCATAATTTTCTTTGCACTTAACATTTTTCTTAATACTCTAACATATCTGTCAAACAGCAAGAAGTACTTGTGCCCAAACATGCAATACATTAGATAATCTACCAATTACTTTTATTCCTCTAGTCCTCCCTCCTAAGGCCCTCAGTCTTGCTACTCTTTTATGGACTGATTGTTCCTCAGGCCTGATACATAATTTTTATTCTGGGATTTCTGTTCAGTAATATCCTAGGTTGGATACCTTGTTTTGTGCTCTGTTGACTTCCTCTTCATTGTTTAGTGCTTTTTTTTTTTTTCCTTTAAGGAAGCATGTTGCTTACCAAATAAGGATATAGGTCTAATTAACTTTGATATAAAATACATTTAAGTTTACATATAAATGTAAAGCTCTAAGGTGGGATAAATTAGATAGATTTGGAGAGAGGACGCAGAACCCGAGGCCACAGAATAATTGGACACAGCAATTGGCCCAGCTACCCACAAAGAGATTTCCAGCACTTCTCCCAGAGTATTCATAGAGAGGAATGAAGAGGCAGGCTGGGGAAAAGGGCTAGTTCTCATAACCCACAATTGAATCAAATAATGAAAGATTGTCAAAGACCTATAGGGAAATAAGTAGGATCCTGCAAAATTATTTATCTGTGCTTAAGCCTTTGGCCTCTGGTGGAGAGTCTTGTTCTGCTTTATAAGAACCACATTTAAATCCCTTAGGCCTTTGCCTTTCTTATTCCTTTCCTTAGCTTGGAGTGCCTTGCTCTGCATCCCCTCTTCTCTACTTATGGAAAACTTTCTCTTCCTTAAGACCAAAGTACATTATTTCCTTTCATTCCAGACAAAATTAATTCCTAGATTTCCTGCTTTCTCTTGCCACCTTGTTGATAACTGTGTGGTCAACATACAATTTAAAACACAACCCAGATCCAGAGGCATTTAATTTTCTGTCTCAAACAAAGAAAAAACAAACAAAAAAATACCCTTATTCTTATCCATTCAAGATAACTGAGTCACTTTCTTTTTAAAACTTAATTTCCTATATTTAACTCACTCTCTTATAGATATGCCCTAAATATTTCATGGTTTCATCTCCCCCCTGTTCCCCTCCCTGTCCAGTGTGAGAGGCCCAGATTCTGGTCTCTGCTGCTCTCTGTACAATTCAAGTGACTTCCCACCTCTCTGGGCCTCAATTTTTACATCTATATTATGAGGAAGTGGACTCAAAGATTTTGAAAGGATCTTCTTGAATGAAAAATGTAAGCTTCTCGGAAAACATATGGACAATAAACTGGAGAAATCAGCACTTAATTTTCTTAATTATATAGAATCTAGGACTGTGTTCGTCGACCCATGAGGCTTTTTCAGTTTCCTTTGCTGATATGCAGTGGAACTTCCATCCATTTTCAAAGAACTACACATAACTTCTCAAGGGAACGTAAAAACAATGCAGCCAGTCTTTTTAGCCTGTCACTGTTTGCTTGCCTTCCTCCATCATTTCCTTTTGTTATTGTTGTTATTATTTTAGAATATTATCGGGGTACAAACATTTTGGTTCCATGAATTGCTTTTGTGCCATTTGAGTCAAGGTTATAAGTGTGCCCATCACCCAGATAGAGTGCACTGTACCCGTTAGCTGTGAATTTACCTGGCCCCCCACCTGCTTGGTTTCTGCTAAGTCTTACTACCATATGTGCACGTGAGTATTGATCGATGAGTTCCAGTTTAATAGTGAGTACACGTGGTGTTTGTTTTTCCATTCTTGTGATACTTCGCTTAGAAGAATGGTCTTCACCACTATTTCTGACCTTGGAAGTGAATCCAGTTGCCCCTAGGACCTTAGAATAAAATTTATACCCCATCGGTGGCTATAATGCTCTCAATGATCAGGCCCATAACTTCATCTCCAAATTCACTGGATGCTACATATTCTTCAACTAAATGCTCCCATCACAATAGCCTTTCTCACACCTGTACTCGCTTTGTGGATGGTGCTTCTCTCATCTCTTTACTTCACTTCTCTTTTCATTTTCCTCATCTTAGCTTAGAGATGAACTCCTTAGATAGAGTTTCCCTGATGACACTAGCTAAAATATAATATTCCTGTTTTTCTCCATAACCGTATTAATTTTATTTGCTTCATAGGACTTAAAATAATCTTTCATTTTCTCTAGAATACCAGCTTCATAAGGGCAGGGATCTTAACTCTTTAGTGCATTATCTGCCAGATATTTGTTGAATAGGCAAATGAACGAGCTCAAGAGAAAAATATTTTTTGAACAAAGAAATATACAATTATAAGACTTTTCTCTATATTTCTCTGGCTTCAGTAGAAATAAATCACTGGAAAATTGTGAAACTGTGATGCCAGATAGACATACCTATCAGAAATAGAACCAGGATTTTCTATGATGGGAGCCAGTTCTAAAAATCCCATTCCTGAGGACATAAAGAAAATATATTTGTCAAGACCTTAAGGAAAATAATGGAAAGCAGAAGAGTTGTGCATAAAAATATAAGTCTAATTTTTGTTACATTTTTAGCTAGAAAGAATGCTATTATTCTGGGAGCTAAGACACCTCTTGAGTGGCTCCAGCACTTTATTTTGTGACCTTTATTTACTATTTAGGATCACTATTGTCCTAATTGAAACTTCTTTCATCACATGGGGTATTTCTGAATTTATTCATTTTTTTGTCTATTTAACAAATATGTAGCCAGCATTTATGTGGAATATACAGCACATTGACATACTGAACTATTATTTCAACTCTCTTTTCATGTGTCTTCCTACACTTCTAAGGCTAGAAATCAAAAAACAAAACATTTAGACTCTCTTGCAGCTACATTTCTATGCATGATTTAGGTTCTGCTAAAAAGACAACACATTCATAAAATATTTGGAAGATGAAAGTAATCAATGTGAGACCATAGCCCTGAGCAAGAAAATCAGATATTCTGGCAAACAAACTAATGAAAGCATTTGTTTATTCTATGGCAGCTGTGGTAGAGGGTCTACAGTCCTATCCCTGGCATTATCAGTGCCAAGCAGCTGGAAGAATCAATAGTTCAGGAATTTCTCCTGGTTACCTAGTTCTAGGGAGGCTCTCAGACATCCAGCATGTCTGAGGCATGGAGTGGGAATCTAGATATTTTGGAGGTTTCACATGGTTCAGCGTCCCCCAAACTCACATGCCTCACTAGATATCCCATCAGCAAAAACAGCCCTTCCTTAGTTTTTTAATGCGATTGTTTTTGTTTGCTTGAATACCCCACATTCTCAGCTGAAAATAATTATCTTACAAAGGTATAACAATTTCCTTCATGCCCCAGCTTTGTTCTCTTTATTTTCACCACATTTATAATTATATCTGCAACTAGTGCATAACAGGCAGTTAATTATAATGTCAAACAAAGTAGAAGACTGACACACCAAAAAATTGCAGGTTATGCTAATTCATATTGGCAATAACCTAGGTAACTTGAGAATAGACCCCGAGGCAATAGAAATTTAAGTCAGGCTGAATGTGCTGATATGAGTGCACTTAGCAGAGACTGTGTATTCATGTGGTAGTTTTAAACACTGGGAATGGTTCAGTTTGCTTGGTTCATAGAAATCTGGCTGTAATTTTGGCCTATTACAACATTGAGATGATCAAAATTCCTTACCATAAAATGAAGGGATCTAAAATTTGTAGTGTAAATACTGAAGTATATTTATCATCTACAGTTCAATTGCCTAACCCCTATCTATGCCCCCAATAAGACACAGAGGTCCCTCCGTTACCTTCCTCCACGATTTCCTCCTCCCTAACCACAGGAATTGAGGAATAAATTGATGAGGTGAGAGCCAGCATTTTTGTAAAGAGTTGAGTGGTTTTTTTCTGTAAGCCCCGATGAAGGCAGGATATTACAACTAAGATGTGATTCCTGATTTCAGTGGGAAGTAAATGGTTTCCAGAGTGGTAGAGGCTAAGCACCAGCACTTCTTTACCAGAGTCAGGGTAAGTGGTTCCCAGAGAAGGTGTAAGCAAGAGGACTTATTTATTTAATAGCACAGAGATCTGTGGTGACAATTATGCAATTCTTAAAACTATTCCTCTAAACCTTTCTGAATCTGTGTTAATAATAATAATAATAATTCAAGGTCTGATGAACAGAGGCCTGACTTTAGCTTCTGGTGAATGAGTGACTCAGTTCGGAGGAGTGCTGACTCCTCAGAACCGAGTCAGTCAATGCACAAGCCTAGAGACTAGGGCCACTTGATAAAGGTCAGAAGCATTTGAGAAATTCTGTACAAAGTCCATCATGAATATGTATTGTAAATCTTCTTCCTAGACTTCCTCCAAGGGAATGATTATCCTTTACCAGGTCAAATGTGAACCAGAAAACTGGAAATATCCATATTTGGGAGTGGGAATAGATTTATTGATCACTGGCTCTGAGGTAACACTAAGCCCTGAGAACACAGATTTACCCTGTGTGTGGTCCATCAGTCATGGTGGGAAATTAGAAGGATCAGATGGTAAATAGATTTTTGACCTAACCATTGAATCCATTAACCCAATCTGTGACCATTATATCATTCCTAGATATTTGATTGGAATAGAAACATTTGGCCACTACCAGAATCCCAGCATTGTCTTCCAGACCCAGAAAGTGAAAGCCATTATAACAGAAAAAGAAAATAAAAGCATCTGGAGCTTTTTCTCCCTATCAAAAATTTTAACCAAAAGCAGTAGCTTATTCTTGGGTACCCATTATAACAGAAAAAGAAAATAGAAGCATCTGGAGCTTTTTCTGCCTATCAAAAATTTTAACCAAAAGCAGTAGCTTATTCTTGGGTACATTACAGAGATTAGTGCCACAATCAAACACCTGAAAGATGCAGCACAATGGTCTTTAAAGCATCTTCATTTTAACTTGACTCTTTGGCCTGTGTAGAAGACAGATGAGTCTTGGGGAATGGCAGTGAATGACTGCAAGGCTGTTCACGTGGCAATTCTGATTGCAGCTACTTTTCCAGGTATGGTCTCATTGGTGAAGAAATCAATTAGTAAACTCAACATTTGTATCCCCATAATATTTTTAAATTAAAAAAAAACACCAAAAAAAAAAAAAAAGAAAGAAAGAAATCAACTCATTCCCTAGCACCTGTTATTCAACTACCGATCCAGTGAATCTTATATTTTCTCTTCCAGTATGCAGAGACCATCAGAAGTAATTTATTTTTAACTAACAGGATCAGAAATTTACCTTCACTATCTTGCCTCAGAGCTATGTCAATATTTAGCTTTGAATCTTAGTTTAACCACCAGGGATCTTGTTCATCTCATCATCCTCTAAGACATCAGTCTTGTCCACTACATTGATTACATCTTGCTGACAGTGCTTGGGAAGAATATTAGCAGCTACCAAGCAACTTTGGTAGAAAATATGCTTGCTAAGGAGGATAGAACCTCCCCAAACTTCAAAGAGCTGTCACATCAGTAAACCTGTGAGGAGCCTAATGACTAGGGGTACGCAGGGATAGCCTCTCTGAAGTGAAATAAGTTGCCACAATTTTCCTCCTCACCACTAAAAAGGGACTCAAATATTAATGGGTCTCTTTACACTTTAGAGGCAAAATATACAACATGTTTGTGGTGCTGTTCTGAATAATTTGCCGGGTAACCTAAGATTGCTATCTTAAAATAGGTGTCCAGGGAAAGAAAAGGCTCACAAAATTGTCTAGTTTCTAGAGAAAGAAGCTCTGCCACTTGGCTCCTAAACCTGAAAGGGTTTGTGGAAGATCAAGATGCTACATGAAATGTATGGCCAATTGCCTAGACAGAAAAATTATGATGCAGGCTTTCAGAGTTTTGGGGAAGAGTCACGTCCCTTAAGCATATAACATTTCTATTTTTGATTAACAGTCTCTATGATATCCCTAGATTCTGGTGAAGACTGATCATCAGACCACTACATACCAAAGGATCTTGTTACCTGAGTTGCCTGTCATGGTCTAGATGTTATCTGATTTACCATCATTTGGAGTGAGGCATTCCCAGGGGCAGTCTCTCATTTTGTGAAGGTATGAATGAGATCTGAGGGAATAGTTCTTAGAGGGACAAGAAACATACACGTTAGCTGATAGGTAACATCCCCAGTGCATCTACTTCTCACCCTCAACTCACATCCAATAGATTTGTCATCCAATGCCTCAAACACGAGGGAAGAATAGAAATGCTCCAATTAATTGGGACTGCCAACAAGTTTAAAAAATGAGAATGGTACTGAGGAAGTTGAGTTTGGCAGGAGTGGAGAGGAAGAGAGGCAAACAGTAAAGAATGAAAAGTTAGCAGGTATTAGAATAGGAAGCAGCTTATAACACATGCTAAAAAGTTTTGCGTTCATCTGAAAGTAACGGCAAGGCAGTGAAAAACTTTAATCTGGGGGTGAGCGGCATGTTATGAACTCACTTATATTTTTTAAAAGAACACTCTTGCTGTAGTTTGGGGAGTAGGTTAGAGGGGGCAAGTTAGACCTGTGGTGAGACTTTTTAGTAATCCAGTGGAGACATGAGAATGCCCTGGGTAAGCATAGTTTCACTGAGATAGAGAAAAGTAGACTGCTTTTAGAATTATTTAGGAAAAGGTATCAACCAGACTTGATGATTGAGCAGATAATAGAAATGATAGAAAGAGAGTAGATAGGTCTGAATTCTGACTTGGGGAAAAAAATCAATGGATGGTGATAACATTCACCGATAAAGCAATCACAGGTAGAGGAGCAGAATTCTGCTTGTGAATATGGGAGATGGGGACAGGTTGAGAGAAATAATGTGTCCAGTTTGTACCAATTGTAATGAGATGTCAATAGAACGTTCAAATGGAGATACTTAGTAGGCAGTGGATACAGAGAGGTCTGGCAGGTTCAGGTTAGAGATACCTATTGAAGTCATTGCCATACATATGCTCATTAAAACCATGAAAATAAATGAAGTTGTCCAGTAAGAGAAAAAACTAAGAAAAGATCTGGAAGAGAACCTTAGGGGTTATAAGAAAGACTTGACTGCTCTTAGTTTAGGTTTATAAACTGCTCATTGAATTATGCAGAACTGTACTAGGAAAAGTAGAGATACTGTTGTCTTTTACTAAAGATTTCTAAAAATTTCTAAAAGTGCTGAATAAAAAATATGTAGACTTGATATAATGTGCCAATATAATTAAAATCTTTCTTTTGCTGCTTATCCAACACAATGAGAAAATGACTTTAGGTTTATTAAATATAGTTCAAAAAATTAGTTTAAAAGTTGCACAGGAGAATTTCCAACAAGATTGAGCAAGTTAAAACCAATCAAGAGAGCTAAAAGAAATCATAGAAACTTTTGTATTTAGCATGCATGGCTGTAGAGTCAGGTTAGCGGTATTTCTTCATAAACAACTGCTTCACCTCACTATTTTGGGCATTTATATCTTACTCTCTAAAGGATTATCTTGCATGAAAATCAATCTGAAGATTTCACAGCAGCTGCAGACACTCTGAGTGTAACAATGCCAATACAGGGTATTCTTATTGAGTCTCCTGCAATATCTACCTAAATATGCCTTGTCAAAACAGCAGAAGGAAATGTGTTAGCTATGCTGTTGTGCTGTTAGCTCAAAATCAAAATTAGCAGTTCATGTAATAAAACAAGAAGAAAAAGTACTGTGGCTATAAATATGTGATTCTTGCTTAAGCTATATTCAGCTTGAATTTGGCATCAGTCTGTTCTACTTAAAATGGCTTTCTGTCATTCTGGTCCCTATCTTCCAGAGTTTTATTAAGTTTGAATGTCTATATTAAAAAAATATATACCAGATTTCAGAAGTACCATTACACAGTTCAGATTTTTCTACGATTCTTTTTTCCAGGACTAAATTTTAGCTCTTTGTTTAATTCAATAACCACCTCAATAAAAGCAAGATTGTATCATATATACTCTAAAACAGGGCCTTACACATGATAAATAATAAATAAATAATTATTTATAAAGCATCTGGTGCATCTATTTCAAAAGTATAGTATCCCAATTTCTCACCCATTGCTTGGGAAAATTCCAACACACTCCATTGATGATGTTTTGTGGAAATGAGCCTCTCACATGGGGCTGTGGAAATGATAACTGGCACAGCCCTTCTGGGTGGAAAATGGCAGATTAGTGTTTTAAGAAGGAAAAACCAGCCATTGGCAGGTTAAATTGCAGTGAAAGGACATTGCCAGCAGGAAGGCCAGAGAAAAGGCTATTGCAAGAGTCTAGGAAGGCACAAGAAAGTAGGGTTTTAGCAATGATATTTTGGAAAAAAGAGAGAAAGACATCAGTTGAATTTTGGAATAAGAGAATGTACATCAACATATAACAGAATGAGAAATTTGAAGGCTCATATACATATTTGGGTTTGAATGAATTATGTCATTTACTAGTTGCTTTATTGTGAACAAGTTAACTGCTATAAACCCCAGTTTGCTACTCTATAAAAGCGAGGATGCTAGGAACTATTTCACAAAAGTTTTGTAAGGCAGGGTGCCTGATGCAGAATGTAAATATGTTTAAATATGAGCAACTTTCTTTCCTTTTGATGATTGTTTTCCAAACAAGACAAAGGAGGAAAGAGGCAGAGAGGCAGGGAGAAGAAGCAGCTGACCCTAGGAACAGACTTCAGCCAGAAAGATAGGATTTCATTTACTGAAACCTCATGAGCATTTCTAGGAGCTTAATACGTGACATTCTTAGTCATCTGTCAGACTCTGGCCTTTTCAAACCAAATCAAAGCATTCTTTTAGTATTCTTGGAAATATATTCTCTCATTTAAGAAGCTACCATGTACCATTTCAGGACAGCATACACAGAATCACTGCAAGCTTTTCTCTGATAGTTTAGCATGGTGGAATGGCTTTTTATTTTTATGCATAAAAGTGTGAAATGGTCTTTATAAGAGTCACTGCTATTACTGGTTGCACAACTGGAAGGCAAGCTACCTTTGAAATGGTTTTACTTGGACAGCTTCCCAGCGATGTTCCCCAAAATGTACCACCAAGAAATCCATGCCTAATAAGGCCTTACCATGATGAAAAAGAACACAGGCAGCTGGAAATCACTTTATTCTGAGCTGCTTACCTTAGCTCAGAGCACAGTGCTTTTGAAACAAGGCACATGCTTCCAACCACAGACTGGCAAGGGATTTTGATTTAGGTCAGTGCTTGCTTTCTCCTCTACCTTATTAAGAAAAAGAGAAACAGAACTTGGAGGTTTACCATTTGTTAGCCACTAGGTGATCAGGACATCTTGCTGAGGGGAACAGTCTTATAGTTCTGCAACAATTATTCATTTGCCAAGGCTGCTGCAATTTTATGGGCTATTTCAGTTTCCTGTAAATTTCTGAATGACTTTGTATTCTGTAATGTATATTATTATGCCTACCACCCTCACTCTTATATATGCGCAGGGCATCTCTGTAGATATATGTTCTTTGGATAAAACTGTTTGAAATGATCTATCTCTAAAGCTTTACTATCTTTTTTCTTTCTTTTTTTTTTTTTTTTTTTTTTTAAGAGACAGGATCTCTCTATGTTGCCCAGACTGGTCTCCTGGGCTCAAGAGATCCTCCCAAGTGAGCCATCCCAGTAGCTGGGACTACAGGCATGTATCATTGCACCTATCTTCTTACTTAGTAACGTACATTACAATGCTGTGTGCCTGTGGTCTGTGCTCTGGTCCTCTAATGAGTTATATAATCCGATTCTACCTTTCTGAAACATAATGAGAGGACACCTGCACCAGAACCATCAGAGTGTTTATAAAAATGCAAATTTACAGATTTCACCCTAACAATTTGCATTATAGCCCTATTTCCAAAAGATGAAACCACACATCCAATGCTTGAAGAGACTCTTTAAATTAGGTTAGAGTTCTTCTGCACAAACTCACAACTTGTCTAAGTGGACCTCCAGAGGGCTGGAAGGAATTACCAGGGGTACTTAGCAATGCTCTCTCAGTAGCAGCTGACATGAAGTGTGTGTGTACATGTAGGCCCATGTATTATTTAGGACAGTCTGATCACTAGAAACATCCTTAACACTAATCCGGAATGCTACTTTGACTTATGTTGAAAATCTCATGGGTACAAAAGGAAAAACTGTGCATGCCAAAGCCAATTTTCCTTTACCTTTTAGCACTGATTGTGTTAATATGGTAAAAGGGACCCAGTGTTCCACAAGAAGCAAATAAATAAGATTCTAATTATAACTTTTCTTGATAGACTGATTATACATAGATTTTGTTGGCCATTCATGTGTAACAGTCAGGAATGAGCAAATCTTCACAGCCTAGCTCGCCCTTAATTCCTATTAAAGACTGACATTGGAGATTCTCTAGCAAATTAGGAGTTAAGCACTGCAGCTTTTGCATCTATTTGCTCAGTGAGTGAGGTGGACTACTTACTGAGGTCGGGGTAGTGGCTGCAATTTTAGGTTTCTCACAAATATTTCAGACCTGTGCTGCCTAATAGGGTAGACACTAAGCACATGTGGCTATTTAAATTTAAATTAATTAAACTTTAACAAGATAGAAAGAATTCAATTCCTCAGTAGCCTAGACACATTTGAAGTGCCACGTATGGATAGTTTATTGGATTGTACAGATAAATCATCTCCATCGTTGCAGAAAGCTATTTTAGACAGCTTTGTGTTCACATAATTTTCTAAGTCAATATAAGTCTTCTTCAGGAGCATAATCAAAAGGTACAATAGGGCAGGGATTTATAGACTGTTTGTTTAATGAATTAACTATAACAGGATAAGAAAGACTGTGTCTTAAGCTAGTACATTAAGAGTTGGCCATCCCTAGGTAGGGCAGGGAAGGTAAGTACTTAATTCTAAAGAACTCAGTAATCTAATATGGATACAAAACATCAAGAGGAATCGCAAGGATCTCTCCATATTCTTTGTGTGTGTGTGTGTGTGTGTGTGTAAATACATCAGAACTCAAAACTAAGAATAGGAGATGGATATTAAATATTTATGCAACTTTGGTTCTCAGAATATAATAGAGCAAAAATGGATTTTTCAATTCTCAATCACTTTTACTTCACAATCTTTTCTTCCTATTCCCCAGAGAACTTTCCACTTTCTGTTCTCCCAACTCATATCACTTTTTTTCCATTTCTTGGCTTTTACTTACGCTCCTTTATTCTCTTAATACTTATATCTTCAAGGTTCAGTTTCTCTTTCAACCCTTTCCTTAAAACCTTAACCCTTAAGGACCAATGTTCTTATACCTTCATGAGTTAACTTATTTACTTCCTCAATAAACATTTATGTAAAAACGACTAAGTATCATCACTTCGTGAACAACAATCCTTTCAGTCAAGAAGCCCACAGACTAATGTAGAAAATAGAGAAGTAAACAGCCAATTTGAATGCCCTGTGGTGTTCCACGATATATGGTTCAAAGGATATTATTGGAGCATAGAATCCAGGGAAACCAGAGTAGCTTCCCCAAAGACATAATAGTTGAGTTGAGTTTTCTTGGGAGGTATTCCAGAGAGAGAGATTGTCATGTACAAATGCGTGGAGGCATGAAAGAGCATGGTAGGATGGCTGATGTCTAGAGTGGAGGGTGATGGAGTTGGAGCAATGAGCATTCAGCAGAGCCCAAAGGGCTTGTGAATTTAGGTAAGGAGTATGAATTCAAAATTGTAATTTTGACTCAAATGATACAAAAGCAATTTATGTAACCATTTGTACCCCCATAATATTCTGAAATTTACCAAAATAAATTAAAAAATAAAAATTTTTATGATGCTTATCTTCCCCATAAAAAAGACTGAAATACTATAAAAATTATATTATAAAATATATCATATATACTGTAGTACATCTCAATTTAAGGTTAGAAACACAGTCCTGAAAATTAGATGTTCTGGACAGAAAGTTTATCATGAGTTTATTTCCCATTATTTTAAATGTGAAATTTAATAATTTGTTAGACATTAACCTCAAACCTTTACCCCATTTTGTAAAACACATATGTATTATTACATACCTATATATAAGCAACTTGTATGCCTATATAAACTTAGCATGTTAGAATTTAAAATGCTTTCAATATCATTTCCTCATCACCAAAAGTGAAAACAACAGTGCTATTCAAAAAGTTTACATGATTCTGACATTCTATGACTTGTATTTGGAATGTAACTCAAGACCTTCCTCACAATTAGTTTTATAAAAATGTTATCTTGAGTTTTAGAAACATAATTATACATATTTTCTATATAAATATGAGCAGAAAAACATTGTTTAAAGATATATGTGTTCTATGAAGTTTAGATACTAAAAACCAAGAGAATTTCTTCCTATAAAACACTATCCCAGGAGATGTTCTGTGGAGTATATCTGAATATACAAGTGAACATATGCTGTTTAAAATAGTAATAATAAAATGAACATCAGTGTTCCTATCAACCAGCTCTCCTGCATTTCCCTCTCCTTCTTTACCCCAAAGTAAGCACTATCATCATACTTCATCATTTTGCCAAGTGCTTATGAATCCCTAAATAATATCTTGTTTACTTTTATACTTTTTTAACATAGAAATGAAAGCCTAAAGGATGTATTATTATGCAGCATTAGATTTCAATGTTGAGGTGTGCAGTTGGGGTACATTAATTTTTCACTATTGTACAAAGCTACACATTGCATGTATACTTCCAAAGTTATATTTCTACTTTTTTTTTTTTTTTTGAGACAGGGTCTCATGCTCTGTCACCTGGCCTAGAGTGCAGTGGTGTCATCATAGCTCACTGTAACCTCAAGCTCCTGGGCTCAAGAAATCCTCCTGCCCCAGCCTTCTGAGTAGCTGGGACTGTGGGTGCATGCCACCATGCCTGGCTAATTTTTTTCTATTTTTTTGTAGAAACCAGTGGTCTTGAAATCCTGGCCTCAAGCAATCCTCCTGCCTTGGCCTCCCAGAGTAATCCTCCCAGAGGCCAGAATTACAGGTGTGAGCCACTGCGCCCAGCCATATTCTTCTTTTGATGAGTCATTGGGTTGTTTATGATTTGTTTGTTTTTTACTCCAAATCATGTTGCAATAAACACTTATCATTCTCCTGGTGCATTTCTGTGAGATTTTCTTTCACAACTATGACTAGAAGTAGAATGGCTGGCCCATAACATATGTATGTGTAGCACTGACTTTACTAGATCAGAAAATAAATTTTGTCTGTGTGATTGAAGCAGTTTATGTTCTCAGAAGTTGTGTAAGGGAATTTCTGTTACTTCACATTCTCACTAACTTGGTTTTGACCGATATTTTAACTTTTGCCAAATCTGTTTTGCAGACAGTATCATGATTGAGATTTTTATTTGTATTTCCATGACTATTAATGAGGCTGAGTAACTTTTCATGTCGATTAATCATTGATGATTCTTATGAGATATTCTTGTACATGTTGTTTGCATATTTTTCTATTTATTTGGTAGGATTTTAGGACTTTTTGTCAAATACATTTATTTTCAGCAAATTTTATCTGACATAGGAATTTGAGGGTGTAAATTGCTAAGTACCACTTTAGTTACATCCCACAAATTTTAATATGCAGTATTTTTTGATGTTCACGTCTAAATATGTTAGAATATCCACTAAGTTATCTTCTTTGTCCTGTGAGTTAGTTTAGGTGAGTGTGTAGTTGTATTTGAATTTTTCTAGTTTTACCAGAATTGTATGTATCCCTACACAATATATTCTTTACTGTTGTGCTTACTTTTGGTCAGGATTCTGATTCTTTATAAAAGGTAGTATATTTTCTAGGCAGAAAACATGGATTTGGATTCCAGTTCCATTACCAGTGTGATTTGGGGAAAGTTATTTATTTCTCTGGCATTTAGTTTCTTCATTTTAAATGAGGATAATAATAGTACAGGCATACCTGAGAGATATTGTGGGTTCAGTTCCAGTTCACTGCAAGAAAGCAAATATTGCAAGAAAGTGAGTCACACAATTTTGCTGGTTTCCCTGTGCACATAAAAGTTATGCTTATATTAAACTGTTGTCTATTAAGTGTGCAATAGCATTATGTCTGAAGAAACAATGCACATACCTTAATTTAAAAATACTTTATTGCTAAAAATATTGCTAATGCTCATGTGAGTCTTTAGCAAGTCAAAATCTTTTTAATGGTGGAGGATCTTGTCTCACTGTTGATGACTGCTGACTGATCAAGATGGTGGTTGCTGAAGTTTTGGGTGACTGTGGCAATTTCTTAAATTAAGACAATAGCAAAGTTTGCCATGTGGATTGACTCTCCCTTTCATGAAAGATTTCTCTGTAGTATGTGATACTGTTTGATAGTGTTTTACCCACAGTAGAACTTTTTCAAAATTGGAGTCAATCTTCTCAAACCCTGTCAATGTTTTATCAACTAAGTTTATGTAATATTCTAAATTTTGTCTTGTCATTTCAACAATGTTCACAGCATCTTCACCAAGATCAAATTTTATCTCAAGAAAACCACTTTCTTTGCTCATTCGTAAAAAGCAACTCCTCATCCATTCATATTTTACCATGAGTTTGCAGCAATTCAGTCAGTCACATCTGCGAGTTTCACTCCTAATTCTAGTTCTCTTGCTATTTCCACCACATATGTAGTGACTTTCACCACTAAAGTCTTCAGTCCGTCAGTCATCCATGAGGATTGGAATCAACTTCTTCCAAACTCCTATTAATGTTGATATATTGACTTTCTTCCATGAAATATGAATGTTCTTAATGGTACCTAGAATGATGAATCCTTTCCAGAAGATTTTCAATTTACTTTGTCCAGCCATCAGAGGAATCACTGTTAATTGTTGTCACAGCCTTATGAAATGTAGTTTTAAATAATAAGACTTGAAAGTCAAAATTACTCCTTGATCCGTGGACTGCAGATTGGATGTTGTCTTAGTAGACACAAAAACATTACCCTCTTTGTAAATCTCCATCAGTGCTCTTCGGTGTATTGTCAATAAGCAGTAATAATTTTTAAAGAATCTTTTTATTCTGAGCAGTAGGTCTCAACAGTGTGCTTAAAATATTCAGTAAACCATGCTATAAACAGATATGCTGTTATCCAGATATTGTTCCATTTATAGAGCACAAGCAGAGTAGATTTAGCATAATTCTTAAGGGCCTTAGGATTTTCAGAATGGTAAATGAGCATTGGCTTCACCTTAATTTCACCAGCTGCATTAGTCCTAGTAAGAGAGTCAGTCTTGTCTTTTGAAACTTTGAAGCCAGGCATTGACTGCTCCTCTATAGCTAGGAAAGTCCTAGATGGCATCTTCTTACAATACTGTATAAGGCTTCTTTGTGTGCATTGAAAATCTGTTGTTCAGTGTAGCCACCTTCATCAATGATCTTAGCTAGATCCTCTGGATAACTTACTGCAGCTTCTATATCAGCACTTGCTGCTTCATCTTGCACTTTTTTGTTATGGAGATGGCTTTTTTCCTTGAACCTCATGGACCAACATCTGCTAACTTCAAACTTTTCTTCTGTGGCTTTCTCACTTCCCCCATCCTTTAAAGAATTGAAGAGAGTCAGCACTTTGCTCTGGACTAAGCTGTGGCTTAAGGGAATGTTGTGGCTGATTTGATATACCTAGAGCAGTAAAACTTTCTTCATATTAGCGATAGGCTTTCTTAATCATTTTTGTGTCCATTGGAGTAGCACTTTAAATTTCCTTCAAGAACTTTTTATTTTTTATTTTTTGCATTTACAGCTTGGGATGTTTAGTGCAAGAGGCCTGCCTGGTTTTCAGCCCATATTGGCTTTGACATGCCTTCCTCACTGAGCTTAATCATTTCTAGCTTTTGATTTAAAGTAATTTAATTTTGATCTATTTGAGCACTTAGATGCCATTATAGGGTTATTAATTGGCCTAGTTTCAATATTTTAGGGTGTCAGGGAATAGAGAGTCTGGCAGAGAGGGAGAGAGTCATGGGAATGGCCAGTTGATGGATCAGTCAGAACACACACAACAATTAAGTGTGCTTTCTTATATGAGTGCAGTTCATGGTGGCCCAAAACAATTACAACTGTAACATGAGAGATCACTGATCACAGATCACCATAACAGATATAATAATAATGAAAAATTTTGAAATATTGTGAGAGTTGCCAAAACATGACACAGAGACTCAAAGTGAGCACATGCTGCTGGAAAAATGACACTGATAGATTTGCTGGATGCAGCGTTGCCACAAATCTTCAATTTGTAAAAATAAAAAAAAAAAGCAGCATCTGTGAAGCACAATAAAATGAGTTATGCCTGTACCTGTCTCCTAGAGTGGCTGTGAGGATTAGATGAGATATTGGTAAAGCCCTTAGGACACTGCCTGGACAGAGCAAGCGCTGGGTGAGTGCTGCCTGTTGTGTTGTCAATGATGACGATGACGATGACAATGACAATAATGCCATGTGGGACATATCACCCTTTAGAGACTTGTCATATCCTTTTGTTTATAATGTTTTCTGATTAACAGAAGTTCTAAATTTGAAAATTTGGATGTAGTTTAATTTATCAATCTTTTCTTTTAGCATAGGAACTTCTGAGTCCTGTTAAATTCCCTGCTGAGATATTTTCCTAATTTTTTTCTAAAAGGTTTTCATTTTGCCTTTCATCTTTAAGTTTCATCTGAAAATAATTTTGGTGTAGGGTATGATGGAGAAATCCAATTTCTTTTCTTTTTAGTGAGTAGCCATTATTTCAACATTATTTATTGAATATTGCTCTCTTATGAAAGGCAAGTCTATCCCTTATCATGTATCAAATCTTAACATGTAAGTGTGTCAGTTTCTGGGTTCTCTATCCTGACCCATTAGGCTGTTTGTGTACCTCTGTCCCAACACCACTTTACTACTTGTTATTATATGTTACTTTTTTGTGTGTTTGTTTATTATACCAAAAAATAAAGCTTACTAGTTGGTCTGTCATTCTTGTTTTCTTTATATTCAATAGGGTCTTGACTATTTTGCATTAACTTTAAAGATGTAATATCTTTAAACACTATTTTACATAGTATCCTCTTATTATAATGTTATTTAGTATTTTAAGGCAATGTATTTTATGGGTTCTACAATTATCTCTCAAATTCCATGGAATTTTTTAATTAAAATTGTATTATATTAATTGTTGAAGTTCAGTTTTTCTTTTTTAAATTTTTTTTCTAACTTCCCTGAAGCTCAGAGAATGAAGTTTAGTTTTTCTACCTTTAAACAACTATGCCACAACTTATTTAAGTCTTCTTTATAATTTTGTCTCTGCCTTTTAAAGAAATTTTATTATTTTCCTTCCAGAGATCATAAATATGTTTTGTAGTATTTCTTCTTAGGCACAAAATAAATGTCATTGCTATTGTAAACAATATTATTATAAACTTATATTCCTAATGTTTTCTTACTAATAAACATAAATGCAACTAATTTTTGTCTATGCATGTCATATGCAGCAACACTGTTACATCTTTTATTATAATGACTCCTATATGAAGCTGTTTTCAAGATTTTCTATGTGGATAATTACTAAATCAGTTTCTTTCCAGTCCTTATAAATTATTTATTTTTATTGCGTTCCTTTTTTTGTTTTTCTGATTATAACTTTCAGTACAATATTCAGTATGGTGATAGCACTTTTATTGTACCTAATATTTAAAAATGTTTCTCATGTATTTGTTATGTATTTTTAAAAGTGTTTATCATGAGTATGATGTTTACTACGGATATGTTGTAATTGCCTCTTATCAGGACAACAAGAATTTTTTCATCTTGAAACGATTTGATGTTGGTTAAATGATATTTCTCTGTACATTCAGAAAACCAGTTTTCATTTTTAATATATTCATGCATTCATATCATCAATATATTTTCTAGTATTAAACCAAACAAATTTATGGAATAAGCATAACTCAATCTTATTAAATTATATTTTTATGCATGTTTTAAATTATCTTGTAATTTTCATAGGATTTTTGCATGCTCATAATCCATCTACATTTTCAATTTTACTAGCATAATGTTATCCCTAATATCCTCTTAATATCGTATTTTAAAAAATCTCTGCAGTATATATAGTTCTGTTGCCATTTTCAGCTTAATATTCTTTGGTTTACATCCCTTCTCTTTCTCTTATTGTTTTCTCTATATACATTTTCATCAATTTTAAATAGTCTTATCAAAGAATCAACTTTTTACAGAATTAATGCTCTCTACTATAAGTTTTATGTTTTAGCAATGTCTGCTCTTTATTTTTTTCTTACTTATTCTATGTGGTGATTTTTTTTCCCCCTTCTAGTTCTTAAGGAGGATGTTAAATTGATCCATAAATTATTTAAGAATATAAATTCTTAAACTTATATTAAATTTAATATAATATATTAAATATATAATATACAAATTATATATAATATTTATATATTATAAATTATTTATTTATATATTACATATTATAAATATTTATAATTTATATATTATAAATATATTTTAATTTATATATAATTATATATAATATATAAATAAGTATATAATTATATATATTCCATTTTCAAGTGTTTGAATTTATTTTACTCAATGATTTCTTTTTTAAAATATATTTATTTTTATTTTTTTATTTTTATTTTTTTTTATTTCAGCTCATTATGGGGGTACAAAAGTTCTGGTTATATATATTGCCCATGCTCCCCCATCCCCCCGAGTCTGAGCTTCAAGCGTGTCCATTCCCCAGACAGTGCACATCACACTCATCATGTAGGTTAAAATATATTTTATTTAATTCTATAACTCTGTTTAATTGTCAATAGGATTTTAAAGTATTGATCCATAAATATGATATAGTTCTCCATGTGTTTACATCCTCTTTAATCTTCTAAGCAAAAGTTTATCATTTCTATATAAAAAGTCTTGCACATTTTTATTTCATTTCTAAATATTTTATGCAACTTTTCTGTAGATTCTTTGAGATTTTTTATAAAACAATCATGTTGTCTGTAAAGTAATACAATTTACTTCTTTTTCCAACTCTATAACTTTCATTTCTTTTTTTAAATTTTTTAAAATTATTATGGGTACATAATAGTAGTATATATGTATAGTGCACATATGATATTTTGATACAGGTATATGATGTAGATTAATCAAATCTGGGTAAATGGAGTATCTATCACTTCAGGTACTTACCATTTCTTTGTTTTAGGAACATTCCAATTTCATGCTTTTAGTTATTTTAAAGTATACCCTAACTTATCATTGCTTATAATCACTGTGTTGTCCTACCAAATATTGTTCATTCTATCTATCTCTATATTTTTTGCATCTATTAACCATCCCCATTTTATTCTCCCTTTCCTACTACCCTTCCCGGACTCTGGTAACCATGATTCTACTCTCTGTCTGCATGAGATCAATTGTTTTAATATTTAGCTCCCACATATGAGTGAGAACATGTGAGATTTGTCTTTCTGTGCTTGGTTTACTTCATTTAACATAATGTTCTCCAGTTCTATCCACGTTGTTGCAAATGGCAGGATTTCACTGTTTTTTGTGGCTATATAATATTACATTGTGTATATATACCACAATTTCTTTAACCATTCATCCATTTTTTTCTTCCTCCTTTTTTTTTAAAATTCAGAATATTATGGGGGTACACAGGTTTTGGTTACATAAATAACTTTAGCTGCTGCCCAATCCCTACTGCACCTGTTGTCTGGTGCAATGGCTCTGCACAGATTCCAGGCAGGTCCCCAGTCGGACCAAGCAGAGGACGGTGGGGGTGGTGGGAGCCTTGCAATTCAGTTTGCACAGGGCCTGTAGGCTCTGTTCTCCTGTTGTTCCTCATGTGTTCTCTGATCTTGTTTTCCCCACTCTGAATATCCTGTGCTGCTTCTCTGTGATTTTGCAGTGCTGCTTCAGAGAAGAGCAATCCACATGTAGGCAGCTGCCTGCACCTTTCACTTCCTCCCTTGGGAGCGGCTTGATGGCAGGCTGCTTCTAGTCTGCCATTTTCCTGTCTAACTAGATTCCTTTTTTTGTATGCGATGTCCAGTCGTCCCAGCACCATTTGGTGAAAAGACTTTATTGCATTATCTTTGCTCCTCTGTCAAAGATCAGTTGACTATGTGAGTTTATCTAGGTTCCCTATGCTGTTCCATTGATGTGGTTATCTGTTTTTCCACCTATATCATACTGTCTTGATTACTAGTAAGTCTTCAGTTCAGGTAATGTTAGTCTGCCTACTTTATTCTTTTCTTTCAATATTATGCAGGCTATTACGAGTATTTGGCACTCCATAAAAATTTAGAGTCAGTTTGTTAGTATCCACAAAATGACTTGCTGGGATTTTGATTGGGATTACACTGAATTCATAGATCAAGTTGAGAAGAATTGACATCTAGATAATATTGTTGTCTTTCTATTCCACGAACAAGAGATATCTTTTATTTAGTTAGTTATTTGATTATGTTCATCAGAGTTTTGTGGGATTCCTCACATTGATCTTGTACATATTTTGTTTGATTTATACATAATTACTTCATTTCAGGAAATACTAATATAAATGGTAATGTATTTTGAATTTCATGTTCCACTTATTCACTTCTTGTGTACAGCAAAGCAATTCATTTTTGTATATTAACCTTGAATCCTGCAACCTTGCATCCTGCAACCTTGCAATAATTGCACATTAGTTCCGAGAGTTATTTTTGTAGATTTCTTCAGATTTTCTATATAGACAACTAGGTCATCTATAAACAAAGACAGTTTTATTTCTTTCTTCCCAATTTTGATAATGTTTATTCTCTTTTCTTATTTCTCTTTTCTGCTTTAGCTAAGTCTTCTAGTACAATGTTGAAAAGAAGTGGTGGGAGTGACATCCTTGCTTTGCTTCTGAACTTGGAAAGTTTTTAGATTTTCATCCTTAAGTATGATGCTAACTGTAATTTTTGTAGATGTCCTTTATTCAGTTGAAGAAGTTCCTTTTTGTTACCTGTTTTCTCAGGGCTTTTATTATGAATGGGTGTTGCATTTTGTCAAATGCTTTTTCTACATCTATCAATATGATCATGTGATTTTTCTTCTTTTGCTTGTTGATGTGATGTTGATATTTTAATGTTGAACTGGCCATGTATACCTGGTATAAATCCCACTTTGTTGTGATGTATTTTTTTTTATTCATTGTTGGATTTAAATTGAAAATATTTTGTTATTAGGATTTTTGCATCTGTCTTTATGAGAGATGTTCTGTAGTTTTTTTTTTTTTTCTTTGTAATGTCTTTGTCTGGTTTTGGAATGGGGAAATTCTCGACTCATAGAATGAGTTAGGAAGTATTCCTTCCGATTCTATCTTCTATAAGAGATTGGAAAATGTTGGTACAATTTCTTTCTTAAATGCTATAGAATTCACCATTAATTCATTTGGGTCCAGTGCCTTCCATTTTGGAAGGTTGTTAATTATTGGTTATTATCTGTTATTTATTATCTAATTATGGGTTATAATTTATTAATTATTTAATAGATAAAAATCCATTCATATTATTTATTTCTTCTTGTGTGAGTTTTGGCAGATTGTGATTTTTTGAAGATTTGGTTTATTTCATTTAGGTTATCATATTTGTAAGCATAAAGTTTTTCATATTATTCCTTTATAATTCTTTTTATCCTTTTAATGTCTTGGCATCTGTAGTGACATCCCCTCCCTCCACTGTATTTTTTTCTTTCAGGGATCATTGTCCAAAGTGCCATAATTTTTATTATGTAAAAGTCATTGTTTAATTTATTTAGTTCATTTTTTTAAAGATTTTATGAAGAAGAGGGTAAATCTACTTCCTATTGTACCATACAGAATTCATCTTGTATTAAAATCTTTTAAAAAATTCTGCAATTAAATTGGGTGAGTGTCTCTCACAATTTCTTTGTGGATCCTAAGTTTAAAATGGGAAAAGCTTCTACTATTCAAATTGAGAATCTGTTATCATTTGATTATCACTTCATGTTTTCCTTATGGTTGATACAGTTATATTCTCTTCATATTCAGTGTTTTATAGTGTTTGCTTTGATTTATCTAGGAACTAGGAATTCATTCAGATTCCTTTATTTGAGTATTAGTGAATTTCAAAACTTCTGGAAAATTCTCAGCTTTGAATCTCTTTGAATATTGTATATTTATATTCTTTCCAGTATATACTCCTGGAGCTCTAAGTAGACAAGTGTTTCTAAATTTTTTTCTTTTTGAAATGAATTCCTTTGGACAGTTTGTGAGAATTAAAGACAACTTTAAATATTAATATTTTCATTTTATATTTTTATTTCAAAAATTTAGGAGGTACAAATGTTTTTTGTTATGTGGATGAATTGTATCATGCTGAAGTCAGGGCTTTCCATGTACCTGTCACTAAGATACTGTATTTTGTACTTCATAGGTAGATTTTTATACCTTATCCCACTCTTTATATGTCTGACTTTACCTGTTTGCTTTTGCTCTGTTTGTCATTTATTGTAGATTGTTTTTTCCTGTTGTTTTACAACTTTGTTTTTTCTAAGACTTCACCTATGGAACTTTGAGAACTGAGTTTTTATGTATGTTATTCCAAGGAGGATTGGTATTGGTTCTTCTATGAACCAGGACACTATGGACCTGAGATCACTATAAACTAAGTTTGGGGGATGTATTAGACTACACAGTTTCTATGAATAACATTCCATGTCTTTTTTAGAGTTGGTTTGTGATTATGAATTCACACAAAAGACACTTTATTTTCTTTTGAACTTAGCCACAGCCAAGCCAAATATTTCTTATATTCCTTTGGGGCACAAGTTTTTTTGTTTGTTTGTTTTGTTGGTTTTTTAGTCTTCCCTTTCTTTTTCTTTTCTTTTCTTTTCTTTTTAAATTGATGAATAAAATTTTATGTATTTTCCATGTACAATATTTTAAAGTATATATACACTGTGAAATGACTAAATCTAGCTAATTAACCTATGCATTACCACATATAGTTATCCTTTTTGTGGTGAGAACACTTTACACCCACTCTCTTAATATTTTTCAAGAATATAATATGTTGTTAAACTTAGTCATCATGTTGCATATTAGATCTCTTGAACGTATTCCTTCTGTCTAATTGAAATTTTCACTATCACTCTTCCGTTAGTAGGTGAAGTGAGATCATGGCTTTATGTAGAATACTTTGATCTGATGTCTCATCTTGCTCAGGCCCTAGACTGGGTCTTCCATTGCCTGTGTAGCCCATTGAACTAATACGCTAAAAATCTAGGCCACCAAAGATTAGAAGATGACCCCAGGCAGCTGCCTGCCCCTCTGCTCTCTTACGTCTAGGTTCATGATTTCTCATCAGGATCATCATTGGAGGATTTTTGTTGTTGTTGTTCCTCTCATCTATGCATATAAAAGATTTTTAATATGCCATGTTGCTGGAAACAATTTTTAAGCAAGGGTAAGGCATAACAAGATGTTCATTTTAGAAAAATCATGAAGGCAGAATTGGGAAAGATGGTATAAAGTACTATTTTATTACTAACTTGAGAGACAGAGAGACAGACAGACTAAAAAAGATATTAATTCATATTTCTACATGCTAGATCAGGAAAGTTTTGTTACTATTTCCAGAGATTGAAGAAAGGATGAAAGACTAAGCTAAGGATAGAAGAGAAGGATAGAAGAGAAGATTGCGTACTAACTGAAATGTATATGCATAGAAATGTTTTCCCAAAAAAGTGTTCATAATTTGGTGTCTCCATTTATTCTCTGTTTCACACTCTATTTAACCCAAGAATGAATAAACCATGAAGGAATCCCCCAAATCAGTGAATGCTAATGATAGTATATTTAGGATTTTCTTGATGACATAAAATAATCATTATCTGAAAGATCAACTGTCTTCTAGCTGAATAAAGTGAGAAACAAACTTAGAAAAAAAATTATAGATTGATTCACAGTTTTATGCCATTGTAATTTAGCTCAAGTTTCTTTTTCTCCCCATGAAAACTTTATAATTAAGAAACAATTTCCAGTCCAATTTTTCTCTACTAATTTCTATTGGATAATTTTTAAATCTGCTTGTTGTTGCTTCAGAAGGTAAAAATTCCAGATGTTTTGTGTGCTGATTAACATCTAAGAAATCTATAAAGTTTGATTAGGAAAAAATGAACAATAAAGTTTTATTCACCTTGCTAAATTTTAGTGGCTAATGCACTGCTTTATATTCCATAGCTTTCCTTTCTTGCAATACTAAAAAGGCTTGAACATTCTCATTAGAGAAACATGTTTTTACTTTGTATCTGTTGAATTGTAGAAAGTAAAATAAAAGCATTAGATTTGTTATTTTTGCTCCTTTTCTAATGCTTAGAATTAATTTAAGCAATTGTTCTCAGTATTCGTTTTCAGCATTTTATTATCTTGAGCCTAATATCTTTAATTACTTTTTCCCATGTTTGGGTGTCATCTCGTGGACTACTAAAGTAGAAGATCTTGATGCACAAAATCTGATTCATTTAAAGTTTCTTCAGTAGCTTTCAGGGTAATGGACATGCATAAGCAGAATGATTTTTAAAAATGAGGAATTAATAAAGTGAGATTGACTGAAATTCGTCATTCCTCTTCTATTAACCACTTCATATGCAGGGCCTCCCCAAAAAAGAAATTTCTTGATGTTACTCCTTTAATATGTTTTTATATTTGACCTGCATTTTATACTTTAAAATATGTGTCTCTCTTGTCTTTTATAATATTATCTTCTAAATTGTTAAAAGCTCTCAAAGTTTAGAAAGACAAGTACTCTTCCCTCTATTTCATGGATGAATAAGCTAAAATTTTAAGTGACGTAGTGTATTAGTCAGGGTTATCCAGAGAAACAGAATCAGCAGAATACACACGCGCACACACACACACACACAAACATATATACATGTGTGTGCGTATACGTGTGTGTGTGTGTGTGTGTGTGTGTGTATGAAATAGGCTCCTATGATTATGGAGACTGAGAAGATCCACTGTTTGCTGTCTGCAATCTAGACACCCAGGAAGCCAGTAGTGTAATTCAGTCTGAGTCCCAGGGCCTGAGATCTAGAGAGCAGATGGTGTAAAATCTCAGCTCTCGGGCCAGAGAGGATGAGATATTATGTCTTAACTCAATCAGACAGGCAGGAAACAAAATGGGGCAAATTCCTCTTTTGTCTGTCTTTTGTTTTATTCAGTCCCTCAGTGGATTGGATGATGCCTGCCCACATTAGGAGGGCAATCTATTTTACTTTACTGAGTCTACCTATTCAAATGCTAATCTCAACTGGAAACACCCTCAGGGACACACCCAGAAATAATGTTTAATCTGGGCACCCTACGGCTAAGCAAGCTGACACGTAAAATTAACCATCACATGAAGTCATCTACTTGCCTAGAAAATTAGTACAGAATTAGAAACAAGAACACAGGATTCCTATAGTCCCAAAATGGCATTTCAGGCTGTCTCTGTTTCAACACAGATTTCAAAACACATTTTAGGAACAGGCTGGGATACAGAAGCATATTACATCTCCTGGATGATTGAAAATGGGCTTGATTTTACCAAGTTGTATTTTAAATTCCCTCAAGATTAAATATAATATAGTATCTTCTTAAGTGGTCACGTCTAAGTATTTTACATCTTTCAAAAGATGGTCAATATTAGATTAAAAAACAGGGTGATCTCATCAAAGAGGAATTGCACAATAGAAATCACTCTAACACTTAAAAATGCATTACGAATGGTGATAGGAGATACAGAATTAAAAGTTTTGTATATTTGGTATTCAGTAATGACAAGGCCCTTGTGAGAGTGTCCATTCATTCATGGTTTGTGAAATTATAAATCGATATGTTTGTTAAAATGATAAACACCAATAACTGATAATTTTTATATCTTCAGCATTTCCACTCTTACACATTAATCTTAATGAAATAATTTAAAAAAAAAAGTCTGTCTGAAATGATTATGATGCAATCTGTAATGGTATGAAAGTATTAGGAAAAACCTAAATGTTTGGCAAAAAATTATTTAAAGATTCATTATGTATCAATACAAATAAAATGATATTTAGTCAATAATGACTGTCATAAAGTATATGAGAACATGAACCTGTATGCAATTTGTAACACAACCATGAAGGACACCTGTGCTAGTAAAGGATCTAACCCAGTGGTTTACATTACCAGGAAGTACTATTATTAACTGAATCTTTCAGCCATATTTAAGACCTTTTCAATTCTCCTGTGTTCATTTCTTCCCTCCTGCCATGGACAACTATGTCATATCTTTTTAGCGAACACTGTAGTCTCTTCATTGTTTTCATGTATGCAGCCTCTAACAATAATAAACACACCAAGTATTTGTACCGGTATCTAATGTTTCCTTTGCTTGAAGTTAGAGCACCACTTCTTTCCAAAAATGGCCTGTCAGCCCAAGAGAAAATGTCACCTAGCACAGAGAAAGGCAAGCCCTGTATGCTAAATGTTACTCTGATATCCTGTAGAGTAGTGTATAAGCCTGACCCCTGGCATCAGCCTTCCGGAGAGATTGTGTGTATTTGCTGCTGCTTGGTTAGCTCGGAACATTGCTGGGAGCACACTGCGTGACTATCTCAGCAAACCAGCCGATGGCTCAGCTCCTTGCCTGACTTCACAGCCAGCAGAAGGGCAGGGCCAGCACGATCATCTGGGCGTGAGGTCAGAGCAGTGATTACTTAAGAATCACTAACACATGAAGAGGCAAGTTGTTTTGAAGCTTGTTTTCTCCCCCTCCTCTTCAAAATCACTCCAGTTGATCACAACTAGCACAGGATGAGAGCATTTTGTGTTGATTTTAGGCGTTACCCCCAGGAGCATAGTATTGTCATCAGAGATTTCCTTCAATCACTAAAAGGAGAAATATCGAACCAGGGATGAATTCTCAGCATTCAACAAGTCAATCAGGAAACCCCATGGAGAAAAGGATTTTTTCCTTTGGTTGAAAGTAGATAATGCCCTGAATTTCTCTCCAGGAAAAAGAAAAAAAAAGATGAAAAGGAAAAGCTTTCTTAAAGGTAACATATCTTCAAAAAGTGGGGAGGGGCTAGGGCAGGGGCAGAAATAAAACCCACAGTGCTTCAGCAGGAGGCGCGGCTCAAAGCTTGTCAGTATTCTTCCTAGCAGAGCTCGGCTGACTTTCTTAACCTCATTTGAATCTTTGACCCATTCCTTTTGTTAAGTCAAAGGGATCCAGTAGGAACCGAGTTTAAGGTAAGTAGTCTCTTGCTTTCTAGAACGAAAGTTTCATGAAGAAAGGGAATGAATCTGTCATGTTCACCACCATATGTCAGGTGCTTAAAAAGGGTCTGGCATATACTGGGTTCTTATTTGTTGAATGCATATGCCCAGAATTCTGCTTTAACCATATCGCTTTAATAATGCACCCGTCAAGGCTGGAAGCAGGAGTGAAAGAGAAATGGAAACCCTACACCATCCTTCAGCCACTTGGGGTGAAGTGAGGTGAGGGCCTGAGATAAAAAGGGCAAAAGAAACCAGTCAGTAGAAAGAGGAAAGAAATAGAAGGGGATGAGAACACACAGAGGACACCTCCCCTCCCTAGATTGTAGAAGTAAATCCTTAAGAGATAAATCATCACATTGGACCTACCCCCCTTACTCTGAAACATTATATTCAGGAAAAACCAAATGGCCAGACTTACAAAGAAAGATTTTTTTTTTCTTATGAAAACACTGAGTTTACTCTTTCTTTCCATACTCACCATGACAGGTGATAACACTCTAAAACTCTCACACAGGGGCTGATAACCTAAGCCTCATGTCTTGTGTTGCTTTTTGTGGTGGTTTTGGTTTATTAGGTTCTAATGAAACATATTTTGCCTTTACCAAAGGCTTAAACCAAAACAGGTTCTGGTGATGTTAGTAAAATAATGTGGACATGACTTCCTGTTGTTGAACCCAAATTCAAGCTAAAAATTTTTTCTTTGCAGGCATTTTCTAAGAGAAAAGGTTTTTCTCTTTAATCTGATTCTTGCCTCATCCCTGTGCCAGATTTAATTAAATTATTGCATCAACATTTTGTATCCCTGCCAAGAAGCCCTAAGGCCAGTGGCAGCATTTTTAATAAATCAAAAGGACCAAATCAAATAAATAAATGATTTGGGTGGCAAAGGGCAGAAAAGTTCCAACGAAACTCAAAGACTTCCGCTCAGCTCAAATTGGAAACTGCATAATCAGCAGATTTCTGGAGGTTTTCAGGTTATGAGACAAGGTTTTTACATTGCACTAATTATGGCTGGAGTTAGAGAAACATAAAACAGAATAAAGAAAAAGCAAAAAGTAGTGATGGGAAAGTTGGCCACAGTTACTGCTCTCGAAAGCCTCATATCTCATGACAAAATGCCTGAAAAGTAGCTCTTTGCGGTGGGTTTGTAAGAATGGGCAATTTAGAAAACTCTGCCTCTATTTTTTTTTTTTCTTTTTACCATAGTCATTCCTTCTGCCTCAGGGGAAAAAAGTCTTGTTTTTTGTTTTTTTTTTCATGGGCAAAGGTGGTTTGATGGCTTTTTAATTCTTCTAAATGCACTGGTGTGTCCTTGAGCCATTTAAGTGTCCTCAGTTTAGTATCAACACACACACACACACACACACACACACACACATTGTTTAAAGCCTCAAAACACTCATTCCAACATTTTCACTTTGTGGATTTGTTAACCATTCAGTGTGGATTGGCTTTTACAAGTACAAAGCAACTGCATTAGCACCGTTCCGTTTATTGCTTCTCAAGTACTGCCTGGTTTAAAAAAGTTTTACCATCTGTTCTGGCTTAAGCCAAAACTGAATTAAGAGGATAAGCTTTCACTGTTGCTTCTGTTACTGTTGTGGTATTATTATATTTTAGAAATGGGGAGGAGGTGAGAAGGCAAAATAAATCTATATAAAGTCTCTAGGAAAATAGAAGATGAGAATTCTCCTTTGGTAACGAGTGATATTATTTTTGAACTTGGCCATGAAGTGTACTTCTTTACTCCTCAGTGAGTCTGATTAAAAAGAAGTTAAAATAGACTCATGAAAATATCTGTAGATCAATCAGATCACTCAAATATTTATCAAACTTCTGAGTGTCAACATTGAACTAGGCTCTGTGTGGCTTAAAAGAGAGATGTTAAAGTTGATTGTTGTCCTCAAGGAACTCACACTGTAGTTGGAGTGGTGAGATGTACATATGTAAAATGAGTTTAAAAAAACAGTCCAAATTAGAAGCAAAGGCAACAGACACAATAACCATAACTGGGGCTATGGAATAGGAAAAGTAAGGATTTGATACTGCCAACTATTTATTGCTTATGGTGGATACTATTAGCCGTATGCATTATATCTTAGTAATATTATGTTAAGCTGTTTGGGGATATATACATAACATACTACTGGATTTCTCTGATTTCCCAGGATAAACCAAAAAGGTTTCTGTATTTATAGCCTAAGAGGCACATGGACAGGTTACAACATGAACGCAGGGATTATAACAGGTGCATCTTTTGTTATATGTCTCAACTTCCGATGCCCATTAAAACCACTTGGACAGCTTTTATAAGTTAATAAATGTATACATTATTTAAAAGTAGACTAACACATTGAAAATTAACATTCCTGGGCCCAACCCAAGACCCAGGAATGAGGCCTGAGCATTAGCAGTCTTTAAAGTTCACCAGGTGATTTTAATGAGCTGCTGGGGTTGAGAATCCCTATGTTAAGTAATTAGATCCAGATGTTTTTATTTGAATTATTTCTCTTTCTCTTGAACTTGTTAGTGTCTTAAGCTCAACTGATTGAACTGTGAGATTCTCGCTAAGAAATGTTCCTCCTTGAGTTTTTCCCCTTCAGAGCAAATGGTCTTACTGTGTACTTAGTTGCCAAAAGCCCAGATAGCATCTTCGGTTTTTTTTTTTTTTTTTCTCACCACCTTTGACATCAAAACCATTAGCTACATGGATTAGCTACATTTTACTTCTAACAAATCCATTCATTTATTTCCATCTTTACTGTGTCCACCCCATCTTCTTTTTCTTTTTTTTTTTTTTTTTGAGACAGAGTCTCACTCTGTTGCCCAGGCTAGAGTGAGTGCCGTGGCGTCAGCCTAGCTCACAGCAACCTCAAACTCCTGAGCTCAAGGGATCCTCCTGTCTCAGCCTCCCGAGTAGCTGGGACTACAGGCATGCGCCACCATGCCCGGCTAATTTTTTCTATATATATTTTTAGCTGTCCATATAATTTCTTTCTATTTTTAGTAGAGATGGGGTCTCGCTCTTGCTCAGGCTGGTCTCGAACTCCTGCGCTCAAACGATCCGCCCACCTCGGCCTCCCAGAGTGCTAGGATTACAGGCGTGAGCCACCACGCCCGGCCCCATCTTCTTTTTCTACCACAACCTCTTACTTATCGTAAAGTTACTTACTAATTTTGGTTTTGTTAAATTTGGAATAAAATCTAAACCACTTAATATGATCTGCAGTGCTTTGCATATCTGGCACCCTGTGGACTTTTCTACCTCATCTCACATCACTCCCCACCAGGCCCTATTTGTTTCTCGCCAGGTTTCCCCACTTGCCAATGAGTTCCTGGCTTTAGAAGCTTCACCTGTTTCTCCAGGCTGAATTACCAGCACATAGCTATTTGCATGGCTGAATAGGCCCATCCTTTCAATATCAGTTTCAATGCCTCGTCCTCAAAAAGTTGTGATCGAATACGATAAGTAAGGCATTCTCTTTCTCTGTAGAGTGAATAGGGGTGATGGCAGTAATAGTCCTGTGTTTGTTTGTATCCACCATCTAGTTTAATAAAAAAATGATTGTTCATTTTCCTTTGCATTCTCCTGCGTCAAGTTTCCCACTTCCATTTCTTTGCTTCTTCCCTCTCACATACACACTAACCTCTATATGGAAAATATATATCTATGCATTGGATTGTTAGGTCATTAGAGAATATACAGCTTCAACTTTGCTAAATAAATGCCAAATTGTTTTAGAAATGGTTGTTCAAATTTACATTCCCATCAGAGGTGGGTGAATGCTTAGTTGCCTTCTGTCCTCATCAATCTTGATCCCATATAATTTTTCACATTTTGCAGTCCAGTAGGCACGAAATTTTATCTTAACACAATCTTAGCCCTACTTCCCTGATTATTAATGAGGATATTTTTTCATATACTTAACGGATATTTATTTCTTCTTTTGTGAAGCTGTTCTTTTAATTGACTTTGGAAGTTTTAATAGTTCATGTGTATCAATTCCTTATCACTTATGTGTGTTAAAAGCATTTTTTCCCTAATCTGTGATGTCTTTTCACATTTTAACAATTCTTAAAATTTTATAAAGAAAATATTATAATTTAATAAGTTTACCAATCTTTTTATTTACAATATTTTAAATCCTTTTTAAAAGACAGTTTTAGGAATCAGGAAGTTACAATGATATTTTACTCTATTGCCTTCCAAATATTTTACCCTTTTGGCTTTCACACTTAAATCTTTAGGGCACATAGAATTTATTTTTATATATGATAGGAAGTAGTTTCATTATTTTCCCCTGTAAATAAACAATTGGCCAAGAACAAATTCTTTTCTTTTGCCTCTGATTTCAAATGCAAGTTCTCTCATAAATCTTATTTCTGAGTACGTGTGGGTTTGATTTTTTTCTTTTATTCCATTGCTCTATTATCTATGTTTGCACCAATCCTATGTGTCTTAAATATGGTTGCTTTATGCCCAGTAGAGCATGTCGGCCAACCTTGCTGCTTTTTCAGGAGTGTCTAGGCTATATTTGACCCTCTGTTCTTTCATATTAATTTTAGAATCAGCTTATCAAGATCAAGAGCAACAATGACCATCACTCTTGTGATTTTCATTCAAATTGCACTTAATTTGTAGAACAACTTGGACAGAATTGTTTTATGATATTGAATTATATGTGATACTGAGTTCTAATACGTTAACATCATATGCCATTTTGTTTAGTTCCATTATAAAGTTTTTCAAAATATTTTATAATTTTTCTGCAAAGTCTTGCATATCTTTTTTTAGGTTTATTCTATTTTATATTTTGAAGCTATTCAAGAGTCTTTTAATGACCTTTCTGTCTTTATTGTTGTATAGAGATGCAATTGAATTCTGTGTATTGATTTTATATCCAGAATCTTACTAAACTATTATCAGTTATAATAAGTTAACACTACTATCTGCAAATAATGACAATTTGTTTCTTCTTTGACAAACCTTACATAGCGTGTTTCTTTTTTCTTACCTCATCATAATGGCTAGATTCTTGAAATATAGAGAGTCACTTTTTTAGTTCTAGATTTTAAGGGAAATGGTTTTAATGTTTCACCATCAATTGTGATATTTCTTATAATTTTTTGGTAGATTCTCATTATTTAGCACTATATAAACAATTAACTGTTTAAGTATAATCTTGCTGTATCTAATTTATTTACCTTAAATATTGACTTTCAATCATAATCACAAAGAGAGTCATATATCTTTTCTATCATGATAGACCTCTGAGATAGAAGAAAGTGTTGTCAAGTATTAGTCAAAGTCAGCTTTGCCAGTGGAAAAAAGGGCAGCTCTACCCCGATCACTTCTAACAAAATCATCCCTACCCAAATGCTAGAGAGAGAATTATATGCTATGGAATGATCAGAATGCATAGAAGGATGGGTTTAGCATCCTTTTGGTTTTTCTATTATGTGAACCATTTCATTTCCTCAATAAGATAGTTTAAGTTGCATTTCCTGTTGCCTACAGACAAAATTATCCAGTTTCTATTTAATATTCTGGCCTCATTTTGCAAACTTCTCCTTCCCACCCTGGCTCCCTTTCTTACTAAGCTCCAGCAGCACTGATTTTCACTTGGTCCCTCATAGGCACCAGGATTCTCTTGACACAGAGTTTTAGCTTTCGCTTTCGATACTCTTCCTGCTCCTTTCACCTTGGTAACATCAACTTCACGGTTAGCTAATCAGTCATCTGATCTTACTTCTGGGTGACTTCTCTTATCATGTACTCATATTTATTTTGTTACACAAATAGTAATTGTAATATATAACTTTTGTGTGTGCTTCTTTGATTACTGTTTGTTTCCCCAGTGAAATGTAAACTCCCTGTGGGCTCCAATTATATATTGAATGTCTAATTCAGGGTGTAGCACATCACAGATGTTGCAGAAAGATTTGAATAAATGAATTTTTATTTTTAAAAAACAATATTCTTACCTTCTATGAGTAAAAATACAGAATAATTCATAAATGTATTAATAATTACTACATAAAAATTGCTCTAAGTGCAATCCAAAAGATAGGAACAGTGTGTTATACACAGGAGAATGAAGTGATTTTAACTTCTGCGTTTATAAAATTTTCCTATGGGAGTTGAAATTTGAACTTATATCTAAGTTATATTAAGAAATCTAAGACTTACATTAAGAAAATACATAAAACATATAAACAACTATAGAGAAGAATAAAATACTGATTAATAGAAGCATAGGTAATACATGGGTGAATGAAGAAGTAATGAATTCTAACGGGGTTAATCAGAGAAAACTTCACTAAAGTTAGTGATGAAAGGTAAGAAAATCGTTTTTTTTTTTTTTTAAATTCATTTATTCAAATCTTTCTGCAACATCTGTGATGTGCTATGCCCCAAGCTATATAATTGTGAGCCCACAGGGAGTTTACATTTCACTGGGGAAACAGACTAAACTTAGTGAAGTGGGCCTTGATGAAAGATAATGAGCTCTTTGGTAGAAAACTTGGTAAGGTGATTTTTAGGCTAAAGTAACAAAATGAGCAAAGTTACAAAGACATGAAAATGCATGGAAAATTTTCCCAGTTTGAGAGGAGTAGAGGTAGCGAGCCCAATGTAGAATGTGGACATTATTCTAAAGGTAGAATAGAGCCATTGAACTTCTTGAAACAGGAGAGTAGTGTAATCAGAAGTGTGTTTTGCAAATGATAGAACAAAGAGATGATTAATGTGGATAAGAGAGAACAGTTATACAGCTGTTATAAAAGTCCAGACAAAAAATGACATTCTGAACTAACCAGGGATAACACACAGGTAGAAAATTAGACTTAATTGTGGTAGTAGATGAAGAAAAGAGAGATTTTTTTTTTTAAATCCCATATGATGCCAGGTATAATTTAAAAAAATGTTTCCATAATCTTCGCTCTGTTTCTGGGAAGATGATAATGCTACTAACATTTGGTTTTAAACTGAAGATAATAAAGTCAGTTTGGGACATGTTGTGATTAAGATACCTACAGAATTAGATGTCCAGCAAGAAATTGTCAATTGTCAACACATGTAGCTCAAGAGAATGGTAAAATGTTAAGAGTTAGGGTCAGCGTGGAAACAGAGGACTGATCAGCTTACCACAGAGCTGCAGATGGGCTTTCTACCAAACCAGTATGTAAAAGTGAGCAAGAAATAGAAGTTTTCTTGAAAAGGCTTTAGGAAAACAATTAACCACAGTTTGGGTTTTTGTGTAGGCAGTGTGACAAGAGTATATGGTAGGAGATTGAGATAATGACATAATAGGATAGAAAGACAGGCCAAGATATTACCAGTGAAGCGAACGAGTTTAGTGAGGGGTGGAAAAGAGGAACAATTCGGTTATGCAGTTGACACCTGAACAATACAGGGGTTAGGGGCACTAAATCCCCCCACCCTGTAGTCAAAAATTTGCATATAGCTTTTGAATCCCAAAAAACTTAACTATGAATAGCCTGCTGATGACAGAATATCTTACTGATAACATAAACAGCTGATTAATACATATTTTGTATGTTTTATATATATTATAGTCTTACAATAAAGTAAGCTAGAGAGAAGAAATGTTTATTAAATTCAGAAAGAAGAGTAAATACATAATTATTGTTTGTTAAGTGGAAGTTCTTCATAAAAGTCTTCGTCTTCATGTCGAGGAGGCTAATGAGGAAGAAGAGGAGGAGTTGGTCTTGCTGTCTCAGGGGTGGCAGAGATGGCAGAGGTGAAGGATGAGGAAGGGGAGGCAGGAGAGGCAGGTATACTCACTGTAACTTTTATTGTAAAAAAAAAACCTTAGTATAAGTGTACTCTTTAAGTTCAAACCCATGTTGTTCAGCAGTCAACTGTGTAGTCATTAAAGAGGATCTCAATATTTTGCATTTAAAAAATGATTCATTTCTGTTTGAAAAGTTTTTCTATGTATAAATTATTCTTCAGTAACTAAGACTGAATTTAGACAGAGCTCTTTGGGACTAAGGATGAGGAATTCTGACGTCAGGCTGCTAAGCGGACTACTAGCAGAAATACTGAAATCCACCTAGATGGTGGCAAGAGTTAAAGGAATGTCATAGGCCATGTGTTAAAGCAAAAGTAGAAGGCAAAGGAATAGTTTAGTAAATATAAACTTTGTGAGATTCAAGGGTACTGAGAAAAGGGCTGCCTGTTCTCCAGGCCTATTAAGATAAAGGCAGTAGAAGGCAAGTTTTTAGTTGAGATAATAGTTCAGGAAATACTTTCCACAAGATGTAAATCCCGTGCTTATCCTTTTCAAATGCATTTTGCTCAACTGTATCAGAGAAATAATATGTGGATATTAGCAAAAATGCTATTACTAACCGAATTGTATTGACTCATTCAAAAAAAATATATTGACTAGCCACTCTATGCTAGGTGTTGCCCTTTTGCCACTAACTTTAAAGTAATAATTATATCTGATAAACACACAGGTCAGCTGAAAGATTCATGTCAGAGAGCTGGAAAGAAATCAACTTGGGGAAAGTGATGATGGCATTGTGTTTTCTGCTCGCAGAGTCTATATTTCTTGGTATGAAGACAGGAGGTAGGAATTGAAGTCAGGGGAACCGGGCTTTAGTCCTAGCTTTGCTGTTACTGTGCGGTATAATTTCATGTGAGTCATTCCTTAACTTCAAGCCCCAATTCCTTCATCTACAAAATAAGGAGTTTTAAAAGTCTTTTTCATCTAATCTATAATACTAAATTTAGTTCCCCTGGTTTCAGGAGAGATATGACCTAATATATGAAATATTGATTTATTGCTAGAATTCACTTTACATTTGGTTTCTTAACTTTTCTAGCTTTCACTATTATCATTTACAAAATCAAGATATAAATCTCAATTGTATCTACCTCACAGAAATATTGTTAAAATAAAATAGAATAATAGATTGGAATGTTCTAGTCACAAGAAATATCGTTATCACCAACATGTTATTCAAATGTGTAACTACATTTAAATTCTTTTGCTTCATCATTCTTTTCTTAACATCTTTTGTATTAGCCAAGACGCAGATGCGTGTTACTGGCTTATCACTGAGCGTTTGCCCTTCCCTTTATTAGCAACCTCCAGAAGAAAGAAAAGTTGTTCTATTTGCCAGTTGTTCCAAGAAATGATTTGTAACATGATAAAACTAGAAAGATCTTATTGAATTATCATGGATTTCTCCATATCCTCATAACCACAGAATAAAAAATAATTTAGAGCTGGATAGTTAGTTTGGCTAGTTTTGTTGGTAATACTTCCTAAATCACTAAATGATTTCTAAAACTATTGTTTCTGAGTTTTTAATAAACAGTTATGTGCCATATAACAACATTTTTATCATCGAGGGACCACATGTAGGATGGTGGTCTTGTGAGATTATAATACCGTATTTTACTATACTTTTCTATGTTTTGATATGTTTAGATACACAAATATCATTGTGTTACACTTGCCTATAGTATTCGGTATAGTAACATGCTGTAGCTTAGAAACAATAGGCCATACCATTTAGCCTAGGTATGTAGTAGTTTATACCATCTAGGTTTGTTAAGTAAACTCTATAATGTTTGCAGAATGACAAAATTGCCTAACTGCTTGTCTCAGAACCTATCCATGTCATTAAGCAATGCATAACTCTCTCTCTCTGTGTGAGTGTGTGTGTATCAGAGTTTTGAATGTGCAGATTTATTTTTGGTAGTATTTACATACCATCTTGTCTATACAAAAGGTTGTGAAAATTGATGAAGTGATATTTGTGACAGTTCTTTGTAAACCACAAAACACTCCACAAATGCTTGTAATCATTAACTATTAAGTCATGTAGAAAATCGTAACAAGATGCTTCAGTTTTCACACAAAGTAATTGTAGTGAAAACTTTATCCACAAGTCTAAATTAAGTGTTCCATTTTAAAATTAGAAGTTATCAGAGGCAAAGTGTCCCTTCATGTGAAATATTTGTCTAGTAACATTACCATTAAAGTATGATGAGATTTGATGACAATAAAAGCATAGAAAGAAAAAAGTGCTATTGTGCAGAGGAATGGATAAGATTTTACATTATGGGAAATAAAACTGGCACAGAGCCAAGGTGTTGAAATTCCAGCTATTTACATTATCTATGAAAAGCTTCATTTTAATAAAAGTAGATTATTTGGATAAGTCTTGAAAGGTAACAGAGTCAACTGACATTTCAGACCTAATTCTCCCCAACAAGAGACACGGAAGTGCTGGTGTGGTGATGGAAAGGATAGAAAATCTTGTGAAATTTATAATGGAAAAGGAAAGGTCATAAATATGTTGTTGACTTTCGGAGGAAAACTTTTTAAAAATACAGAGAAAATATGTTATCCAGTAGCCAGGTGCTCTGGAGGTAAATATGGCTAAAGACAAATGAGAAATTATAAAAATACAAGAGAATTTCTAAAAAATATACATTCATAAATAAGATTTAAGAGGAAATAAATGAGGAGACATCAAAGGTAACTGTTATTTCTGGGTTCAGAGTTACCTAGGTGTCATGGCTGCCCTGTCTCTGCTTTCTGTAGGCAGGCATGAGGGGTAAGGGAATAAGGAAGAGGTAAGAGAATGTGGCTTCTACTAAAGCAATGGAGGTGTCTTTATAACGTGACTAGGAAGATAGGAACTCTTTCACATAACTTAGTCCAAAATTAAATGGACAGTTCAGGTACCTGGTAAGGGTTGCTGACAGGAGAATAACATGTGCAGTGTGATGTCTGATTTATTTTCCATATGTTAGGGACAAAGAAGGGCAGAAAGAAAGAGAGAAAAATAAAATTGTATCCAGAACACAAGATGTTTGCACTCCCTTTCTCCGTATTCAGGAATTGAAAAATTCTGCAGAAGCCAGAATGGCTATGCTTTAAAGCTCAAACCAGGGATCATGAAGATTTCCAAGTCATAGGAGAAGTAAAAACAATGAGGTTAAAAGAGTTGGTGGAAGGAGAAACAGAAAGGGTATAAATAGGCCGGGCGTGGTGGCTCATGCCTGTAATCCTAGCACTCTGGGAGGCCGAGGTGGGCAGATCGTTTGAGCTCAGGAGTTCGAAACCAGCCTGAACAAGAGCGAGACCCCATCTCTACTAAAAATAGAAAGAAATTATATGGACAGCTAAAAATACATATAGAAAAATTTAGCCGGGCATGGTGGTGCATGCCTGTAGTCCCAGCTACTCGGGAGGCTGAGACAGGAGGATCACTTGAGCCCAGGAGTTTGAGGTTGCTGTGAGCTAGGCTGACGCCACGGCACTCACTCTAGCCTGGGCAACAGAGTGAGACTCTGTCTCAAAAAAAAAAAAAAAAGAGAGAGATAAGAGGGCATTTGTGTGGCATACTCTCCACCATCTGAAGGGAATCCACATAGGCACAGGCCAAGTGTCTGTAGGTGAGACCCTGCACCATATCTAGTGCATTTGGGCAAGCTTCTGATGCCAAAGGCACAACTTCTTCCACCCCATGTCCTGACTCTATAAAATCCAAATTTATTGCTGGGAACATGGAGCAAATTAATATTTAAACCTTTTAGAGGCATCATATCTAAGGTTTTTCCACAGATAGGGAAGGATGGATTCTACCCCCGTTCCCTCCCAGCCAATGGGAGGCATCTGAGACAACTTCAGAGTGAACAGTAGAACATAGTGAGCCATTTGTGAAGAACACATGGACAATCAAAACAGGTGAACTTACTTTCCATGGTCACTTTTTCCTCACCCACAGAGGAGAGCCACAGTATGCTCATTGGTCCCAGGTTATGTTTGGGGAGAATAGTACCCGGGATTTGGATTTCAGCTGCTACATGTGACAGACACTGGGATAAATTATCCCATTAAAACCGAGAAAAGGATACAATTCCTAGACTATTTCACTTATGGTGGAAAATATTTGCAGGATGGCCAAAAACTGGCCCTAGGGGTCCTAAGAAAGCATCATAGAACTACAAGGAAGAGACTGAGACATCTCTAAGAATGGAACCACAGAATTTTGAAGAATGCTGTTCAGTTCAGAATCGATTTTCCTAGACAGAGAACTAAATACGTTCAATGTGAGTAAAAGTACTAAGTCACAAATGTATAAGAAACTGTAGCAGATGCTGCAGGTGATCCACTCATATACTCTAGCAGTCACTATACTGCAGTACATTAACCCAATGGCTTCCAGCTGAAAACACTTGCATCTCTTTGTTTGAGGGCTTTCTCCAGCTTACTCAGCCAGGTTACAAAACCAGACAAAGTACTGTGGAGCTAAGTATCACTCCTACCTCCTTGGCTTTAATTTCCCTAACTCATTTCCCTACTCCCCTTCTGGTGCTCCTTAGAATCACCTCTCTGAAGAACATTGTACTATTGAGAAAGCCTATTGAGTGATAGAAGTAAAAGTCAATTATCATGGTTCTCTGAGAATGATACAAAATTATGGAGCACTTATTGGAGATTCTGAGATGGTCTTAGCCAGATATCACACACATGCCTAAAGCTCTTAAAATCAGACTCTAAGGAATAGGGTGCCAGGGAAAATTGACGTTCAAGGCAGGCAAAAAGTAAATGATTTCCAGATTCCTCCTCCTAAAGTTTGTCCATGTCAAGCCCACTTACATTACAGACAACTTGAATGTGAGCATGAACATTATACTGGCTATTTTGATATTCTTAGGAAGCAAGATAAGACACTGGAAGAAAGAAAGAAGCAAGCGTTACCCTGATTTCAAAAGTAATATTCCAAGGATATTTTAAATTCTACAGTTAAGAGCTTTAAACCAAAATTAGAATTGTTTTAAAAAATAGATGCTTTGTGGTCACTTTTTAAAAGAAGTGGTAAAAATGCACAAACAAGCATTACAAATTAAGCTAATTTTCTTTCTCAGTAGATTCATTGATGGTTTAGGAAGACATTATTCTCTATCCTGATTGCAAGATAACTGAGTGTCTTATGATCTTCTGGTAGACAAGATGGATAGACTGAGTGACTCATTCAAAGACTATTGGCAAGTTGATATGTATTATGTCTATAGACATTGGCACTACTGATATTTTGGATGGGATCATTGTTGGGTGGGGGCTGTCCTATGCACTGTAAGTTGTTTAGCAGCATCCCTGATCTTTACCTGGTAGATACCAATAGCTCTCTCCATCCCAAACATGAAAACAAAAACTCTGTCCAGACATTACCAAATGTCCCCTGGGAGCAAAAGTACTACTGGTTGAAAAGCATTGTTTAGAAAGAAGTCCCTTGAGGCATCCCTCAGATATTTTTCCTAATGAATTTTCATCAAAATGCATGTAAAAATTTGTCAATGGTGAATATGAGGGCATCATGCAAGAGAACCAAGATATAAGTATGTCTCACCTGGCCAGTCTTCAAATTCTGTACAATAAAATTTCTCACAGTTAAATGCAAAATTCTATATTTAATTTAAAATAACAAATTCCAGGGGTGCAAGTTAAAGGATATTTGTCTTAGAAAAAATATAATTTTAGTTGATCACAAATTCAATGTATTATAATTTGAACAAGTATTACATGCTTTTAAAAGAGAATGAAAACTTAAGTGTTACCAGAGAGAAAAAAAGTTCAAATCAGGGAAGGTAAAAAACCCATCATATTTTGGCTGATCACCAATTGCTATGGTTGCTCTTTATCACATTTTGTGAAGAACATAGGTTTAAGAGGAGGTTGTTAAGATTATGAGAAGTTTAGAATCCACATAATTTGAGCAAAGGCCAAGAGAAACCAGAATGTTAAGACTGGCAAAGAGAAAATCCAGGCAGGGTTTGGGGGAGGGTGATGGTATTGGGAAGGCTGTCATGTGGAAAAGGGGATATATTCTCTTTTGCACAAAGAGAATGAGAACAGACAAGTAGAAGTTATAGAGAACTAGATGTAAGGAACCCCAGTTATCTCACAATGAAATAGACTGCCTTGCAAAGGAGTTACCTTCCTTTAGCCGTGGCTGAACAATGCTTTGTCGAGGATGTTGTAAGAGTGTCATCTACACTGGGAGAAATAGTAACATGAACCGCTAAAGTATTCTTAATCTACAATTTTATGGTAATTCTACTCTTAATTGTTGTCTAGCACACTTTTTATTTTACCCTATTTAAGGTCATCTTTATTTTAATTTTTATCTTTTAATGAAATATGAACTCTATGCAAAAACATTTCAGACATTATGTTTTTTAATCCTCATATTTCTATGGGTTATCTCATTATCTTGCTTTTATAGCTAAATAAACTAAGTATGATTGAGTGATTGCCCAAAGCCCTGCAGCTAGTATTTTTCAAATCTAGGATTTGACCTGTCTTGCTTTAAATTTTGTGGTTGTGACAGGTCATTATTGAGATTATTTTATTTAACTTTAAAAGCACATAGTTCTAAATGGTAAACATCTGAACTATCACAGACCAGAAGCAGTCAACAAGACTTTTTATTTATTGCTGTTTTTACTGAATTGATACTGTAGCCACATATTCTATTTTTTTTTCAATGAGTTATTTTGTACTCTTAAGCAAGGTTTCTCAGTGACGCTTTATAAACTGCTATCATTTCTTTTGTAGGCATGGAATTCAGGTGAGGGACATATTCCTCACCCAGAATTACTATCTTGTTTGGAGAAATAGCATTCAATGACAATAGGACTTGCATAAACATAAGATGTACTTATCATAGTTGCTCTAGAAACACTCAACCTCCTTGATATAAGAATTATGAAGAAGTGATCAAAGGTGCTTTATTTGTATAAATCTCCTGATGAAATATTTTCTTTTTATTTAAATTTAAAGATAACTACATATATGTGGTCAATTAGGTATTTTTTGTAGTTTGTTACTCTCAAATATCAGTGACTTCCACATGCTTAAAGATGGATGCTTTTGTTGGCTAAAACCTTGCTGCATATTGGGTATGTACAGCTTATCTTCAAGGTGCTAAATCAACTGTTCCAATCCTTGGAGAAGTTTGCCTTTAAATGAATACTAAGTTTGTCAGAAGAGTAGAAATATGTGGGATGAACAAAATGATTTACATATATTGGTACTCAATAAATATCTGAAGACTGAACTTATACAAATGAAACAATATTAATTTTTATAAAGATTACATAGTTGGACATTTAAGTAAAGAGAAGGAAACTTCACATTATAATAGTATCATTAAAATTAGTTCATGCCATCTCTTTGATGCTTTAATACTCACTAAACCATTCATCTTCAGTATTATTTGTAACAAATTTTGGTTAATCCAATGTCTAGTTCAGTGGTTCTCAATCTTTTGGGGAATTTTGGAGTTCTTTGAAGATGTGATGAACTTAATGAAACACTTTTCCTAGGAAAATGCTCATCTACACTTGCTTGCCAAATTGTGTGTATGTGTGTGTATTAGTAAGCTCTGATGCCTAACCATTAGAGACCCAAGGGTCTATGCCCCCTAGAGGTAAAGAATCTAAGAATCCTTGGTCTGCTTACTGAAAATAAGTTTTATACAGCCACCACCTTTGAATGGCCTCATTTTTTAGGTAGGATAAATTATATAGCCTTTAATTTAGACATTAAGGGAATGTAGATAGTTTCTCCTCTTGTGTTTAAAAAATCATGTGTTAATATTAAGAAAGAACTAACACATGTATCTAAACAATACAGGTACAAAACCGATTAAGCATTGCTGTTCAAACCACTTACTATTAAAGAAGAAATGTATTTCTATCAGAAAATTATTTTCAAAGGCCAGGGTTTTAAAACAGTTACCAACTATTGTACTAAAGCTTACTGATGGGTCATCTGATTTCCAAAAAACTACTTTAATTTACAAAAAAATTAATATATAGTTGTATGGAAACAAATTAGTATGTTCCTTTATCATTTGTTTTTTTGCTTTTGTTTTTCAAATAATACAACCTGAGCAAACATTTTGGACATGTTTTGTGAGCCATTATTATTACGGAAAATAATAGTATGACTAGTAGCCACATTTTATTTGTACTCAGTTGTGCTAGGTACAACATTAATTCCTGTCCCCCTGTGAAGTTGGTATTATTACTCTTAATTTACAGATGAGAGAAATGAGAGTCAAAGAAATTAGGTAAATTGTAGCTAGTGATAGTGTTGGCATTTAAACACAGCTTCACTTCACTTCCATTGTTTTTTACAGAGAAAACAATATTTATGAAATCAATATTTTTATGCTGTTTCCAACTAGTTTTATATGAGTTTATGGTTTCGGGTATCTTGTAAACAAAGGTATATTTAGTGGCTGCATCTTTAAGTGTATAAATTTAGAGGTGCTTAATGAATAATAATATCCAGAAAAAAAAGAGTCAACATTTTTCCTCTGGTTGTATAAGAATAGGTCTTCCCTTCAAATGCAGTCTTGCTTGCTATGCCACTGTATCACAAAATTGTGCCGCATGTAATTTTTAAAATCAATAAATCCACAGTTGTATTAAGAAATATTTTATTAACAAAACAGTAAATTCCACTTGCTTAGCATTTCCATTAATGGATAAATTGGCCTTGCAACAGAAAACAAAAAACAAAGAAAACCCCTTAGATACCCAATCACACAAAGCACTAGAAGGGTAGGGTCCTGTGGCCTTTCTTTGATGTCTTAGGGATCGACCACCTCACACATCATTGTAGTATTTGTCTTTTTTTAAAAAAGGCAACACATTACATGGATTAAAAAAAGAAGCATACTCAATCAGAAAAGTTACAGTCTAGAGATGTAATCAAATTTATGCCAGGTAGTGTGAAATCCTCTATTAACTGCAAACTATGTGTGGAACCCTGATACATTTGGTATGAAGATACTTGGGATTTTATTCAAGTCATTTTCTCTCCCTAACTCATGTTTTCTTTCTCCATTCAGAAAAAAAAAAAAAAAAATTGCTAGGTTTTGTGTAGGCCAATGACAGTAGAAATACTTTTACTGGTAATATTAGATTATATCCTTAAATGTAACTTTAAAATTTATTCTGGGAAGAAGTATTGAACTCAATCTCAAACACCATGTTTCATAGATATACTGCTTAAAAATACCATTGAATTTGTTTTCTATCATATTTTATAATCTTGCCAGATGGAAACTCATTCAGCTTTAATAGGTCAAATGGAAAAGCAACCAATTTTTTTTCAAACTCAATATGTAAATTAGTGGTTTTATATTTCCCTTTTTACTTCACTGGCTTTCCCTGAGTAAGACTGAATGAGAAGGGGTTGGGGGAAAGACTTGTGAATTCTTTAACCTGGCAAATTAAAACAAGATAAAAACCTAAAACAGAAGTAATGGATATTAAATTTTAGTTTTATGCCTTCCACTTTCTGGGTCATGAAAAGCTTTTAAGATTTTCATATACAATAATTACTTGGCAACCATAGATAGTGGTGATTTGCTATGAATTGTATATACTTCTTAAGTGCTGTATGTCTGAAATCCAGGCCACTTCTCGGCTTTTTTCATCAACTAAAGTATCACAAGAGATATTTTGCATTTTTTGTCTTTGCTGGTTAAAGCTAATTGTAAAGTTACTCTTCTCTTCTATGCAATTTAATATCTTATTTTTGGAAGATGTTCAAGTAATGCACCCAATTTTTACTGAAGCATTCACCTTGCAAATAATGCATTTTTTTTTGCATTACCTTCTCATACTAATAATTTATTGCTATGATCATTGAAACAATATGCAAAAACAAGTGTATAATCTATAGTTTTCTACTTAATGTGTTAAACTAAAACTATTTTAATGATATATATGTAAACCAGAAAAGTTAAAACATAGTCAATAATCAACAGATAGAGAATGATTTTTTAAAGTGGGTAGTAATACAGAATTAGAAATTATTGAAAATACTTTCCTAGTTGAGAAAGTGTTTACTTTCCAAAAATGTTTATCATGCACATCAGGTTCAGAGAATATATATATATTGTTTTATTAGAAACAAAGTTTTCAATTGCAGCAGCCAGAGTTAAGGTAGATTAACCAATTTTGCTTCCATAACCTGCCCACATAATGGTTCATATTCATGCAGCAGTATACCAGTGATATTCTATTTGATTAGAAAAGGTTCTATTTCTTTAGGGACTAAAATCTTCTTGAGGTTTGCTGGGAGCAAGATCTCGATGAAGCAAATCACCCCATTTGTCATCAATACCTTGGCACAACTATCTTCCTTTCTGCTTTTCAATTTGTCAGTAAATATTTGCTACTATATGCACGTTTGGGTTTTCCATCATCTCTGATGGATTCCTATGTGTATGTGTGCGAGAGAGAGAGAGAAAGAGAGAGAGATTGCAAATGTGAATGTATGTTGGAATGTGAGTATTTGGGGGAGAAAAGATTATAAGATACATATGTATATATTTTACCTTCTAATTCACACCTTTCATACAAATATCAAAACTTAATTGCAACAGAATGAAGGCTGTACATGTAAGAAAAAAGCTGAGTCTTTTTATATACATTCATACATATCTTCCTTAGAATAAACACTACACTGTAATTTTTTTAAAAAATAAAAGTAAGTAATTGTGGCAATTTATAATGGTGGCAAAAAAAAAAAAAAACCCAACTGAAATGTTGCTCTGATGTCATAAAACTCCCTATACTTAGCAACACTTATAACATTGAATTTACCAAAAATGGCTGAAGAGCAGAGATATATTTTGCATTTTCTATACAACAGGCTATAAAACGTCACTTATCACAGTCCAGAAAGCACACAGAGATGGATTTTATATAAACATATGTAATAACATAGTAAGCGTGCATGAAAATTTCCCAATGATTGCATCTATGCCCTCTTGTTTTGTTTTGAAATTTTTGTGTGAAAATGTGCCTTATATTTCACATTTTTGAAAATAAGGCCTCCATACTTTTCTTTTCCTCTCTCACAACCAGAAAGGGGCTTTTTGAATGTGTTCCTACACAAGTCTTCAAAAAAGCCAGCACTTTGTTTCAAACGCAAGTTCCAACCACTTCTCCAGTTGCACCAGGTGGCAAACACTTAAAGGTTTGCAGGTTGAGTCACCCAAAATGACAGTCTTCTCTGGCAATTGGACTAACTGACTTCTCAGGAAAGCGCTAGCACTTTGGCTAAATCCAGGATCATAGGTAGCTTCTTTTTTTGTGTTATGTTTTGTGTTGTTTTTTGTGTTGTGCCTTGATGTCATAATACTCCTTTGCCTTATGAATGCGTGCGGTCATCACTGTCTTTTAGAAATGTTCCAGCAACATAAAGACAGGCAGAGTAAATGAAAACACTGTGGATGTTAGGGAATTTATTGGCCCCTGTTTTTTTTTTTTTTTTTCTTTTTGAGAAACAAGAGCATGAGATACTTGTTTTTATTTTTTAAAAAGTCTTTCCTTCCTGATTGCATTCCCTGTCTTCTTTTGTATGTGCTTCATAAAAAGGAAAGTAAATAAGTTTATATTATGTCTCAGATAAAATGAAGACTATTTCTATACAAGTGTCCATTTAAGATCTTGGGATCAGACGTAATACTCTTTATCCTTGTTTTTCTTATTTTTGTTGGCGCTTTTCACACTGCTGGGTTGTTTCTCCTTTACAACTGCCCCATTGGACTGTGCTGAGTTACTGATGTAGTTTCGACTCTCGTCCACATGGTATGAGCCTTCATCCCGGTTTCTGTACTTGTACATGGCATAGAGGAGGATAAGGATGCACAGGGCGGCAGCGGCTACTATCCCAACGACCATGCCGGTGGTGCTGCTGGACTCCCGTATCACTTCTGCTGAGCCTGGGTATGGCTCTCTCCCACCTGCTCGGGTTGGGTTGGCTATAGGAAAGAGGATGAGAAAAAAACACAAAGTGACTATTGAGTTTATGGAATGCCAGAGAGCTATATTAATATTTATGATCTATTTTTATGCCTAATAGAATAGCACCTACTGCTTTAGGAAGAGTATACTGTTGCCAACTGTAGCAATCCTTGTGCCTCATGGTCACTGAAAGCTAGGGACTATGAATCAAAATGTTCTGGGAGAGATTTGCCATCTTTTCTTTCGCACAGATCAATTTTGTTAATAGGGTCATGTAAGCTTAGCCCCAAATGAACTCCAATTAGCTCTAAAGGGCCCTGTTGGTGTGTTAGGTGAAAAATTACAAACTCAAAATGTGCAATAAAATCCAAACAGCCCTACCCTGTGATATTAGAGGGGACCATTAGAAGAATCACTGTGATATTAGAGGGGATCATTATAAGAATCAAATTGATGTTGTTCTAGAATACTTAGGTCTAACTCTAAAACTGAATCAGGACAACTGAATTTAAGATTACTTTTGAAATCTGGTATGAAACAATAAGATTATTCAGTCATTTAAGTCTACCTGCTTTTCGAAGTGTAATTTTAGTCACATATTTATAAACTAAAAAAGAGTCAATGTCTTTTTCTGTTGGATACTTATTTTCTTGCACAAGTATGTATGTATTTTATTTATTCATTGGTGGTGGCTGAGTGATCCCCAAAGCTAAACTTTGGAGGAGACAGTATGAAAACATTCTTTCTCAGTTTTAGATATCTTCTGACTTGGTTTTGAGTCAAAACTCACTACTACCTAATAGAAAATAATAAAAGACTAGCTAGCCTAGTTTTATTCAACTGATAAAACCCTCACTCAATCTTCCCAAAGTATGAATAAAGGTCTTCTTTGGATATAAGGAATGGATTACAAGGTATTTAATGTCTTCACCAAGGCCTGGTCAGACACCGAAATTGACCATAGAAAAGGCCTGAGATTTAGCTGGTAGATAATGCTGACGGATGGCTATTTTCCTCTATATACAAAATTTTTCTTTTTTCTTTTCTTTTTTTTTTTTTTTGAGACAGGGTCTCACTCTGTTGCCCAGGTAGAGTGCAATGGTGTCACCATAGCTCACTGCAACCTCAAACTTTTGGGCTCAAATGATCCTTCTGCCTCAGCCTCCCAAGTAGCTGGGACTACAGGCATGTGCCACAATGCCTGGATGATTTTTCTACTTTTTGTAGAGAGATGGGGTCTCAGTCTTGCTCAGGCTGGTCTCAAACTCCTGACCTCTAGTGATCCTCTCACCTCAGCCTTCCAAAGTGCTAGGATTACAGGCATGAGCCATCATGCATGGTCAAAACTTTTTATATAAAAGAATAGGAACTGTAGACAGAAAAGATTATATCCCCCCTTGACCCTAGGTCATTTTTCTCTATGGATTGTGTTTTCTGTATTTCCCTGAATCTCCATCCTCTCCCTTGTCCTACAGAAAAACATTACTTTTCAGATGTAGTGGATTACAAATGCTATAATTTTCAAAACATTTCTTGTAAATTATGCAAAATTATTCAAATAATCTCAAGATTGCATATATATTAGAGATGTGTATATATATATATGTATACACAAATACAGATACCCCAGGAATTGAAAATTCAAAAAGACTAAAATTGTGGGTTTTTTCCATTACTATTAAACATCATTTAGTAATTTTTAATATTTCTACAATGGTTTCCTGGTAATTACTAGAAATCACTTACTAACCATATAGCTCTATACTGCTTTGTAATTCCACTTTCAGATATCACCAAGCTGCTTCTGCCTAAGAGTGGATTTTTTCTGTCATTTCCATTTTCTTCCCACAATGAAGCCTTAAAATATAGTCACTTCCAAAGCAGTAGCTCTCAGTCTCAAAGCAGCAATATGCTATGTTCTAGAGCTACAAAATGTAGCAGATGAAACCTTTTTATGTTGAATATGTCACTGCTTGTTTTACAAAAGCCCATGTAATGTTGCTGAATAAAAAGCCTTGGAGTTGCTTCTGTGGCCAAGGTAGAAGAAAAAAAAAGACTATAATCCACAGTATTTGATTACAGGAAATTAATTTCCTCTTACAAAGAATAGAATATACTGCAGTCACTCTGTCACTACCTGACAAACCAAAGGCAGCACTTTCTCTTTTAAATACAGTCATCTTTGCCAAAGTATACCAATTAGCTCAGCTGCCAACTTTCACTCAATGACGACTTTCACTTTGCAGAGTGTTCTTTTACTATGGTGTCTCAAGCATTAAAAAAGGAATTTTATTTAAATGTTCCCTAAATCATTTATTCCCGCCTGATGGGATGCTTTCATGTTAAACACATTTTCACAATTATTTTGTCAGAGGGAGAATGGATATAAGATTTTGTAGCCATTTAGCTCATGATAGTAAAACTTGATAATTTTAATGGAATACAGGGTTTAAGTTTTCTATACTAAGAATATATGCATAAGACAATATGAAGCATTACAGAAAAAAATATATTTGCATATATTTTTCCAACTAGGAATTGGTATCATAAATGGACTATCTTATCTAAGAATATTTATTTTACTTTTATCTGCTCAAATATTTCTGAAATGTTTTCAAAACAACTGTGCATATAGCACAAAACAATAGATTTGTGTGAAAACAAAAACATTAAGGCCATAGCAAAGGCTGAAATACTTCAATTTGTACCATATATTTGATAAACATCTCCTGTTTAAGGAGAATACTTATCTTTTTTACAACACCAGCCAAAATGTTGTTTAGTCTCATGAGGCCTAAAAATATCTGTATGTAACCCACATGTGAACATGTGACATTGTAAAGATCGTGTTTTCTTAAAGTAACCTACAAAAAAGAGACACCCAAAACAAAATCTAAACCCAATAAAGAAACATTTTATCCTTTTTCCCCCTTTTTCACATTAAAATTTTAACAAATGTCACAATAAGTTTTAATATAGGTCTGTTTGAAATATGTAGTTACTTCCATATCTGATTAATCACATTTTTTCTATTTATGCTTCTAACCTGAAGGCTAGTGAAATTTTTCTTGACATTTATGCTAAGATCAGAATTATTTATGTGTTAATGGGATATAAAAGCTAGAGAAATTTAAATATTTTCATGAACAAATGTTGTTTCACTTATTGTCACTCATGCTTTATTTTGATGATCACTGACAAACCTGAGGAAATTTCATATTAATTAAAATGTAGAGAATAGTATAAATGACTAACAAGGTTAAATGTCTTCTTACACAATTTGTTCCAAAAGTTATGAAAAAGAGAAGTGTAGTCATTTCTTAACCATTTATGACAATGTTAAAAATAAAAGGAATTTAATCAGAGAAATTCATAAATAATTCATATATTTCATGGATTTGAGAATTTTATATTTCCTTAAATACTCCATAAACTAAAACAAGATATTTTTATTAGTAAAACAATCTATAATTTTTTTCAGCAATGTGAAAATGTAAATTAATGAACTAAAATTTCATCTCTTTTCTCTTTCTTGGAGCATGTGATGAAAACACTTTATAAACCAAGTGTAAGAGCATAAAGAGGAGGAGCTGAAGATGGAATGCATACAAATTAGCTTTAAGTCTTAACGGTCAAAAGTTAACTCTGATTTGTATGTACAACTAAGCTGATGTAGCCAGTTAATTATGTTGGGCCCAAGAGCACAAGGGGTCTAGGTCAATGGAAAACTTAGCATAGGACTGATGTAGTCTACCAGGTGTTGGGAGAGCACATATGGACACCTTAATGGAAACATGAAGGCTTTTGACTTTTGTTGGTGTGTTAGCCTAAATGATTCAGAAGCTACTGGTTATACTAGCAAGGATAAAGAACTATCATAAGGGTTATGACCTCTTTCATATTTACATTCCCTTCTTTCATATTCACTTCGCCAAATGGTTATGGAAAAATTCCTGGGACTCAGGCACTGATAAACGGTGTTACCTTAACGGACAAATGAAAAGTGGCTTTTAATGCTTACTCTCTCTTCTAATATTTGGCAAGATCTAATGATCTCTTGAAATGTTCCACATGGTCTGCTTCATCCCAGTAGATTTATCAAGAATCCTTTGTGCTAGCTCTGTGAATCTTCTTGTTTTTCCATTGTCTAATTAGTATTGTGATTACTTAGGGTAGGCATAAGCATTTAAGTGTTAGGACTGTTATTAACATATTTCCATATTACACTGTAAACCCATTTATTCATATTACATGATAATTCATTGTGGAAAATGCACACTAAATGCAAAAGTCATATTCTGGTGCCTTGGCATATAAATGGAATAATAAATTCAACTGTTGCCCTGCATAAAAAATTAAAGAGTTAAAATTTTAACTTATCCTTAAGTTTGCTGAGATAGTTATTTTAAACTACCACAACAGCAAAGAAAATTGTCCTCATACATGTTCGTTCTTTAATTTTCACAGTTCTTGGTACTATATCTGCAAAAGAACATCATTTCCTCAAATAAGAACTAATTTAAGAAATGCCATGGGACAAATATGTTTAAGAGACACTTTCAACTTTAGTAGAGTGAACAGGGCTGTTTGTGGCAGGCTTCATGTCTTACCAGCCTCTTGGGCCCTCTGTCACCTCCTCCATGCTCCTCTCCATTCTTCTCACTTCTTCCCTCTCCTTAAGTCTTCTGTGCCTCCCTCTCTCAGCTCCTAAATTATCCTTGTAGATGGCCCTCAGAGAGCATAGCTAGTATGTTCCTCCTCATCTCTAGGCAAATGAAGAAGGTCAGGCCAGCAAGAGTCAGGACTCTTTGCCTCTTGGGGTTGGTGCATCACTCAGCAAAAGATTCAATAAACAACAAAATTTACTGCCAAGTTCCTAATTTCAAATCACAAGATAAAATTATTCTTACTGTCAAAAATGTCTAAATGTGATTATTTTATCAGAGTAGCTTTTGTGTTTATCTTGGCCTGATTACTTTAAAATTTAACTTTTTAAAATTATTTTTTTATTTCAAAATATTAAGGGGGTACAAATGTTTCTGTTACATGGATAGCTTTTATAATGCTTTTAGTCAGGGCTATTAGTGTGCCCATTACCAGAATAGTGTTCACTGTACCTTTAGGTACGTTTTTACACCTCCCCTCCTCCCCTATTCTTGATTTCCAATGAAATCAAGTTAGTTCTTTCTAATTCTGTTTACAGATGAAATGCTTTATCAAATAAAATAATATTTGATCACTAAGTTTAAAACATTTGTTACGCAGATGGCAATATGAGGGGAACATTAAGCCACTAAACTTTGCATTAACTGTACCTAGTTATAACGTAGTATATACAAATAGAACATATACAGCATGGAATTACTTAGCAAAATGATTCACAATGGAAGTTTTAAAATGACTATATTTAGAATTTTTTAATTTTTAATTATTATGGGTTTGAAAGGTAAATTTTTGAAAATTAATGAATTTTCCAAAGAGGTTTCACTTTGCAAGGAATATGTCTGACATCCTTGGTTTATTCTTTCTGAGATTGGAAACATTGCAATCAAACGTTGTTATTTTAAAAACTGCTATTTATGTTTTTGTAATGCTGCATGAGAAATATGCCTAATTCCTATGACAGAGTGTGAGTTTGGTGGGTCCTTAAATTTATATTGAAGAGTTCACTAAGGCAATAGCATGCTATCAGTTGCTTTTTTTATGACTCTTATAAAACTATTATGTATACTTGAATGAGCTGTCTTCCATGGTAATCATATTATATTTGTATTGTTTCCAAAGTTAGCTTTCAGGGTGAGATTGTAGTTTCCCGGCAATTTTCCAGGCTGGTTTTATTTCCTCACTATAAACTGTTAATGTATAGGTATGTCATCAACCATGACCCTGTCATATCAAGGATGAAGAAAGATGTCACTATAGCGTGATGACAGGAAAATTCAGCTTTTGAGCTTTGAGAAAAAGAATCGTATGAAATTATCAATCTTAAGAAATAATAAAGAATAAAACACACCAATAGTAAAAAAAAAAAAAAAATAGAATGGGAGCTATATATTTCAGACCAGGATATATAAAGGATCATAAAACTCCATAATGCCCAACATGTATCATTCTGCTAACTGGAATTATTGGATGTCCTGGCTTGCAATGATACTTTAAAAAAAAAAAAAAAACTATTGGCAAGACGCATTTATTGAATTTTTTCTGAGTAGGAGTCTTTGACTAGTCTTTCTGGTTTTCTCATAGATTAAGCTTAAAGTAATCGATTTTAAATTTGTGTCTCCACCCCATCTAAGAAAAAAGGAGTTGCTTAAAATGATCTCATTAGACCAGAGTTCTATATTGTGTCTTAATAGATGTGGAAGTTATTATAATTCTAGGCTAGCCTTGAAAATGGTTTCAGATTTACAGGGGAAGATTTGACTTTTCTAGTACCCAGTTTCATTAATACTGTGAAAAGAAAATTGGAATTGTAGCCTCCTGGGGTGTTTGTGAATTGAGATTAGCACAGTTTTTTCCCCTATCTTCAAAGAAAAAAACAAAGTTTATTTTTCCCATTTTTGTATTTCAATGCAATGTAGGACAGAAGAAACAATAATGATGTAATCGTGTACAAGAAGGCATGTTTAATGCCTTATTTGTACACAATTTATATCACATGCATTAATTTTACTCATACTGTGGTTTTGTGAGAAGTCACGATGCTGGATGTTTCCAATCCTTTCCATTCTCCCCTCCCACAAATTCCACCCATGCCCTGCACATTCTGAAGTTCACTCTGGCAGGTCAGACAAGAGGCTTGAGAGGGGGCATATCTGACACATTTTAGCCCTTCCCCAATAAATTGGAGATTCAGAAAGAAGTTGGAAATCCATAAACTTTTGCCACTTGCCTGGCTGCTGGGTCTGATATTTTTCTCTGCTGCTTTCAAAACCACCAAAACACATGTTTGAAGGGAAGTTCAGAGGCCACAATTATGAAATTGAGAGTATAGTTATCTTCTCCAGAAATCTAGGTATTGTGTGGGAAGGGATGGTAGGCACATAAAAACTTATCATGCACTTGCCCCAACTAGGACAGGCTGCCACCTCAAAGGGCACCACATGGAATGAAAAGGGTAAGGGACAACCACACCCTGTATGACTCTGGCGACACAGAAAATGAATGGACAGAGGAACATTCACATTTTCCCTCCTTTCTGTGGGAAGCCATAGGATCATAGCATTTACATAATCCTATTCTTCAATTATCCTGTATGTTGTAAACTGTGTGTCCACAGCTTAGTCACCTGCAAGCCTCATAGACTTTTTACATGGTCATTGCATCTGTGAAGTTTGCATTCATTGTGGTGTTTATTCAAGAATGTGCCTGCTGTTCTCATGGCCCTTAATGGTCTGCTCACAGCTGCCTATATAAATGTATCTTGCATTTTTTTCAAAGACAGTTAGTCATATTATTGCTGTCCCCAAGTCTCCACATACCAAAAAATATTTTACATGCATGCCTTGCTCATATGACCTTTTTTCCTCCTGCCTGTCTAAATGGTGCTTATTCCTCAAGACTTGGCTTAAATGCCCAATATTTTAAGAATATTCCCTCCTTCTGTTAACAAGCATATAGTGATCAAATATATAGTTAATGTTCCAGGGATTGTATTAGGTCCTAGGGGTAGAGCAGATAACCAAATACTTGATTTGTATGCCTTCACACACCTTGAAATATAGTGAGGCAAAGAGACATATAGCAAAGAATCATACAGTTAAATACAAAGCAATGGCTGGGATATGCACGATAAAGGAAAACCACAGACACCATGCAGGAGTAGGAGAGGTTTTTGATTTCAACTGGGGAATCGGGGAGACCCTTCTGAATCTGTGACATTTATGATGAGACTTGGAAAATGAGTAGAGTCATCAAGTGAAAAGTGGGCAGAAGAATCTACATGCGGGATGACCTTGAGAAAAAAGTTTGTTTTTCAGGAATTAAAGAAAAGCCAGAGTGTCTGTAGCATAGTAAGTTTAGGGGGATAATGAGAAGAAATTTGAAGGTGCATGTGAAATTTATCACATAGATTGTAGAATGTAGAATGAAGACATAAATGAAAAGATCAGCATATTTGACTCCATGAATAATAATTTTATGTGGCAGAGGTAGCACTAACAAAGTGAAAATGCAAATTAGAAGGGGAGAAAATATTTATAGTACATATGGCAGACTAAGAGTAAATACTTCTAAAATACAGTGTGTGTCAATTGGTAGGAAAAAGAAAATACTAGAAGAATGGACAAAAATATTAACAAGCAAGTGGAGAAGTTGTAAGTGCTGGTCAGAATATGAATTCAATTGTTTTTGGAATTATTCCAATACCATCTATTAAAATTAAATAAATTCTCTCAACCATATATTACATCACCCATTTTAGTATGAATTATATACTACTGTGAAATCTTACATAAATGTTTAAGTCTTTTTCTCTTTCTGACTAGATTATAATTTCCCATGACTCTATTTCTCTTTCTTATCAATTGCCCCACCTTCCAACTTGTAATGAAGATTTTCTGACTGATTAGAGGAAAAGGTATTTATAAGTTGATAAATTTTCAAGGGTAAACTAAGGTGAATGTAACCATTAAGCAAATCTAAGAGAACTTTGATATCAAAATTTCGAGTAAAGGTTCTAATCAAGGAGGCAAAACACTGACATCAACATTGCAGACTTCCTTATATTTTTACCTCAATACTTCCCTAACTCCCAACCTTCATATCTTGAGTAAAAGAGATAAATATAATTTTTATTTCATTAAACCATAAATCATTTCTCCTGTGCTTGTGAGAATTGGGATCAATGTATTAATACATTAATGCAAATACTGTATCTGTTTTCCCTATGCTTCTAGGTAATATGTCACTTAATCCCAGTGACTAAAGTCACTACGTTAAAGTTAACAAAGTCATCAGTTGTCTTCAGTTTGATCCATTCTGGTGCCTTATTGACATCCACATCATCTGATACCCACAGTTCTACAGATAGCTGATGGCTAACTTGGAGCTCTTTTTTTCAATTCCCCAGAGTAGTTGCAGAAGTTTCCAGAGTACTTTTCAGTCTTGTTGCTATTAGAATTGAAAAGGATATCAACAATCAGACCAAACTTTCCACAATTGTCAAGCAGAAGAAAAGCCATATAGGCACTAATTGAGAAAATCAGTTTCAAAACTAGGGAGCCCAGAGAGTCTGTGTGTGTTTTTCATCAAAATGTAAGACATATCACAAAATGCAAAAAGAGTTCTATTTTGAAATGTAGATGATACTCTCTATTACTGATTTCTACTCTACTCTAAGATCCTTACCAAAATAACTTCTCTTCCTGGGAGCTCATTGACTAAAACACCCAGAAATACACACACCCAGAAATCACTTTTCTTAAAATGCATTTTCTTCTTTGCATATAAAAATTTGAACAGTCTATCTTTACACAAAGCCAGGAGATTCATTCCAAGGAATCCTTAAGGCCTTAAAACCAGGAATTTTGGGAAAACCTTGTTTATAGTAAGACAAAAATGGCATCATGATTATAACTAGAGTGTGATGTGTGTGTGTGCATTTGAATACCGCAGCATTCCTTCCATTCTCTCATAGATGTTGCTAAAGTGAACTTTTCTTTTTTTCATGAATTTGTAAGTAAAGCTGGGATTTAGATGAGCTCCAGGAAGGATTTCACAATATTTTGGGTTTAACTTAAATATGTTGCCTTATCAAAATCCTCTTTCTTAATTTCCTCACAAATATCATTACTTAATTGTCCACAGATGCTCAATACGGCTAATATGACTTCTGACTCACTGCAACACCTAAATTTTTTATTTTATTTAGTTAACAACTATTACTTTTATCCATTACATAGTAGGCTTCGTGCTGTACACTGTACACACATTATCTAATTTATTCCTCAAAACAGCTCTGTGGTGTTGGTATTATCATGGCTTTACAGGAAAGAAATCTAAATCTCAAAGGGTTTAGGTTATTTAGGCTTCATAAGTGGCAAAGCCAAAATTCAAACCCAGGTCTGTCTACAGCTATTTTTTACATTCAATGTATCTGCTTTATGCTTTTATACATTTATACAGATATAATGTATCTGTTTTATACATTCAATGTATCTGCATTTATGACTGCAGAACAATTTGTTATTATTTTCAATTTTATCCCTGGGTCCTAAGCAGCTGTCCAATCTTACCCCTTCCAGCCACTTTCCACTTCACCTCCTGGCATCTATCTGTCTTTCACTGTAGGAGGTGACATTCCCACAGAATCTTCGCAAAGCAATGCAGAGTGGTAAAAAGAACATTGGATTAGGCGTTAGTGTTAGTCCTGGCCCTGCAACTAACTTGAGTGACAGTTGACAATTCATTATCTTCTGCTAACATTTCTTTACTTAATTATTACTTAAATTATTTACCTCCCAGGGTCACTGTGAGGATCAGATTAAGTAGGACATTAAATGTGAAAAGTGCTCTGAGAAGGACAGGAGAGCTTTGTAAAAACAGTGATGGTTTGATTATTTTCCCCATATTAGACATTTCTGCAATATGTACTGCACACCATGGCTCAATCCATTGTGGCAGCGACCGCTAAGGGCATTATCTCTGTGGGGGTAGTTGTAGTGGAGGACTTCTCTTTCATGAATGGAGGCCTTGTGAATTCAGGTGGCAAAAACAGCCATTTACATTGAGGTGCATGTTGTTTCAGGCCATTAATTGCGGTGCTGCATGTGGAGCTTGTTTTTGTTTATGTGTGAAACATTCTATCTTTAATGGGTCAGTGCTCTCTGGCTCCTATGGTTGAAGTGAATTAAATTTCTCCTTTCAAAATTTTATTATGATATTTTATGTTTTTAGGTGTCATAAAATCAATCATCTAAGACTGCTCTTTGGTAGTAAATAGCTGACAGCAAGACTTGTTATCTCAGAAATAAGAATTTCAGAAAGAAACTCTAAAACCTAATCAAAAGAGTTATTAAGTAATTTTTTTCCCCTCTTTCCTTCCATGCTCTGGAATCCCTACATAGTGTACTCTGGATGGAATCCAAAGGACAGTTTCTACTGCATAGTTGCATGCTAGGTCCTAGGTGCATCCCTCCTCACCCAGGTGCCTGTACAGCATATAAGCCTGAGTCATTCTGTGTAATAGGGCACTGTACAGTTTTCCTGATTGAAAACTGGGTCTATTTACTTTGGGTGACCATCTTTATATTCCTGTCATGAAGCTATTGCTGTCTCAATTTTCTTTTTTGGGGAAAGGATCATATTCTCTTTGGCAAAAATGTAATAGCTAAGGTGAAAGATTGGGTAGCTTCCCTCTGAGCCCATTAGAGGGAAGCGTGTCAAACACAGAATTAGGAAATATGGGAGATAAGACGTCTCCGGGGGAGTAGTTGTGTTGGTCTGTATGCCTGGTAGGTCATGCTGCCGAGTATTCCTCAGTATCTTAGGAGGAAGAGCAAGGGGATTATAAGAGGAAACATGAAAATTAATCACTCCTTCTTTCAAAAGCACTGTCTCTCTCTTTTTAGGGGGAAAAAAAAAGGGCCTAAATTGTTTTCTTCCAAAAATAACAATAGCAGATGATATGTTCCCTCCTCCCACCATAGCAACCTAAATTTATCCAGCTGAAGCACTGCTCTTGTCTTACCAGTTTCAGTGGTTACTGAGGAAAGTTTTATGCTGATAGAATTTAGAAATACTTCTTAGAACTTTCTAGATGCTAAAGTGTCAAATACTAACATTTTCCCTTCTTGTTTGGGGATATAGATTTATTTCCATTAATGATACGGTTTATTCTTTAATTTGTTGGTATTACTAATAAAAGCTAATTTATATTATCAAAGTTTCCAAGGGATAGACTATGCTAAGTGTATTACATGCATTGTCTCATTTTTATTACTACAACGTTATGGGTATTTAACATTATTCATGACATTTTGCAGATGAAAAAAGTCAGGTACACAGAGGTTTAATGATTTCCTTCTAATGACACAGCAGGTGGCTGAACTGGGATTTGAACTTCTTAAGTTTGCTCAGCGATGCAAAAGATTTTAGTGTGCTCATAGATGTGGCAACATTAGTACTTTCTCTTTCTTTCCCCTAGTTTTATATTTTTTAATGGAATTGATGGCTCTGGCTATACTGACATCTTTAATACATCATTCTTAACCTGGAACATAAATATTCTTATCTTGTCTATTTTAGTACCAATGCCAGGCTTCTTATAACACTCTGTAAGGAGCTGCTCATGATAAGTGATCTAATCAGCAAGTCAATGTGTTGAGATGAGGCTGGTAGGCTAAAGCCAAACGTAGCATGTGCTGCTCCTTAGAGCACATGAGCCAACAATGAAAGCATATTGGCTCTTCATGGAGGTAACATTTCCTGTAGAGTGGGATTTAGAATATGCTAGCTTACATCTGATGTCATCGGAGCAAATGTAATTAATGAGGTACCATGAAAGCTCCACAGGAAACCAATTTCATTATCAAAACAGCTATTTGACACAAATTACAAGACAACATGATTTCATTTCTTCCTGGATTTCATGTTTTCATAAGAGATAAACATACTCTATATTTTTCTAAACCTATACTACATTTCTCACTTCAAGATTGGTAAATATTTTAGAGCAAGGAAATACATCTTGTTGTCTCTTTCCAAATCTTAATAGGACATGTCACACCTTAGAAAGGCTCTTATTGCATTTTAGAATTTCTAATAAGAACTTGTGATATGAAAGAGATTATTAATACTTTAAGGCTAGATACATATAGACTGCCTAAAAACTTATTGTGTACTCATTACTGAACAGATTTTTTTTTTTTTTTTACTTATTTTGGGAGGGTTCACAATTAGCAGCCATCTAATTTTTTACAGACTTTCAAGTAAATGCTTACTCTAACTCAGAAAACTCACTTGTATGCTAAGTAATTATTATAAGTGGCCAATCATATGTTAGTTAAGAGATTTTAATAGGGCCCACCCTCTCTAACGATAAAACAGACTATGCTCATTTTTCACTCAAATCAAATCTGTGACACCTTATGAGAGACCTTACTATGTGGCTGAATAATGCATCCACTGTCACAAAACCAGCCCTGGTAGCAGCAGGTTCTCCACCTATCACTGGACATAATTATTTGTTAATCTCTTAGTATGTGCCAGACACTCTGCTAAGCATTGTGTATACATCCTCTTTTTTTCAATCTCATAATGACCCTATTCTCCCCATTTTACAGAGTAGGAAATTGACCATGAAATATACTAAGTAACTTTCCCAATAACCGGAAAGGGCTCCATCTCAACCTACTTCTGATTCCGAAGTCCCAGCCATAACTAATACTCATATCCTGTTGTATATCACAATTTTTACAAAATGCTGTTAAAAGCTTTTCTGAAGTGTGACAAGGATCCATTATATTTTTTTTTTTTTTTTTTTTTTTTTTAAAGTCCAAAAATCACAGAAGGGGCAAAATAGTTCAGAATAAATAAAAGTTGTATTCTTAAAAAAAAAAAAAAAAAAAAGAAGACCACCTTTTGTTTGTTTATTTTGTTTCCTGCTAGTTTCTTGGTAGGAACTCATTTTGGTGAATGAAAATTGGTTGCTAAAAAGGTTGATTTCAGGTTGACCAAACCTGTCTCTAGGCTCCTGGCCTTTTATTTCTTAGGGCTAGTTAAACTTACTTTTGAATAATTATGTAATACCCCAAATTTAAATGTAGAGCAAAATTATTTTCCAATCAGGCTCTAAAAATATGACCTAATAAGTAATATATTCCTTTAAATGATTGTGATTACTTATTTAATGAAAAACTGTACCTAGTTCAAAATATATATATATATATATATATATATCTTTATTCCTAATGTAGTTAATGTGATCAGTTCAATAGAAATCCCTTGATCATTTCTCAAAATAGCACACTGGAAAACCAGTCAAAATTGGATGGTAATTGCAACAAATTTAGCCTAATGAATAGTAATGCATGTAAAGGAATTTTGCCATCAAATTTAAATTTGTGCCATGAAATTGTTTAAATGAATATTTTTAAATCCTATATTTATGAGGTGCTTGAATTTCAGAGGAAAAACCTTTTATATTCCAGGAAACTGAAAGCCCACCTTTTCTAAACTAGAGAGCTCACTATATCTCTCATACTATACTACATACCTTAATCTCTCCGCATCTCCTTAGCTATGAAAAATAATGAAATAGAAGAATGTTTGTAAAGGACTAAGAACAAGGATAAGAACAATGAAATAGAATAATGTTTGTAAAGGACCAAGAACAAGGATAAGCACAGAATAAATCTGCTCTAAATGCTAGTTAATATCTATCATTGCTTATGTAATCTGAACCTTGTTAAACGTGATCCCACAGGCACACAACATTTGTGTTTTGAGTGCTTGTACTGATCACCTCATTTTTGTTTCAGCTAAAAAGATGTCACCAGAATGAATTGAATGATCCTTTTCTTCTCCTATGACTAACCAGATACTTTATTATTCAATGGAGCTCTTCTTTTTCTAGTTTGACAAAAGTTTAGTTGATTTGAAAGTGACCCAATAGCTTACTAGCTACCCACCTCAACACATACACAAAGAGAATTGACATATTATTCTTAGCATTGTATATCTAAGAGGAAATTGTCTTTCCTAAATACGGTTCTTAGGAAACAGGAAGCTGGGCCTGTTCTTTTTGTAACAGATAACAAATTGGAGTTATTCATTAAGCAGCTTCATACTAAAGAGGGTCATTATTTTCATTTATGATCTCAAATATCAACACAAAAAATCACCTTTTTCAGCTGGGTGCAGTGGCTCATGCCTATAATCCTAGAATTCTGGGAGGCTGAGGCAGGAGGATTGCTTGAGCTCAGTAGTTCAAGACCAGCCTGAGCAAGAGTGAGACCCCATATCTACTAAAAATAGAAAAATTAGCGGGGGCGGTGGGGGCAGGTGCAGTGGCACCCAGCTATAGTCCCAGCTGCTCAGAAGACTGAGGCAGGAGGATTGCCTGAGCTCAGGAATTTGAGGTTGCAGTGAGCTATGATGATGCCACTGCTCTCTAGCGGGGGCAACAGAGAGCAATACTCTTATCTCAAAAAAAAAAAAAAAAAAAAAAAAAAAAATTCACCTTTTACAAACTTCTTCAGTTTAGAGAAAGGGTTCTATTTAGAAGAGGGTCTCCAAACTAACATGAACTAACGTGATTAAAGGCCATATTGGAAGTAAAGTGGTTTTGCAGTGTTCCCAGTTTGTAAGCTTCCTAAGTGAATCTAAAATGTAAAATTTCAGAGAAATCTGTTTTACAAAAACTTGTATTTATGTGAAAAGTAGTAGTCTTGGAAAATACGTATGTTTATATAATACAAATATTAATAACATCAAACATTCATATAACACTTATGAGCAGGTGTTGCTCTATAACATACTTTCATATATTAATTCATTTATTCCAACAACCACATCTCTAGGCTGTGGGAAAAATTACAGAAAGTCCAAGTGTTTTTTGAGAAAAAGTGTGAAGACAGTATTTTCCAACTGTCATGGGTCTAGGCTGCTTAAACCAGGCACTTAAGGACAACGGTGGCCTGTGACCTAGTTATCACAGGTTGCTTCAGATTTCTACCTGTCAGCTAAAAGCTGCAGTTCAATTGGCCATCCTGAATTGCACAGCCACCCTTTCATATTCTAAAACACTGTTTATACCAGTGTGAAGTTATCATCCAATGCTAACCTTGCAGGACAGTGTGGCTGGAATCCAGTATAATTGAGTTCCATGTGTTTCCACCCACGGGTTGTCCTTGATCTAGTTTTAACATGTATAGTTCCCATCAGGAGGCCTGAGTGGTTTCATCAGTAGCCCACCAATTTTCAGCCAGGAAAAGTAATAGCATTATGTAAAAGGGGAAAAATAGCTTGAATATTCTTTTTATATAACTGAATTGGGAAAAAGAAAAGCCATCATTTGTATTGTACTTTATGCCTGTCATTATTATAAGTGGCTTAAATATATTTTAATTCTTGCAACAACTCTGAAAAATAGGTAATATTTTAATGTCAATAGTAAGGAACCCGATAATCAGAAAAAAAAAATGCTAAGATAGCCTCTAAGATAGAATGAAGGATGTCCCTTGTCAGAACTCAAGGTATAAACTTTCTGTTTTTGCTTTCAGAGCTTAGAGCAGTGGGTGTACACTAAGACTCAATAATACTGGATCACCCATTGAGAACCCACCAGATATACAACTTCCCTCTTCATTAAGAGTTCTCAGTGGAACTACATGGTAATTCAAATTTATCAAACACTTGACAAAAGGAATAATTCACTAGTGCTCAAAAGATTCCAGATTTTTCCTGTTTGTTCTGTTAACAGCCTTAGGAAGGTATTAATACTTAATGAATATGGTACATATTCAGAGAAAAAGCCAATGTTTGAATGTAGAGGGAGGGTCAGAGTGATTGGAAAACTTTCATGTGTAAATACTCAGGGAAAATGAAATACCCAGAAGATTTGGGCAACATACCTGTAAAAGTAATTGTGCATCTCTTTACAAAGATCTGCTTTCACTTGCTTAAGGAAAAGCAAATGGGCATAGCAGAAATGTCCATTTTGGAATATTTACCTCAATAGGTGTTCTAAAGAGCCAGTATCCCAAAATATGACATACCGACATCTGAAATGATTTTTATCAAGCTATAGCTAACAATATCCAAAGTCTAATAATATCAGCAACTAAAATTGTTGTCCATGTTATTTTATATTTGTATTCAAGATGAACAGCAAGCAGGAAAAATATTTAAGAAAATCAGCATATTAAGGAACAATGATCTGTAGGAGGGGGCATCCTATACTGACATATTCAAATTTAAATAGGATTAGGATTTAAAAAAATCCATTTCCCAAAAAAATGTTTGAAAATGGGAAAAAATTGTATAAACTAAGAGTTTCATTAGAAGTTCTCACATAAATAGAACCAATTGTGTCAAAAGGGCCAACTCCAAATGACACATTAAAAATGGACATTTAAAAATTACAGAGAGTTAATGGAAAAGAACTAATGTAGAAAGAGATTTAACCTACAAAATGCAATTTAAAAATAGAAACTACTCGTGGAACATACACTAATACGATCACAAAACAAGCTTATGAGGAATGATTCCATTGACCCAACATAATTTGAAGTTCTTGTATTATCAGGAGTCGATGAATTGAAGCAAGGAAGGAAACACTGAAGGGAGGGATGGGAAGTTAAACTAGGTTTGGTACAAGAGTATTAGAGTAGCAGTCAGTAGCTGCTGTCTCTTAGACTTTGGGCAACAGACTTTAGTGTAGGACAGAATTAAAATTTAAAAAACTAGCCCATGCAGGCAGCAAGACAAACAGGGTTCTTGCTTCTTAAAGGTTATCTTTTTGTGGGGAGATACGAGCTATACATTAATGAATAAATAACAAATGGATAAGTAGACATGATTTTTTCAGATAGTGATAGTGTGGTAAAGAAAATAGAGGCAGAAAGATTATCTGGAGTATGGCTATTAACAAGCTGCTATTTGCTTTCCATTGTGCTACTATGGTATTTAACAAAGCAGACAAAAGTCAGGTGAGTCCAGGCTCATGCCTGTAATCCTAGCATTCTTGGAAGCTTAGGGGGGAAGATCGGTTGAGGTCAGGAGTTCAAAGACCAGCCTGGGCAAGATCCCATCTCTACCCAAAACAGAAAAAATTAGCTGGGCACAGTGGTAGATGCCTGTAGTCCCAGCTACTCAGGAGGCTGAGGCAGGAGGATCAGCTGAGCCCCAGAGTTGGAGGTTGCAGTGGGCAATGATGACGCCATTGTACTCTACCTGGGGTGACAGGGTGAGACTCTGTCTCAAAAAAAAAAAAAAAAAAAAAAAACCGGCGAAGATGACAGAATGGTTATCTCCCTCTTTCTCTCTTCTTTTCCCTATTTCTTTCTTTCTCTTTCTTCTCCCCCACTATCCTGTTCTTGGGTCCAGTGTCCCCAGAGAAAAAGTGAGACAGTAAACTAGTCTAGAAGCAATGGTTAATGAGATCTATAAGAAAAATTGGATCATTTAACTGAGCTCGAGAAGAAAAGAAAAAGTGACAATTTTAAGGGCAACTTTTAGAGCTCTCACCCTAGATTTACTAGGTGTTCATGATAAGGACTCTGTATAAAGAGGATGATAGCTTATACTCAGCGCAAAATCAGCGAGTACTGTAATTAATAAGAACCTATATAGTTTTCATCACTGTGTTAATACTATGTGAAATACTGAAAAAATTGACTGCCCTCAAGAAAATGCTAATTGGGAGAACAAAATTAACTACACACACACAGACACACCAATGTACAAAGACCAGATTTTGCTATATGAACAATCCATGCATCTCAGGGAAGATAAGATACAAAAACAAATGTCCTGGTATGGAAGATTAACACCAGAAAGGTTGGGCATGTGAGCGTAGGGGAAATGGGGGGGGGTGGAGAATTTGAGGGTAGGAGAAGACAGAGATATGGCACTGATAAAATGACAAAAAAGCAATAACTTATTTTTAAAACTTAATGTAAAGATAGTGAGAATACCAGTGAAAACAAAGGCAGGGTCTTGGCAAAGGGGCCGAGGATGGTGTCATGCAGTGACCATATCTGTCCAGGCAGCCAACAGGGACTGGAGCTGGGGTAATTGCAAGGATGACCATCAGAGATCTGATGATGGTGATGGTGTGTGGCAGATATGTCTGGGGGCCAAGAGTCTTGACGGGCATGGTGGTGCCTACAGGAAAGGGATGAAATTGCACCCCGTTTGGCTCTCCCAAGCCCTCCCCTTCTGAGAGGTGACTGCTGAGCTTATGTCCCCCCTGATACTCAGCAGCTGGCCTCTAAATGCTTAGAGTCTTAGCTACAGTCAGTGGGGGAAGTGATATTCAGAAGAGATGCAGGATACACATCCTGAAAGGTTTTGTACCCAAATAACAGAATGAGCAGATTTACTCTAAAATGGTATTCTTCAGAAAAATGTAAATTAGTTATTAATATTTTATTGTGGCATGAAGTTCTGGGGTTCTAGGTGACATCAATAGGGTCATGAGGTAGTGGATAGTGGTTAGTTCATATCTGCCTCACTAATTTTGTTAACATGCGCAAGAAAATTATTGCATTTGAAGAAACACTGCTTTACAAAGAAAACTAATAGAAATGACCAGAATGCTTGTTATTATGAATATTTGGAATCAAAGCCAAGGCTATAAGTCATTTGTTTTCAGGGTCCACAGCCATCACTTAATAGTATAAGGGCTATATGGAAACAATATTTATGTGTTAGTCACTTCAGATAAGATGCAAACACACCATCAAGGAGGAGGGGAAATTATGCATCAACTAGAAGCAAAATGCATCAGCTTGAATTTTAGGGAAACATGGCAAGACTCAAATATTTCTCTATTAAATATATCAAGGACTGTACCTGCTGTTTGTTTTACTGCTGCCATAATTCTCTCACTTCCAAAATTCAGAAATATATCACTTAAGATAATTTGCTGGCAGAGTAAGCGGTGGGGACTTTTTGTCAGTAGAAAGGTCAAGTAATTTTCCACAATGCACTGCAATTTTTTAGCTTTACAATTTTATTATAAGTGACCCAAGGGAAAGCCCATTATACTGTTATACACAAAAATTATTGTGTGAGCTAATGGGAACTGAACAGTAAGGTTAGCAGCCCTGTGTGCTGTCCCCACTGCTTCTTCTAAAATACATAATCTTGATGGGTTTGGTTTTAAAAAACTTTTTTTTTCAATGAAGGTGGAAAAATTTATCCATGTATAAAGCAAAGACCCTTATCTCTCAATGAGGCATTACATAATAAGGTAGTTTTCTATAGATTCATGTAAGGCTCTTCTAAAGAATATAACATGCAACAAAGATTTACAGTAAAGCCAAGGAAGTAAGAAAAAAAGTCGACTAACCTAACCCACCTGAGCTCGGCTCACAGGGGTCAATGTCCTCATCATCGCTGGGACACTCTGCTGAGGCCACAAGGATGTCATCGGTGGTCTGCAAAAGAATCACATCCAGTAGATTAATTTAAAGGCTCCTAACAGATCCTCTCATCTTTGTCTCACTGACAACTGAAACACAATTTGTTTATGCCTCACGAGTGGGGAAAGCAAATTCAGTATTTTTATTCTCAAAGACACAGAACTTCAGATCCTGCACAGAAGTATCTGCATATTTGTGAAAACTTGATTACACCTTATTTTACATGAGGAGGTAGAAATAGTGGTAGCCAACTTGTAGATAATTATCCACTCAACTGCAGAGAGAAGCTGCACACAGTAGCACACAGGTTTAAAACAACCTGGCAGAAACAGATGATTTGAAATTTATTACAGCCCTGGAGTGCTACAACGTATGCATCAGTAGGCTTTATGTAGTACTTGTGCTTGGCTTCCTAAAAGCTGAACAGCCATAACCTTTTACATTCATAACCAGGTAGAGAGTTGGATGAGTCTTTGAGATATAGCTTGTTATTATTAGGAAATAGAGATTAAGGAGAGAATTAGATATATCTTCCACTGATGCAAAAAGCGAAGGAAATATAGTCCATTTAAGGGACTTTTTCATTTTTGTAAGCTTTCACACTCGAATCTCATTTTTGTAATGTTCCGATAGCTAGTATTGTTTCCCCATTGTCCTTTTCATCACTAAGGTTTCATAATAAAAGAAAAGCGTATTCAGAGTGGGGGAGAAGAGGTGACAGTTTTCTCTGAGACATTCTAGTTGCTTCATTGCACTTAGAGCAAAAAAGATAACGATCACTGTAATGAGAAGCAGAGTGTGTAAATCCTACCAGTAAGTCACATAATCAACATATTGACAAGCACCAAAGGTAGTTCTTTATTGCCACTTACAAGCAGCAGTAAGCTCGGCGTAGATATTGCATGGAATTTGTACAGGTTCACATCAGATTTGGCTAATGCTATGGTAAAACAGAGAAAATCCAAGGTACAAGAAGAAAAATACCTCATTACACCTGCTAAGGATTAAGGAGATTAGAATTGTTTAGACAATACTCAGAACTGCAACATTTATGCAATCCTCATTTAAAAGTATAATTGAAATTATACGGGTTCTACGTCAAAGAAAATGCAGAAATGTGATATGATTTACTTTCATTAAAGAGTACCTAATGATGTCAGAGATTAAAGTATGAATAAATAACTTTTAAGAAAGTGGCATTTGGAAAAATGGAAATGAGAGGTGATGCAATTTTATGACAAATATTAGGCTTAAAAATCAAGTGTAGGGTCTTTAAGAATAAAGTGTTCAGATGCTAATGCTTCACATTATAACTTTAAATAAACATAAGCCTTTAAATAGCATTTAAGATGTTTTCATGTTATTCTGCTCTTAATTCTTCTGAGACAGTTGAGAGACTCTCTGCATGATTCATTTTGCTGTTATTATCTTAAAGAGGGAAGTTCAAGATATTGGTTTTCCCGGACGTGTAACAATGTCAGTGACAACTATCAGCAATTGGCATAGTAGTCACGCATATATCTTTCCTTAAAGTGAGTTTTAAAAGGCAAAGACCCGTGCTCCTTTTGGCACAATATCCAAACAGACTTGATAATGACAAGTTATTGGATTATGTGGTCTTGTAGGTCAATCCAGAGCAGATAATCAGCTTTTTTTCTAGGGCCATCTTCTAGTAGAAAGCTACTTTTATTCTCAACCACAGAGGATGCTCTTTCAAATTAATTTCAAGGTTGTAAGAGAATTTCTCATTTTCCTGAAAGAATCTTAAATATATTGATGAAATCAATATAGTGCTGTTGTTGCTGTTGGTGTTTTGTTCTTGACTGGGGGAGGAAGATGTAACGGAATTCTTTAAACTGATGGCTCTCATCTTGGCAGTCATAGTGCTCCCTTTCTCTCCTCTACCTGGAGGGACATTTGTCAATGTCTGGAAATATTTTAGGTTGTCAGAATTGGGGAGTGTTGGGTCTGCTACTATTGGCATCTAGTAGGTAAGGATCAAGGATGCCGCTAAACATTCTAAACTACACATGACAGCTCTAATACAGCAAAAAATTATCTAACCTGAAACATCCATAGTGCCCAAATTGAGAAAGTCTGCTCTAAAAATTTAAAAACGGTTCTGTGCCTTATTTTTCTCATCTTAAAAAATGGAGAGCATAATAGTACCTACTGTTGTAAGGATTAAATTAGTATTCAAAAAGTACCTAGAATAGGACTTACTTAAAATGTCTACTAAAATTTAGGTCTCCATACCTTTAAGGAAAAAATGAATTGGACAGAATTCAAGAAATAAAGGCTTAAAACTTAATCCATCATGTTCTGTATTTGAACACCAACATGTTGTAAAGTTTGAGGAAAATGTAATTGGGATGGTCAAAAAATGTGCTCTTAATGTATGGTAAGAAAGTAGACCAATATATTTACTATTCAGGGATATCAGGGAGTGACCATATGGTAGGTTAGAAATTGGAGAAACACTGATGTATTTTTGTTACTTTTTTCTGACTTCTAAGGAGCTTTTTAATTTTTTCACTATCATTAATGTTAGAATATGCTGTATATGTACTTGCCATCACTTTTAAAAATACAGTTTAATTGCATATCTGTGTGGTAAAAATATATAATGATAGGATGAATAAATGTGGCATACAACAGTACATCCCTGTTAAGAGCAGTATTCCTAGACTTTATTCCTTAAGATAAACTGTTTTGCTGAAGACTGGTAGATTCCAATGAAGATACCTACAAGAAAACTCTACCAGAAAGGTAAATCTGCTTTGTGAAGAAAAAAGCAAATTCCAGTTGTGCACTAGGATGTCCACTGTGACTATGATGCCCACAAAGAAATCCTTGATTTATTCTAAAGTTTTAATTGGAGGTTTATTCCTAAACAGCGGAAGTGTATCCTGCTACATATCCAAATACAAAGTAAAAAATATTGTCTCAAGCAATGGTGCTCACTTGCAGAACATTATGTAGCCTAATATTTTGCTGCTGTGACTGATATTTAGACTGAATGGATCCAGCCAACTGATGGGTTGAATATGGTGCTAACTGAAATGTGATGTGTTTGGTTAATTGACAGGTGCTGGTTTTTGCTGATAATTTTCTCTATGCAAAGCTGCTCTGGAAAAGAGAAAGCTTTCATGTCAGGCTTTTGTGAGTGAATCTAATAGTTTCCCCAGAAAAGATTTATAATGAGGTGAAATTCCTTGAAAAAAATCTGACAAGATTCAGAATTAGTGTCACAAATTCCCCAAGCAAGGTCCAACCCATTGTACTGGTAACCTATAGAGCAAGAAATTTCTAGGAAGTGCGGGAAGTCACAATTCTTACCAAGAAGAAAACTGCAGAAAAATAAGCCACTTGTAATGTTTACACAAGCATATAGTTCTCAAAAAGTGGTCAATTTGATCAAATCAGTAAAGAAATATATGAAATTGGCAATTCTAGTTAATCAACAATCCTATTAAAGGGGCAAAAGCAATTTAAAGACTCTGCATAGATCTTATAGTTGTTTCCATTGTCTCCATCAAGTTTTTAGTTCTTATTTGTTAACTGTTTTTCTGATTTGTAGATGCCATCTAAAGAAGTCAATCTCATGGCTCGTTATTTAATAAAAATATTAAACTGAGATCCAATATGTGGAAGATGAATTTTTAAGCTCCAGCACATGCATAACAGAGAGTGAGGACCAATTAGTTAACAACAAACATAAGGCACTTCACTTCATCTATGCATATTTGTTTCTGGCAAGCATAAAATATGCTGAGTACATATCATGGTATATATTGTGATTCCTGCATGCAAATAACTTATTGTTCCCACTCTGTTCTAAAGCAGGTGAACAAATCACTCTTTAATACAATAACAATCAAGTCAATTCAAGTAGCTTATTTTTCTTGGAGTATAACAATGTTCCATATCTATTACTTCATTTAAAATTCACCAATACCATTCTTATCCAGAATGCAGGTGGAAGTTCTATTATTCAGAATGTTATAGTTAAGTGTCTGCTAAAACAAGAAACATAGTCATTTGTACACTCATTTACCCAATTTGAATGTGTGAACATTAGAATTCATGAATATTTAGGGTAAAGCTCAAATATCCCTGAAAACAGCCAGCTTTCACATTTCTTTAATGTTCTTTCCCAATTGATGCCCTAGGCTATTACAAAAAGTGACCATAAATCAGCTGTCTGCTTGGGGAAAAAGGCAGACTTGAAAGCCATTCAATTTTCTTCAAAATTTTCTTAGCTGTTTAAAATGTATGCAATGGTTGCAGAGCCATTAAAGTGGGTTTGGGCAGAAAAACTACACTATGGCAAAGAAATCACATGTCCTACTCAATCTAACATTCATTTTTATGTACATTTGATACTGGTTATCCTAACAGAAAAAAACAAAGGAAAATATAGGAAAATAATGCCACAGAGAAATACATTTTAAGTAATTTATGGGAAAAAGAATAAAATGGGATTTTTTTTTTTTTTTTTTTTTTTTGAGGCAGAGTCTCACTCTGTTGCCCGGGCTACAGTGCCGTGGCATCAGCCTAGCTCACAGCAACCTTAAACTCCTGGGCTCAGGCAATCCTCCTGCCTCAGTCTCCCAAGTAGCTGGGACCACAGGCATGTGCTACCATGCCTAGCTAATTTTTTATATGTATATATTTTTAGTTGTCCAGCTAATTTCTTTCTTTCTTTTTTTTTTTTTTTTGGAGAGACGGGGTCTCACTCTTGCTCAGGCTGATCTCGAACTCCTGAGCTCAAACGATCCGCCCACCTCGACCTCCCAGAGAGCTAGGATTACAGGCCTGAGCCACCACGCCCGGCCTAAAATGGGATTCTTGACTAATCAAAAAATAACAGTGTTCTAGAAAATGCATACAAAATAGTAAACCTATGGAAAAGAAAGCTTGTGTCAGAAAACTTGAAATTAAATTCATGTTTAAAAAAGGACAGCATGTCTCTTTTACTCTTTCCTTAAGCTACTGATGACCTCTATGCTCATACTGCATTTTCATTTTTAGCCAAGGGAATGTAGTAGGACAGGCCAAAAGAAAAAGTGGAATTTAAATTTTCAGGAAACAATACGAATAATCTATTCTCCTGAATTCTCACTAATTAGAATTTGGCAATGTCAGACCCCCAAAGACTGCTGGCACTGGAGTACAGGTACTCAAAGGGAAACACAGAATGTGAGGGTGATCAAATGCATTCCCTCTCTATTTGTTTTGATTTTGGAAAAAGCACTTTTTGAAATAATTTTGGCCACTTCAAAATTAAATAAATAGTGACAGATGTTTACAAATGTAAATCTAAGCTTCTAGATGTATCAATACGAATGTCTAGTCCGACTGCTGTGACTGAATGGACTAATTAGTCACACAGGTTGAACTGAAAATCCTTATTGGTAATGAGGCCAAAACAGACTTTACAATTGTGAAATGCCAATGATGGACAGTTTCAACTAGCATAATTTCAAAATCCAAGATTTCATTGTTGGCATGTTAGGGAATGGAATGTTTTAGTTAAGTCGTCATATATCATCTTGTACTGTACCAGACCTTAGAGCTCATTAGTCGAAGTGCTTCATCTTTCTATATCAGGACACTGGAGTTATAAAATTAAATGTTTTTGTTTTGACCAAAATTATACTTCTAATTCATGGTAACGCTATGCAATTATACAGACCACCAGTAGACTATACTTATCTCTTATCCCAGACACTTCTATCTATCCATTCATCTATCACCACCCATCCATCATCTGTCCAGCCATCCATCCAAATCCATCTTGTTCTCTGAAGGATTTGATGTGGTTTGTAAAGTTACATGATAAAATAAATTTAAAATAAGTGAAAGGGTGGCAAAGTCAGAGAACTGGATTTTAGATAAGTAACCACTGAAATCCTCACAAAGAAACACACACAAAAGGAGACACGCATAGACAGATATTGCACCATTTGGTACGGCAACACATTAAGTGACACTCAGAGGAGAGCAAAATTAATACAAAAGTTCACATTTTTAAAATCCAATTATAAAAATGTAAAGATTGACACAACCTCACTTATTTTGAAATGGAGTCAACCCAGAAAGTTCTTTTACTTATGGCTATCTTTTCTTAAGTGAATTTTTTAAAGACCTTACATACCATGACTCTAGTCTCTGTACATAAATGCACAACTAGTTTCTTGGTGACAGAAAGAAAATGTAAATTATTAAATATTTTCTTGCCTTTTTGTCTCCTTGACTTAGGCTATGCTGGCTACAAAATTAACTCAATGAATTCTCTGCTCTCTTCTCACTAAGCTACTGATGAAAATCCTTCCAACTTCCAAGGTCTCATTTATTAACTACTGTCTTCACAACATAAGTGCTAATGAGATATTTATCTTTGTCTCTCTCACACTACCTTCATTATGGCTTTGTCAAATTATCTCTTATTATATCTTAGGAATTAATAAGTGGAAGTGACTAATAGTAATACTTACTGTTTCTCCAGAAACAATCTAAACATTTACTCATTGATCAAGTCAGTCTCATTGACATAATGGCCCTAGAATTGGAGGTTCAAATCAAAGCTGTAGAATTTACTCAACCTTTGGATGAGCAGCCAGTTATCCAAAAATGTTTCTTTGTTACTGGGTAGTACCACCATGATCAATATGATCTTATATCTAGAAAACCCCAAAGATTCTGCTGTGAGACTACTGGAATTGATAAACAAATTCAGCAAAGTCTCAGGTTATAAAATCAATGTACAGAAATTCGTAGCATTCCTACACACCAACAACAGTTAAACTGAGATCCAAATCAAATTTAGTAGCCTTCACAATAGCTACAAAGAAAATAAAATACCTAGGAATATGTTTAACTAAGGATGTAAAAGACCTCTACAAGGAGAATTATGAAACATTGCAGAAGGAAATAGCAGAGGATGCAAACAGGTGGAAAACCATACCATGGTCATGGGTCGGCAGAATCAACACTGTTAAAATACCTATACTGCCCAAAGTGATCTACAGATTCAATGCAATCCCTATTAAAATACCAACATCATTTTTTGCCAATCTAGAAAAAATAATTCTACACTTTGTATGGAACCGGAGAAGACCCCATATAGTAAAAGCAATTTTAAGCAAAAAGAACAAATTGGGAGGCATCAATTTACCAGATGTCAAGCTAAAATACAAGGCTATAGTAACTAAAACATCATGGTACTGGCACAATAACAGAGACATAGACCAATGGAACAGAATTGAGAACACAGATACAAAACCATCCCCATATAGCCATCTAATCTTTGACAAAGCAGACAAAAACATACACTGGGGAAAAGAATCCTTATTCAATAAATGGTGCTGGGAAAATTGGATAGCCACATGTAGAAGACTGAAACAGGATCTGCACCTTTCACCTCTCACAAAAATCAACTCATGGTGGATAAGAGACTTAAATCCAAGGCATGAAACTATAAGAATTCTAGAAGAAGATGCTGGAAAAACTCTTATAGACATTGGCTTTGATAGAGCTTTAAACTGGGAATATATGAACACTTCTATTCCACACAATGCTTAGAGTATGGAACAGTGAGAAGTATGGATGTGGCCAGAAATAATGACTTAGTTAACAGAAAGTTTATTTTCTGACTTTAATTTGATCCGTGACTTGAATACATGCAAGGTTCTATACTGAGCTCCCCCAGATAAGCCAATCTCTGTGCAGTACTTCTATGAATGTATCTGTCAAGTGGTGCTACAGAGTAAACATTATCTGGCCCAGATGTCACAATGTTACTCTGTTCACTGAGAGGATCCAATTTTTGCTGGTTCTAGTTAAACTGGAACTCCAAGCTTTTATACTTGGCTACTTCATTGCTTATGGTGCACATTTTGGTTCATTAATATATATTTGGGATGTTGCACTGCTGAAACACATCAATTTAATTTCTACTATGCTGATCCAAATAATGGAAAATAAATACTAGTCCAGAATTCAAGTCTCAGTTCTGGCTTTCATGAGCAATATTTATCATCTTGGACTGGTTTCTGTGTTCTAAACATTCCATATGCATATACATATGCACATATATATTTATATGCATGCATACACTATACATGTGAATACATGTGTATATGTAATCATTTGTATATGTGTATTACAATAACATCCCTATTTTACAGGGATGTTATAGGAATCGAATTTGATATGTGTGAAAACACTTTGGAAAGTATGAAAGTACCTTCAATGCAGTGTTTATATAAACTATTATTACAACTAATAAGGAATTATTTTTTGTTTCTCCAATGACAATATAAAGAACAGTCCTGGAGCTTGCTTAAAGAGGGCAGCCAAATATCCACTTAACTGAATAAATTTCATTTTCCTGTCCTGAAATCCTCTGTGCCCTCAGTTGAATAGAATCTGTATCTGTCACTCCAACTGGCCCCTCACAAAAATGCTGCTCTTCTTGGGCTGCTTCCTTTTATCCCCAGGATTGGACTCATTTCAACATTGCTTATTTAGGGCATATGTATCAATCTCAATGGTAACCTACAAGATAAGTAGTGCCAATTCATGCCTGGCACTGAAATTCCCTCTTCGCCAGGCCAGATCTTCTGGAGAGCTCAGCACACAGATTCAGGGATACCTGAGCTCTCTTTAAGTTCTGCTCATTAGATTATGACAACCTGATATATTTTATCTCTGCATCCAGATTTTCCTCCCCCATTATATCTATAGTATATAAAGGAACAGAGAAACAGGAAAAAACAAAACAAAACAAAACAAATCACCTAGGAAACACTGTTGATTAATAATTAGAGACTGATTCTCTAAGTGTGAACCATGCACCACAATGCTCCCTATTAAAGTGGTTGTATTTGTACTTATAACATGCATTGCATTGCCTGTTGTATTCTTCTATACAGATTAGTAATACGCTAATGCACTCTTTTAAGATACTGAGCAATATTTTCTTAGTGCATTAGAATGATGGAGATATTTGCCTTTCCAAATTATCTTGAATTCTAAAACTTTGAAAACTGTTTGGATATGTTTTATTTTATATACCTCTTGGGAGAGAGTGTCTATGTTTTATGGCCCCAGAACATCTATCACAGGAGTTCAATTGAGTTGATTTAAAATGTCATCATCATTCAAAAACCTGGCTTATATTCTTTAAGGATCTGAATAAATAAAGGCATTTCTTAAAAATCATTATGATTGTGAAAAATAATAATTGTGAAAATAGAATTAATACAGTTAAGAGTGAGGGATTCATTTTGACTTTAAATATAGAAGAAATATTATTCTTGACCCTTGCATTTGCTATAATCATCACATTTTAAATAATGTTATTCTTGATGGTCATCCACTCTAAGCTCACTACATCTTTTTTTGTGACAAAGTATGTTTGTCACAATTGCTCATTTATAACAGCTCATTAAATCTCAAAATAAGAATGAGCAAGTATAGATTATTTTCCCAGGAGTACAACTCCTAAGAGTGGGAGATGAGAATTGTGGCAAAATCACACTTTTTCAAACATTTTATCTGCCTTATAACATCTCTAGAAGTGACAATGAAACTTTATAACTGGTTTCCACATTATAACCCATGGCTGGAAATTTATGGTAGAGAAATAGCAAAAAGTGACATTATCTTTAACTGAAAGAAAGAATGACTGAAGGTTAGAAGGAAGGCAAAGCTAAAAATGTCTTGCAATAAGTTGGTCTGCCTGCTTTTATGAAGCATTCCTGTCCTTCGAGAAAGCAATAAAATAAAGCCTACTCTGTGAAAAGGACTGAAAAAATAGTTGACTATCATTTTGGATTTTTTCCCTATATAATATTTCCCAACTCTCCCTATCTCTTCCAAACTTTATTGTAATAGTCTTACATTGTAAGTACTTTCATTTAATTGCAAGGAAACTACAACTTTATAACGTTTTCCTTAAAAATCTAACTATAGGATGAAAGTTTTATCTTTTCCTGAAATAAAGTGCATGAAGATAAGGACTGGCTGAGACTGGCCATCAAATTCAGACCAAGAAATAAGTGCAGGAGAGAATGCACTCATCAAATTTATATCTACAGATTTTTCTATTCATTCATTAATTCTTCCTTTCATAATCATTTGTTGAATATTTTTGATTAATAAAGAGTTATATAGGAGAGGAATAAAAATATGATTTGCTTGCTCAGATTACTTATAGTGGTGGAGCATGCAGTCCAATTTCTTTTGAGACTATTATTGGCATCTATTATTTTATGAATTAGTTAATATTTTACACATTTATTAAATTTTTACAGTTTATATTCGAGGTTGCATCTCCAGTACCTGGCATAGTACCTAGTAGAGAGGAGACAAATATCTGGCCAATGAGTCAGAACTCATCCCAACCAATAAAATATGGAAAATATAAGTGGTTTGACAGGGAAAATAAGTCCAACATTACAGATCACTTTATCATACTAGACAAAATAAAAGCACCTTAAAATTTTACAAAAATATTTCCAAATGTGTGAGACTGAGAGATCCAGAGCTACTCTGTGTTCTCTGATACTTGCTCCATCAGCTGATTAAAAAAGGTATCAGTTTGAAAAGCAAGAAGAAACATGGTCATATTAACTCCTTAGAAAATGTGACTTCTATCATCGTTCATTTTATAGCAATTGGTATACTTTCATTTTTTCAACTGATGAAAGGTACCAATATTTACCTTTCTTCTTTTCCCCTGCTTTCATTTTTTGCCCCTTCCTATTTCATTTGTGGTGTCCCAACTTCCAGTGAAGCTACCTCGGGAGGAAAGAAAATCTCACATAGCAAAAAAAAGTCCAAATAAATACTGTTCAACTCTAACCAACACACTATAGCACCTTGGGCCCAGCTGTAAAATTAAGGAGCAGAATTATATGCTTTCCTCCTCTTATTACTACCTGATTTCATAAGTCAAAGAAATCCTGAAATGTTTCTGTGAGAAGAATTTGTGATGTAAGAAATAGTCTTTTTTGCTCTGCTAAAATATTTCCTGGAATAAGGAAGGTGATCTGTGTGTAATTGTTGATTTAACTTGACATATCATGAATCCTGACACTTGACTTCTAGTTCTCCAGTTTAAATTCCAAAGTTGCCTACATTCTATCAGGATAATTTGCCATATCATTATGGATTGGGGGGATAGGAAATAGCAGATTTTGATAGTTCAAAGATAATTCCTCAGGGAGGTGGGTCGGGGCTGGTGAAATTGAGATAAATGTTTATTGCAGCACAATTCACAATTGGAAAGATGTGGAATCAATACACTTACCCATCCATTCATGAGTGGATTAACAAAATGTGGTATATATCTAGCATGGAGTACTACTCAGCCATAAAAAGGATAAATTAATGTCTTTTGCAATAATTTGGATGGAAATGGAGACCATGCTCCTAAGTGAAGTATCTCAAGAATGGAAACACAAACACCACATGTACTCACTATTAAATTGGAACTAACCAACGAGTACCCATGTGCACAGAGGCAAATCAAACTCAGTGGAAATCAAGCAAGGGAGAGGGGAGAGGAAGGTAAGAGTAAAAACCTACCTAATGGTACAATGAACACTATTTGAGGGATGGGCACATCTATAGCCATCACTCAAGCATTACAAAATCAATCCATGTAATCAAAAACATTTGTATCCCTCAATATTTTGAAGTTAAAATAAATTTTAAAAAAGCAAAGTGACCAGACTTCCCTGTCTTGTATTGCAAAGGGGAACTTCAAGTGTGACCAGTGAAGGCCCTCTATGAGCAGAAAGTTGGGTTTTCCATCATTAAGCATGGAAGAAGCATAAGTGTTGGAGCTGAACAGACTGGACTTAAATTTAAGCTCTGCATTTACTAGCTGTGTGTCCCCAGGCAAGTTCCCTAAATTCTTTGTATTTCTTCCTTTGTAAAAGTGAAGTATTTATAACTATTTTGCAGGAGTATTATATGTATTAAATTATCTAGGGCTAGAAAGGCATACTGTCTAGCATCGTAGCTGGTATATGAAAGGTCTTATTGTATTTACTACATAAACACAGTTGACACTCAAAATTAATGGCTCCATTTATATTTTCACTTTTTCTCATAGCATCGTAGAAATTAAAGTTTATTCCTAGTACTGGACTGCATAGATCTTTAAAGACAAATATTCCCCTCACAAAAAAGTACAATTTCCTGACTTAATTCACACTTCCACGATTAAGCATTCTATAAACAAATTGTATATTTTATGACAGCACTTTTACAAACACCTCAAAAAAATCATGCAAATATTAATATATGGAAAATGCAGGGGCTTTTCTGCTCTCTAGCTGCATGATGTAACCAAGCATTCATCAAAACTAACTTGGAGGCTCTATGAATTATCTGTTCCAGTTCCCTCATAGTTAGAGAGAGGGAAACCCTAAGTTGGCACAGTCAGGTGTGTGTCAGGTGTGCAGCATCAAATCACTGTACCACTCCTGTGGGACTCAGGAGTAAATCCCAGCCTCTTGCATCTCCATCCATTGGCATCTCACTCTTTCTATTGTCTCAGTTTCATTTTTGGGTATGGAGAAGATAAAAAGCTTCTGCACAGCCAAGGAAACAATGACTAGAGCAAATAGACAACCTACAGAATGGGAGAAAATATTTGCATGATATATAATAGTCCCTGATAAAGGACTAAGAACCAGAATCTACCAAGAACTCAAGCAAATCAGCAAGATAAAAAATCACAAAACCCCGTTAAAAAGTGGGCAAAAGACATGAACAGAAGTTTTTCAAAAGAAGATGGACTATTGGCCAATAAACATATAAAAATATGCTCAATGTCTCTAATCATAAGGGAAATGCAAATCAAAACCACAGTGAGATATCATCTACTCCAGTGAGAATGGCTTTTATCAAAAAGTCCCAAAACAACAGATGCTGGTATGGATGCAGAGAAAAAGGAACACTTATACTCTCTTGGTAGGACTGCAAGCTAGTACAACCTCTATGGAAAGTAGTATGGAGATACCTCAAAGAACTAAAAATAGAACTGCCTTTTGATCCAGCAATCCCACTACTGGGTATATACCCAAAGGGAAAAAAAAGTCATCCTATAATAAAGACATCTGCACTAGAATGTTTACAGCAGCACAATTCACAACTGCGAAGATGTGGCAACAACCCAAGTGCCCATCAATACATGAGTGGATTAGTAAACTGTGGTATATGTATACCATGGAGTTCTACTCAGCCACAAAAAACAATGGTGATCTGGCACCTCTTATATTATCCTGGATAGAGCTGGAGCCCATTCTATTAGGTGAAGCATCACAAGAATGAGAAAAACAAGCACCACATGTTCTTGTTATTAAATTGGAACTAAATGATCAACACTCATGTAGTAAAATTCAATGGAAATCGAGCAGGTGGGAGAGGGGAGGAGGGGATGGGTTAATTCACCCCTAATGGGTACAATGCACACTATCTGGGTGATGGACAGACACACTTACAACTTTGACTTAAATGGCACAAAAGCAATTCATGTAGTCAAAATGTTTGTACCCCTATAATATTCTGAAATAAAAGAAGCAGTAGGAAAAATTTACTACTTTTCCCAAGTTTCTCATGCATAATTTGCCTTTTTCAATTCTGCTCTATGTTTTATTAAAATTTTAAGCAAGACCTTGGAGAAGGACTAGGGAATGGTGCCCACCATCTCTCATGGCTGCCAGAATGGAAAGCACTCAGCAGCAGGTCTGCAAAGCCCATTAAGGACCAACCAAAGAACACACATGCAGAGGTTGGGCAAGAATTTTGCTAATTGTCTTCTATTGAGAACTAGGAGGTTCACTAAAGAGCCTGCCTTTGTGTCCATGTTACGTTAGATGGCATCTGTTGCTGAACTCTTCCCACAGGTATTTGAATGTTTTATTTATTTAATAGTTATGCCATTGTTTAATGACCTCTGTTTTGGCAACTATTGACAGTTTCTTTTGGCTATTAAAAAAGTTGTCATAAGTAAAGATCACATGTAAAACACTTAGATCTCTTAGCAATTAACCACATCCTCTCTTGGATAGATTTTCTCTCTCAAGCCTTGCATTTTCAACCAGTACCACCCAATTCTGACATATTTCCTTGCAGTTGCTGTCATGCCTTTGCCTTTGGATGTGTCCTTTTCCTTCCTACCCCACACACCTCTGCAATCTTGCCTGTCCTTTTCCTTTATTCTCTTTATTTGGATACCTGCTGATTATGGACAAGAATAAGCCTATTCACAATAAATTTGCTATTTATCAGCACGTGGAAATTCTGAAATCACGTAAGTGTAGCATTTTAAACAGAAAGTTCAGAAGACAAGCTTTTCTTGATGATTGGGTACCACTGTTATACGCATCTGGACCAGCAACACAGTAATGATCTTAGATTCCAAAGAGTATCACCATCTCTGCTCCACAGGTCCCCAAACTGCTCTTTTACTTTTCAGTTTGTGCAAGCTCTAACGAGTTTTTTTCCTCTCATCAGACTCTATAGACTCCTTTTCCCTTCTAATTTGCTTCTTCAGATCTACCTTGGGCTAGAAATTTAGATAATAAATGTTCTCTAACAATCTCAAGAAATGACAAATTGACTAGAAAGGGTTGGAGTGTCAGAGGGGGTCTCAAATAAGAAAACCCAGGTGCTTTCAAGCACTCAGTCAAGGCTTAAAATACACAAGACCTGTTAGTTTCTTCCAAATGCAAAGTTCTCTGTGAAGGTAGTACATTTATTTTTAAGTGATTCTCCCAGTAATATTTTCACTATGATAATTCTCATATAGGCTTATCTCATTTCATGGAGTCCAAAACCTTATTGAAACTAGATTCCAAATATTTCAATTTCTATTTCCCAAGATCTATTCAAACAGAAACCAGGCCTCCTTTTGTGTTCCACTGAGTGATGCGAGAGAAATGGAGATTAAGCAATGTTATAAGAAAGGTTATTGTCTTTGACCACCTTTCTGCCAAGACTGCAAGGTACACTGGCTTATACTTACAGATAGAACTTTATGCAGCCATGCAGGAGTCTGACTATATTTATTCAGAGTGTGTGATTCACTGAACAGACTGAGAGATACTCTCCATGGTAGCATCTTTCCAGTATCCTAGGACTAGCTGTTTACTTAACAAATTGAGGAGTACTGCTATAGGTTATGGGATCTCTATTCCCCAGTAATCTGATGAGTAGTCATTGAAGTCAGATACACTCATGGGTTCTAGCATTTGGAGCTGCTAGAACTTGGGTGATTTATCTAACCTCTCATTTATCAAATGGGAGGGATGCAGTACCAATCTCTGCAGTAAGAATGAAGAAAATCATGACAGATGACATGCTTAACACTGTTCTTGGTACATCATAAGCACTAAATATTAATAATTATTGGCTATTATTACCTTCATTATTTTATAAGCCATGCATATATGTTATCTCCAGCATGCCAGGAAGCAATATGTTTCTCATTAAAGCGGGCATAACCCCAGTATCCTAAGAACTACAAGAAATAGACTATCCACATTTGTACTTGCCTAGAATATTGTCAAGTAGGAGGGGAAAAAGCCAAATATTTCATGAACAATGCAAATGTACTTTTTTCCTGAATGTTCTATTTTGCATCTTGACTTTTAAACTCCACTTTATTTCAAAACATACTCCCAACCATTCCAAAGCATTTTTGAGTTGGAAAGCCTTCTTTTTTGTTCCATAATAAGCTAACTGCAGATGCAAACTCAAGGGAGACAGACCTTGGAAATTTTAAGTATGTTGCTATGGCAATGGTTTGCAAGAATGTGTATGAGTTTCATCTTAGCTTTCAAGCATTCAACCGAGTTCATATATGGAGGTTCAAATCACTGTGCACACAATGTTTGTCATTCATTATGTCTTAAAAGGTTTGGAAATAACTGTCTCTGTTGCTTATAGCAACCAGAAGCCACAAAATATGATTTATTTATTTATTTATGCAAATGTAGAGATATACTCATTCATTATCTGCTCTTAGCTGGCCAATCTCACTAGTTTGGCTTCTAAGAGAAGCTGTACACATAAATTCAACAATAATCATTTTCACCATTGTTACAAACACAGAGTTGTTCTTTCAATATAAAATAGCCATAAAAATTTTCTATGAATTTCATGTTAATTTCCTCATTCAAAATAGACATCCTTCAAGAAGCAGGATAATTATTTAGGGATGATGTATTAAAGCCAATTTTTGTCCTAATGAATTATGGGGCATCTTTTTAAAAGGGTCCCATCCTATAGTGCAGGAAAGAAAGTGAAAGTATGCAAGTCCAGTATTTAAGTCAACACCTCCCCTGCAAAAAATACCAGCACCACAAACACCAACAAAAAGACATGCAAAGGGCATCATTTTGTCTCATATTACCACCTTAATTGTTCTTAAATTGTTTGGTTAATGATTCTAAATTCCAAAACCTGTACAATGGACTCATGATTCATTGACAATAAGACAGTAATTCTCAAAAAAAAAGAAAAAAAAAAAACATTCTTTTCCCTATTAATGGAATCCACAGAACACTAAAATTGATAAGCTTTAAAGCTATCTATTTGGTACAGAAAATAATTATTAACAAATTCTCTTCAAATTACAAGGCATTTTTCATGTGAAATGAGTAAACTATACAAATTAAATCAATTAAAAAAAAATTCACTCACCAGTAAGAAACAGCTGGATTTCTAAGAGCGTATATGCTTCAGTTTTCCTAGCAAAAACTTTTGCTGCAAACGATTCATTATAATACAGAGTGCCCTACATAAAATGAGGCCACTGGGGACCCCACTATCTCCTGCATTTGGTTACTGATAAAACCCTTCCAAAAAGCATGATTAGCTACCAAATCCTGGCAGTTATTTAAAATTCACTTTGCTGCTTTAACTTTGACCCATCTTCCAAAGCACACACACACACACACAATCCTTCTCTCTATCCCCCACACTCCTTTCTGTAACAGCTTGTCAATGTACTTGAAAACTGCAGTTGTGCTCCCTTTCCTTACACCCATTATAAAAAGCCTACAGCAATGCTGGAATTAAACAAATGAGAACACAATAATTAGCTATGCAAACTGTCAAGAGGATCTAAAAAGAAAAACAACCCGGAAAACACAACAATCAGCAGTTTCAAGCTCTAATAAGAATCTCCATTGAGTTCCCATTTATTTTAAACCAAAATAGATTAGGACTTTAAAAAATATTCACTGAAATTTCTACAGAAATAGGGCAAATCATCTAATGGGTCCTTACATTTCTAATTACTATGATGCTGTTACAGTAGGAAAATCTTCAGTCCCATACCATTTCCAGATAAATTCTGTTCTCTTTTATAACCACATTCAATCCCAAAGGTGAGTAGCAACAAAATTACATCCAAAGTGGACATGGAACACGTGAATGAATCAAATCATGTGCAGTGATGACACCCTAGTTCCCAATTCTCCCCCACAAGCCTCATCACAGTAATTTTATAAGTGGTAACTAAATTAAAGTAAGCATTAAGTACAAACTGGAAGGGAAAAATAATTTTTAAATTATCTAGTGTGGCCACGCATGGTGTCAGGCACCTGTAATCCCAGCTACTCCTGAGGCTCAGGCAGGAGGATTGCTTGAGCTCAAGAATTTGAGTCCAGCCTGGGCAACCCAGTGAGATCTCATCTCTAAAATATATCTGGTGTGTTTTTGTGTGAATGGGAGGGAGTAGATATTCAATTCTTTGGGTGGAGAGTATTAATTATATAATTTGCAGCTAAATCTCTGAGCTTCCTTATAGGTATCAACCAACTGCCTCTTTGCCCCTTAGAAACCATGCTGAGTTCTTATGAAGCAACAGATACTTTGTATGAATACTAATCTAATGCTTCCATTTACTGTTAATGTTCCCTTAACCCACTTGCATCCAGTAATGAATTACAGTATCAGGATTTTTAAAAATCCATAATTGTGATGAAATAGGTCAATTCTACTACTGAAAAATTTTGTTTGCTTCAAATCTCTTATCTCTAACCTTGCTAAATGACTGCCTACTTTAAAAATTGAGAATGTTAATATGTGATGTCTGAAACTGATCTAGGACAGGATATAGTAACCTGAGATTTTACTATGTGTTCTATCAGTTATCTAACCCATTGACCTGGGGAAAATAAAAATCACTCTCATCCCAATATAATTAGGTTAGTACAGATGATCTTTCATATGTTTCTTTAAAATGTAACAATCAAGGGCTACACAAAGAAGTCCTGTGGTGATGGTACAGTTAAGTATCTTGCTTACGGTGGTTACAGGAAGATACACCTGGGATACAATTGCATAGCTCTACACGTGCATGCACATTCACACACACGAGTGTATGTATAACTGGTGAAATCTGAATAAGCACTATGATTTATACCAATATCAATATTCTGGTTGTGATACTAGACTATAGTTAAGCAAGATGTTAACATGATGAGGAGTCTGGATTAAGGGTGGAGAAATCTCCCTGTATCTGCTTTTGTATCTTCCTTTCTATGAATCTATAATTATTTCAAAGTAAAATGTTTTAGAAATGTCTAAATAATAAACACATAAGTATAACGATGTTCTATTCATGAAATGGCTTGCTGACAGAGATGAACTGACTTTCATCAATGGAGTGAAATTTACTGGTTCTAAACAATTCACTTTTCAGCTAAAAAGTGATAGTTGCTACCTGAAATAACAACTGGTTTTAAAGTAATTACAGTATTGACTATTTCACCATTATTCAAAGTACGGATATTGTCACATGACATGTTGTCTTTAGTGACATCATTTTTTGCCTACCAGTCTGTCATTCAATATTAATTCCTAAGAATGAAGACACTACATAAATAAAAATTTGAACAACAAAAATTATGCACTTGATTTAAAAGAGAAAATTAAAACAAAATACAAATAAAATGAAATTGATAAAATTAAAAAACAAATGTTAGGAGTTCATTAAAAATTAAATTTCTAATATTTATATCCTGAGGACACTATTGTTTGTGTCCAATTAGCTATCTCTACAATGTGTAATCTTACTTTCTGATCCTAAAATCCTGCAGAGTTCTTATTTATCTAAGAGTTAAGTTGTGTTCAATACATTTCCTTTCAATGTCAAAGAATTCAGTGAATTCTCCTGACTTCCACAAATGGCTAGAGACTTAGTAATTTCATTGCTATGTGTTGGTTTCAAAATTTCTTTTTAAGTGACAGGCATGAGGCAGAAGAAAGCAGTAGGTGCCACTAGCAGACTTCTGGTAGAGGCAAAGTAGAAGAAGAGAGGCAAAGCAAACAGGAAATGATTAAGAAAGAAAATGAGCAGAAGGAAGGAGAAAAGGAAAGATAAGGTTCCTCCATGTGAGTTTGGGCAGTGGCAGGGTGTCTAGGTTCATTTTATAAGGGAGGGCCATGATGGAGCTTTCCAGACTTAGGAAAATATTAAAGAATGAATCTCTCACTCAGTGAGATGTGAGATAAATCTTGATTTCAATATTTTAGAAAGGGGCTAAAAAAAAGAAAAAAGAAAAGGTTTCACTCCCCATATACACCAAACCTTAAGAAACAGAAAACTGCCCATAGATGATTTCCTCCCATGCTTGAACATCTCCCACCAAACAAAACCCAGTAAAACAAACTGAGGCAATTTTCAACCACTTTAAATAAAGTGATATAAGAATGTTGAGTTATATGACAAAACTCTTTCAGAACCCATGAATACTTTTCCCAGAGCCAATTCTATCAGTTGTAGTACATTTAAAATGGTGAGAGGAATTATTCCCAGCCATAAAAAAAGAATAAAATCCTGCTATTTGTAACAACATGAATGGAACTGGAGGTGATGGATATCCCAACTACCCTGGTTTGATATATACACATTGTATTCCTGTACCAAAACATCATATGTATACTATAAATATATACAGCTATCATGTACCCATAATTAAAAATAAAAAAATAAAATTTTTAAAAAAGAATAAAACATGTAACAGGTGATTAGCCAACAAAGACACTATAGGTGGTAAATCGCTCACATGTTCTAGGGCTGCTGTAACAGACCCAGGCACATATATTACTATCATGTGGCCCTAATGACAAGAGCTGGCTGAGAAGTTATGAGACCACACCTCTTAACACCTTGCCGTTCATCTGTCTCCTTAGGTCCATAAAAGCACAATGCTTCCAAAGCTTTGCAGGGTCTGAGGAATGCTTTAAAGTTGAAGTGCTTTAAGCTAACTGGGTTCCGGATGTCAAATCTAACATTATAAGATTAAAAGCTAAACCTCTACTGTACATATCAACTTATGCTCCAAACCGCTTGTTTCCCAGGGGATCTGAATCCTGCTGGGAGGTAAATAGTCTCTGTTTAGGTTCTGAAAGCAAATAAAAAAAATTAAAATGTAATTGCTACACCTTCCATATATTACGTGTTAAAATGATAAATGTCAAAGATTTAATTTCATTTCCTTGTGGCTAAGAAGAATATTTCCCTGCTAAAGATTTCCAATTACTATACTATACTATAGATACTTGCAAGCTATATTAGTTTTTATGTACAAATTTTGAACATCCATAAAAAAAATTTGGCCTATACACCTAACCATTTGTTCTCAACATAGAACCACTTTCTTTTTCACATTTATAGAAAAATACTTACAAAGTCTTGTTCTCACAGAATCTCATTTAGCACTTTTAAAGTTTATTTTTCCATAAATCTTTATTAGTCATGAAAATTTTTCTCAGATTGTGTTGGCAATTGCTTATATCACCATTCTACTTCCCTCTTCCATTAGAAGCTACAGTATACCTTATTTCTTAGAGGAGAACCTGAAACTGATTTGGAGATGAAGGACTTTTAGTCCAGAGTACTCAGCACTCTATGAAATATTGATATAAAGCCTAAAAATACACAGGATAAGTACAGCATTCAGTAGATGCAACTTGTGATATTACACTACAGGATTCTCATTAGGAATACCAGAGATGGAATCAGTTTCTTGACACACTCTAATAAATATTTTCACTACCAATGAATAATTTTGCTCTTTTGGTATTCACTGTATGAAAAATAGTTTTAAATTAATTTCAAATTAGCAAAAGTGGAAGTTTTGGAACACATGGGAAGAACAGGCAGTATAGGGCTCTCTGCCTTTGTTTTCACAGAAGTTTGCTTGCTTTTGTGTGACATGTACTATAAAAATTTTCCTCAGTTGTCAAGATAAAAAGAAACAGTTTCTTCCTACAGGAAATTTCTAGGATTCCAAATTGCTAATTTTTTGAAATCTACCAGGCTTACCTTTGAATGATTTTCTGTATTCTTCATTATGGACAGGGAAAAGGAGCTTTCCCTCTAATTAATACTAGCCATGACTAAATTATTCTTGCTTTATCTTCAAAATGAAAATTCCGCAAGAAAATCTCTGATGCCAGATCATCTCAAAATTCAGGTGACATGAAATGAAAATCAGTCAGTGTTTCTAAGATCACTTTTATTTAAAAACTTTTTTAAAAAGGAAGCTCACATTTATTCACACTCTAAAATCATGAAGTATTATAAGAGATCAGCAAACGCCTCATCTTACAAATGGGGAAATGAAGTACCTGAAAATTAAGTATCTGGTCTTCATCACACCAGTAGACATGCAATTTTCTCTTGTACAATGTCTTCATATAAATCAATTAAAAACTTATTTTTAAATTAGATAGGCTCCAAAAAATAACCTGTTCACATTGGGACATGTTGAATTTTAGGTGAATTTGTAGTAGTTGTAAGGGTAGATCTGAAGTTTAGAAGAGTTCTGGGCTGGGAATGGTATACATTTCCCAAGGAAACCAAAAAAGGAAAAGAGATTCTGAGACCAACTCAGAATACAGCCAACATTTAAAAGGATGGAAAGAAAAAACAGGTACAAAGGACTGATTTTCTGTTCATTGTGTTTACTTCTAAAATATTTGAATATTTCTGAGTGAAAACTCTGGGTAGCCCAGTGAGGAGGATTTTTGTAAAAAATGCATGGGAATCAAAGCAAGCAACATCGAAATTTCCCAAAAGTAGTCTGAAGACAGCCAGTGGCATCTATGACACAAGAATTTTAAAATTAAATCAATTTGCAAAGGAAATTAACTGAATGTTACTCTCTTAAGCATTGACAAATATACAATGGTTATATATGATATTAATGTTAGGGAAAGACAGAGATGAAGAAACAACTCTCTAAATAAGTTTACAGCTGAGTGTGGTGGCTCATGTCTGTAATCCCAGCATTTGGGGAGGCTGAGGCAGAAGGATCACTTGAGGCCAGGAGTTTGAGAACAGCCTGGGCCCCCATCTCTACAAAAAAGTTAAAATATTAGCCAGGCCTAGTGGCACATGCCTGTAGTCCTAGCTACTTGGGAGGCTGAGGCAGGAGGATTGCTTGAGCCTAGGAATTCGAGGTTACAATGAGCTATAATTGGGCCACCACATTGTAGTCTAGGTGATAGATTGAGACCCTGTCTCTAAAAAAAATAAATAAATAAGTAAATAAAATATATTTATAACATTTCTAAAATATCGAATTATTCCCAATTATAAGATTTTAAAAATAAAAATAAAATGACCTGATCAAATATTATATATTACATATGCATTGACAAAACTGTGATATTTATAAAAATATTCTCTTAAAAAAGATTCAGATTCATTCATTCATAAAAGAAAAGATATACAACCACAACCATAAAAAGTACCCTATAAATCCCTCACCTTTTTGTTATATTTACAGACATAAAACATGTATTATCCTTGTTTGAATGGCATGTCTTTGAAAATGTCCTCCCATTTTAGAGTTTCAAATAAACCAAGCATGTAGTTTTCCACTTAATCTCATCAATTTAAACCTTCACATTTCTTCCTAAAATCCTGCAATGAGTTGATACATCATTTAGGGAATTGCTAGGTACAGTGAGATAGGCTGAAGTCAGTATTTATTTTGTTATTGCATCAGTAGCCTTCTATTTAAAAGGACAACATCTTTTGCAATTGAAGTCTTACTGGATCTGTGGAAAACTAGAAAGTCAGGAATCTAGGAAACCCTTATTGCAATAGATGCCTTTGAACAGTGACCTCAGCTTGCTTACTTCTCGCTTAAGATTTTGTAAAGCAATCAAGAACTATTCAGTTTGATATTTTATACCTAGGTATCATTTCAGTCAGTTCTAATGAAGGATTCATGAAATGCCCCAAAATTATTCACTGTATTTTAAACTACTTACTGAGAAAATAATAGTATTGATAACCATTCCAGTAACATGAGTAGACCATTTACATAATTATTATCACTTATTCAAAATTGTTTCACGTAAGGTCAGATCCTTGCTTACTGCCCATACCCACCCACACTCACTTGCCTACTCTATCCTACCAAAAAGAAAAGACAATCAAGAGACAGAGAAGGAAGTAGAATCAGATATACTGAGAATTATTGCTGTAGTAATTTATAAGAACAATTATACCATAAGGGCCTGAGATATTTATACTTATACCAAAGTGTCTAATTTACTACTGGAAAAAAAATGAAAAACACTTGGCAACAATGGCTACTTTTAGTGAATAAAGAGAATGAATACAAACTGAATAGGAAGATGATTTTTAAATAAAAAGTTGTTCACGTTTTGCATTAATTTTATTATTCATAAAATCTGAAAACTGGCTTTTACGTCAATATGTTGTCCTGAGAACTCGTAGAACATGTTGATTGATCTTGAGATAAGTTGCTTGGGACCTTGCTTAATATTTAAATGTCCTTAGTGCCCTAAAAACGCCTTGTTGTTACTCAGGCTAGTACTGGTATTAAGGGATGGGTAGCCCACCTGATTTGACCTGATTTTTGCATTACTTTTTATCTGATGACTGGATAACTAGAGCTGCTTGAACAAACATAGGGAATATACACCAAAATAACATTAATGCATCTTCTTAAGCCATATAAAACTCTCCTTTCTCCAAGCTACCATAAAGTGCATAGCAGACAATCAGCAAATATATGTCCATTAATTAATATTATAGGGTAACCTACTTCAGCCTTCAGTGCTCCCCTAGTTTTACGTGTGTTTGTCCTGACTCCTCAACTGGACTTTTAAGGCAGCAAGTGTCTTATTTTCCTTTGAGCCACTCATGACATCTAACTGAGTTCTGGTGTAAATCAATAATCTAGTAGATGTTTTAGCAGCTCTTAACAAATGTACAAAAAGCACTGATATGGGTGCTCAGTAATTGCTTATATATTATAAATTTCAACATTTTGGAAAGAGATGGTACACTGCTTGAAGGCTAAGAAAACTCTTGGCAAACCCAAGAATACCTATTCCTGCCAAATTTTTGGCTTGTTATATGTAGTTCCGAAACTTATTATTTGGTATCTATGTATTTAGCAATGTTTTATACAGACACACATTTCATACACACAACCCATTAAACTCTGAAAATGTTGCAGTCTTATTACAAACCTAATGGACAGGCAATCCACTCAAATCTAGCTTTGATAATGGAGGAAGCCATGGTATATAATTGAAAATAATGGTTTTTAAGCCAATGGAGGATAAGTGGTCCAGAAAGCATATCTAATCATGTAAAGTAATCCATTATGTAGACAGTTTACATATGGGTAACTGAGAATTGATCCCTGAGATTATATTTATGCAACTCCAAAATAAGATTTTCAAAAAGTCTAAATTCTATGTAAAATTTTGATCTCACAATGCAATAGTGTTTTGAAGTCATAAAGGCAACCTTAATTTTGTATATATAATTATATTTTATTATATATACATTTTGTTTTATATATGTAATCTATGCATTTGTATGTAAAGTATTATTTCGTTATAAGTAAATAAGTAAAATATTTTATTATAAGTAAATTCATTTCAATGGATGATTGGGAAGGAACTTTGTCTGTAATTATATTCTAGGAGAGTTTTCAATTTGAAAAATGTGAAGAAGTCAGTCAGGTGATGGCATTTCCCATCCCGTTAAACACCCACTTTACCCATGAATTTACTAGTAAATTTAGGCTGTGGACTTATATAATCATATTTTTCATCAAAAAATGCGAAATAGGCTTAGAGCCAAGATTGTGGTACTCTACAGGATGCATTATGTTTTAATGAAAAAGCAGTGGAAACAAAGGTGAGAGCATACAGACTTCAGTGCTGATTTCTTTTGAGGACTGACTTATTTTGGCTCCCTAAAATAATATTCAAGTCATTTCCACCCTTTTATATAGTTTTTGTTTTTAAAGTAATGTATACTTAAGGGAGACTTAATAATAAAAGGCGTTACATTATAGTTTTAGAAAAATAGTAAGAAAAGTATTTGACCATTTTTATTACCAAGGAAATAATTAAATTGTGGCTTAATCTTCAGATCAAAAAATATACAGCACAACACTGAAATAATAATAATATCATTGATATTTGGGAAACAGTTCTGAGATTGTTACTAAATGGTTATTCAACTGAATTCAAATAAAAGTGAAAATTTTAGGAGCAAGTGAAAATGTGTAATGATAATCACACAATTAATGACACAAAAATAGAAAATATCTCTCATATATTTTTGCTTTTTTGTGGTTGTTACTCAGTTTGAACTCATACTGTCTTGAATTTCCTAAGAGATTCTAGACATACCCATGAGTTTATAGCAGTCTCTGACTCTCTCCAGTTATGCCATAGCAGGAAATTGCCTACCTACTCCACAGTATTGTGCTTAGCTCCATTCTTTATGCCAGAGTGATGAGGGAAGGAAGCCTGCAGGAGATTCAAATATCAGCTGTCAAGTAAATGTAAATAAGACAGCAGAAGGTAAAAATCAATCTTTTGGGTCAATATTGGTAACTTTGGTATAAATTTAAAAAAATCAAATGCTAAAGTAGATATAAAGCAGAGCTTGCTGTCATTATACAATCCTGAATTTACATATAGCTTATAGTTTATGTTTAATAATCTTGAGTTCTGGAGCAAAATAAATGCCATTTTTTCTATCTATAGGTGTTTGAGCCCATAAAGCAGCAGAGAAAGAAAACACTGCGAGTAGGGATAATAGGAGGTGAAAGAGAAGGCTAAATGATACAAGGCCCCATTTGGTCTAAGTATCATTAAATAATTCACTAATACTGTTCACTTGTGGATTTTGCTAGTGCTCATAATACTGGATTTAAGAGTGCTAATTTTGACAGGGTAAAATCTAGTTTCAAATGAGTCATTTTCCAAATGGACACAGTATAAGCTGAGTTTTGAAATCTTTAAACTTAATACAGACAAAGGCCTGAAGTCCTTGGTTACATGCTTTTTTCTATTTGAAAACTAAAAAGTGTAAGCTAAGAGGGCTTTTCCCATCAATTAGCATTCTGCCTACTGCATCTATCATATTGTTAATTGATTGCACTTGTAGTCTGTAAATGCACCCAGATGCTGTGGGATGAACACATATCATAAATTAAAGAAGCATATGGAAGGCACACGGTAACATTTCATCATAACTACCCCAAACATCTTCAATATGCAATGCTATATCACTAATTATTTTGTAAATATGTAAGCATTTCCTTGGCTGATGTCTTGGTGAGAAATTTGCTTGGCAATTGAGCCCAAATGCTATTGTGATCAGACATTTAATACCACTTCAGGGCTCTTCTAATTTCCTTTCATTTTGTCCATAAGGAGAATGTGGCTTTTAGCCTATTGGGCAACTTTGATTGTGCAAAGTCAATGAAAATACTTATCCTTTTATCATTGGGCCATTTTGCTTAATGAACAGCAGTCAACCCTCAAAAATATAAATATCTGTTCACATTTCTGTCTGCAAAAAATACTATAGGGAATTTGTCAAGTGAGGAGCATTTTGCTGCTTAGTGAATTTTCCCATTAATTTCTAAGGATAGGGCATGAAGAAAAACAGCTGGAGAAATCATAAGAAATTAGATACATTTTTCAACTCTGGGAAAATTAGTATAAATGATCAAGTAAATTATCTTGAATTACCTCAAAGTACCAAAGGGAAAGATTTTCATCATCTTGTCTGGGTCATAATTCCTTGTCAAGCCAAGGTTCAAAAGGTCAGTCAAAAGAGACATGCAACATGACAAAACTTCCTTTGGAGAATGGAAATTCTCTACATGCACAGGGGTCCACCATCCAAATGACTGACAAGTGAGTTGTGGGTGACCCACAGATCAAAAGATGTGCATTTAAATATTTTAAACTTGTGTTTTATTGATACATTTTGGCAACATGATTTAGGTCAAATCCATTTGCATTTAAGACTGGAAACTGTGTGTGGGTTCAACTAGAATTTTGTAAGAATCATTAACATCAGAGAATTCAGAATTCAGTTGATGATCATCCCCCCTTCAGTCCTATGAATTCTTTGTGCAAATGCTGTCCAGTTCTCTGGGTGTTCGGAGTGACAGAAGGCTTAATGGACAATGCTGAGAGATTAATTTCATTTCAGAATTCAAACTGGGCATTGGTCAAGCTCCCAGGTTTCATGATAAAATCAACAAATACATAAAACATTCAAAAGTTATCCTATTACTAGAAATTAATATCTATTTAAAAGCCAGAAATAAAATGATAGTATATTAGTTAGCATGGGCTCTTAATATTTTGAGAATTGAAATCTTACTTAGAGAAAAAAAAAATCAGTAAACCCTATAAATGGTTGAATCATCCAAGGTGTGGTAAACAAATTTAGAAATAATTGGCCATATTTATATTTAGGTGCCACCAACTCAAGTAATACAATAGCTTAATCTTAATCTCACTCCTGCTTTTCCTGAACATGGCAAGGATAAAAAGGTTACAAATAATAACAAATAAACACACACCACTTATAATCTGGTAAAGCAACTTCTATTCATGAGATTTCTTCCCTACTTTATGAAGCAGGGGCTACCTAATTTAATGAAAAATAGTAGTCACCACAGACATGACATTCTGTCTCATAATCAAAGGAAGATGCTATCACAAGTTCCCTTGAAAAGAGAGGCCAGGCTTCCTTCACTATGAAACACACTCTCCTCCTCTGGCTCCCTGCTTCTTTCTGATATGCAATCCCTTCTGTCCTCCATCTGCTCCACCCCCACCCATTGTCTCCAATCACTGCCAAGCGTGCCAATCCCATCTGGCTATACTCTTGCTTCTGCTAGCTCTAATTCCCACGGGCCTAGGGAATGTTTGAATGCCAAAGCAGTTTTGCTCTTCTTGAGAATAAGGACCAGTTAGTAGGGTATCAAACAATTCCCCCAAGGAATTCACACACACATGAACATGCACATAATCTCTCACATACACAAACGGCAATTTTTGAATCCTCTCCTAAGCTAAAATTTAAAAAAAATGATTTTAGTTCTTTCATCTGGGAGGCATCTTAAAAAATTAAAGTCTTACTATTGTGGAAATAACCAAAATTAATATTTCAAAAATATAAACACTGTCATTATCCCAGACATGCATTTTTTTCAATAAGCAGAATTAATTAGCATAAATAAATGTTACTCAAATCTTATCATGAAATATTTCCGTTAGTTAATCAGGTTTAATCATTGACCACTAATACATTTTCTGTTGTATTAAACATGCATTTAATTCAGACATTCCACCTTTACAAATTCCCACGAAAATTCTACTCTGCCGCAAAAGCATGCATGGTCAGAATCTAAGCATATTTAAGCAAAATTTTCACCAACTCAACAATAACAAAGCAGTCTGGCAAGTATTGAAAGCAGCGTTTATTCATGCTTTTACTTGAACTAAGTTAATACATATATACATTTATATGCACACACACACACAAGTTTTGGTTGTTTTTGCCACAAAGCATGCTGAAAAACCTCTGAAGCTCACGAAAAGCAGCAGACAAAACTAGAAGCAACCATGCTCAGGGTTTAAGGACATTTTAAAATTTAAAACAACCTCTCAACATTTCATACAGAGCGTGCATAAATTTAACATGCAATCTCCAAGAAAAAATATTTTAATCAAAATCTTAAAATTAGTTATCCAAATGAGTTTATTCTTATTTTCATCATTATTATTCTTAAGCTTCTGGTATCTTAAACCCTGCATGCTGCAGATCTAAGCTGTGCTCAGCAGCGGCTGTGATAGAAGAAGCTACCTGCGAGTTTTCACAGTGCCATCTCATATCCATGTCTGTCTGGCTACCCTGCGTGCTTAGAGCTTTTTTCTTAATTCTTAATGGAAATCCTAGGAAATTTAGTCCATCCTCTGAAATCAATACTGGTGACAGGAGCGCTCCCTGACTCAGTGGGAGATCAGGATGATAAATTGCCTGCGCATCAGCCTGGCCTATCAGTGCCCTGCACACAGATGGGCGAGAAAAGACACAGAAAAGGCTCTATCAGTCACGTGTCACCGCGGAGCCAATGGCCGAGGCGCTGCTGCAGGAAGGGATGCTGCAGTTCCGTCTGCAGTTGACGAGGCTGTTGGTACACAGCCCAGCCCGCGCCCCACTCAAAAACTCCGGGCAATCGCTGCTGTTGAATTTGCTCCCCGACTGGGACTGTACGGGGAAATGGACCTCCCCCTAAGCCCACGACCAAAATAAAGGCCTGTTTTTATGCACAGGGAATTTTCTCTATATTACTTTTAATCCAATGTGATTGCAGAAGGGAAACTTTGTTAACACCCTCACTCCTTAAACTCTTATGACTTTCTCTTGAGATGATTTTCATGTTTTTCCCTAACATTAAATTAGAAGCCTTAAACTGTGCAATTAGCATGCAGCCCTCCTAGCAGAATCTCCTCAAAGCTTTGTAATTGTAATTATAATTTTATTTCCAAGTTAATGAATGACATTTTTTGAATGCCATGTTTATAATGAGTATTTTTATGGGATGATTTTGTAAAGGCAATTATGCAACATTAAGAAATACATTCTTATCCTTTTTTGCCAATTAGAACTGTTCCTCTTTAAAGACAATTTAAGTCCCAATAAATATGTCACTTTATCAATCCTTAAAAATAAAAGAAACAAGCACCAAAAGATGCACATCCTGTTTCCCAAAGCCTGGAGAACAAATGTGTTATCCAGTGATGGAAATACATATTTATTTGTTGCCTTTTCTCTGAAATTTACAATAATTATTTGGTAAACAAAGACTACACATCTGGAATACCATATGGAAATATATCCCCAAATACATCTGTTTTCATTGATCATACTGTAATACAGGCACTTTGCACAGTTCTTCAAGGTAACTGAGATGATTATATATACAGTCTGACAGGGTAGGTTATAAGTGATGACACCATGGTGTGTTTCAAATGACAATATTATGGAGCTTAAAAAAAAGCTCAAAAGCAACCCTGAACAATCTTTAGGAATAAAATTTATATAAGGGAAAGTACTCTGGGTACTTTCTTCATTGCTTATCACTGCCCAGTCTTAATGACATCCATGCATTTTAAAAGATTGATTCTAACACGTTAAATAACCAACACTAATTAGAAAAAATGAATCTCACAATAAACACTGATAGGTGTGCCTCATAGATAGATTGCAACTGAACTTTAGAATGCTGAAGTTGCAAAGCTCTTTTTGTCTTTGCAATTATTTTTAACCACATTCCTGAAAGACTGAACCCTTTAAAGTTGTTTGCAAATTTCTTCCCTCTCTTTCTTTTATTTAATATTGACTATCAGGCAATAATAAAGTGTTTTTCAAATTCTTTAAAGTATATATTGTCTTGTGCTTATTTGGCCTATTTATTCAATAATAACATAATAATCAAACTTATTCTTTTAAAAGAAAAGATTAAGGATCAGAGTACTTATCATGAAAAAGAATATAATAATAATAAATCAACATTAAACCCGTTCATTGCAGCATTGTAATAGCCCCAAATTAGAAACCACCCACATAGCCACTGATAATCAATTGACCTGATAAATTATGGTACAGCCATATAGCCAAAATACTCTTCAGCTGTAAAATATAATGTAGTAAATTCATGTGTTTACATGAAGAGATTTCTAAGATACATTGCTTTCTTCAGTTTTTTTTTTTTTTTAAATTTCAGAATATTACAGGGATACAAATGTTTAGGTTACATATATTGTTTTTGACCTACCCGAGTCAGAGCCACTAAAGATACTCTAAGATACATTGTTATTTGAACAAAAATTAAAGGTATAAAGTTTAAATTGTTTATAGGCTATACCCAGGGTACACAGACACACACACACACACACACACACACACACAGTTTCAGATGCATAGGAAATTTTATGGCTGAATCTGAGAAGGACTGATTTCAAAGGTGGGACTAGTTTTGTTAGGTACAATTTTCCCCATCAAGTTTATGTATTACTTTGTAATTTAAAATTAATTAATTAAAATAATGGTACCTATATATATTTAGGTTTAGAAGAACATGACTGGTAGATGTTTTGAGGGAAAATTTTGAGAGGAGAGAAGGGGAGATAGAGGGAAAGGTAGCCTGCTTTTTTCATGCAAAGAAAACAGGAGCAGACAAGAAGGGAAGTGAAATAGAGGTTCTGGTAATCTTAGCTGAAGACCTCCACATCCCATATCAACTTCCAGTTCTTTCATCTCTGAATGTAAATAATCATACAATTTTGCATGTATTAAGAGCTTCACAATTTATAAGACAATTCACCTAAGTTATCTCTGATTCTTAGAAGTAGGAATGTGAAGTGTTGAGAAGTAAATGATTTGTCTGTTTACCCAGACTTGGCCAAATTAACCCCTTCAAGCTTTAGTTTTCTTAGCTAGATATAATTAAAAAGAAGTGGCAGAGCTAAGCTTGAATATTAATTTAGGGTATTATTTACTACTGCAAGATAATGTGCCTGTTTTTACTAATAATGGTGTAGGGCTAAGAAAAGCAAAATCAATTTTTGGCACAAACTTATGTCAATCAAAACTCCAAACTTGGCTTATAGATTCTATTGTTGACTTTTGTTGCTGTTGTTCAGATTCCTGTAACTTTAAGAAATATAAACTTTTAAAAAATGAACTGACCAAATTAAGGGTTAATAAGTTTCATAATTAAAGGATTTTTTGTTTTTTATATAAAATTACTCTAATTCAGTGTTTTAGGGGGTGATTTCCCCCCCTCCAAGGAGGACATTTGACAATGTCCAGACACATCTATGGTCATCACAACTAGGGGATGCTACGGGCATGTAGTGGGTAGTGGCCAGGGATGCTGCTAATTATTCTGTTAATACAATGTACAACACAGCCTCCACCACAAAGAATTATCTGGCTCTAAATGTCAATAGTGATGAGACAGAGCAGCGGTCCCCAGCCTTTTTGAAACTAGGGATCAGTTTTTCATGGAAGACAAATTTTCCACAGCAGGGGGTGGGGGGGCGGCAGAGTTCTATGGCCTGGGGTTTGGAAATCAAAGAGATAGAGAAATCATGTTCTAAATGCTCTTTTCTACCTTTTTTACCAAAAAGATTACAAACATATTCTGTATTGTGAAGTGGCAAAAAAAAGTAAGTTTAAATGGAGAGGAGAAGACAACTAAGGACCAAGCCCTGAGTCTCTCCAAAGTTAATTAGTAACAGAGAAGAGGAAGAAACAGAAAATGAGGATGAGGAGACAGAAGTACAACTCAAAGTGTGGTGACCTTGGAAGCCAAAGGTAAAAGTGTATTAGAAAAGAGATTAGGGTCACTTTGTTCAAATGCTAATGATAGGTCAAGTAATCTATTCTTCACATTTTTTCTTTAAACAAAGTGAGAAATTAATCTCATTTTCAATTTTCAATATAATACAATATAATACAAATGACTTAGGGTCCTTATTCTTCCACATGATATTTGTATTTTTATTTATTTTGAGACAGAGTCTCACTCTGTTGCCCTGAGTAGAGTGTCGTGGCGTCAGCCTAGCTCACAGCAACCTCAAACTCCTGGGCTCAAGTGATCCTCCTGCTTCAGCCTCCTGAATAGCTGCGACTACAGGCACGCATCACCATGCCAGGCTCATTTTTCTATTTTTAGTAGAGACAGGGTCTTGCTCTTGCTCAGGCTTGTCTCAAACTCCTGAGCTCAAGTGATCCTCCAGCCTCGGCCTCCCAGAGTGCTAGGATTATAGGCGTGAGCCATCAAACCTGGTTGATATTTGCATTTTTAAAAATATGGTCAGAAAAGGTAGTATTTATAGGGATCACAGTGGGGCTAGTTGAAGGAAATATATGAAGGAGAGGAGGTTTTTGTGACCCTCAAATTACAGTTCTTAGGCTACTTATGGTCTTAGGCTAGTTAACCACAAGGCAAGCTTGTAAACAGGGAAGCAAATCTTATCTTGGACCATTGCACATCATAGCTTGCCCAAGAGATAGAGTGCCACTATCTCTCCCTAGAAATTGTGTCTGCAGATCTTGTTCTCAGGCTCCCACCAAGTCTTTCCCATCCATTGATAAGGTTTCTGAGAACAGAGTTCTCAGGACCAGCTATAGGCGTTTTCCCTCCTGTGACCCCTGTCATGACAATTCTCACACTTTGCCAAGTCTGTGGTATTCAGGGTCAATGCAGTGAGGCTCAGACAGAGCCACCTGGAACACTAGGACATTTGAGCAGCTTCTAAACTAATGCTCTTGTTGACACAAAAGTATTGCAGAAAAACAGCTGGCAGGGGCAGGGGTGGGGGGTGGAGATGGGAAGAGAGAGGTGGTGGGGGAACCCATAAAAAGAAAAGAGAGGTCAGGGTCATAAAAAAAAAAATAGGGACAGATCCATGGATATTATAGATAGATTTTCACAACTTCAGGAGGTTTTACAGCTTGAATAGTCCAACTTCTTCATTTTATAGATGATGGATTTTAATGCAGAGAGGTTAAATAACTTGGCTTAAATTAAGTCACAGTAGCATTCTTTCATTCTAATCAACGAATGAACATAGTATTGGCAAGTTTTAAGAGGTTTTCAAAAAACACCATAAATATCAACCAGAATAAGACTTAGAGGAAGGGGGAAAGTTGATGGCAAGTAACAGACAGCCAAGACTCCAAAGCTTTCTCCCTCCTGTACTGATGCTGGAATAAGGCATTGAAAGCCTTTGCTCTTGTGGAGAGAGTGATCCTCCAAAATATTCCACTGAGTATTTATAGGTTATGAAATACAAAAGAAGAGGCTTCAACTATTCTTTCAGAAAAATTTGAGTGGCTGTTGAAGATTTTTTTAAAATGCAAATTCTCATAAGTATTTGCACCACAGTCATGATGAATGGGAAGTGGGATGCATGGATGACTTTTAAGACATATGTCAGAAAGTGAGCTTTAGTTGAGAGAGAATATAGTATAGGGAAATATTTTTGGAACATTTCTTTTTTTTAAGAGAAGAGAAAAATAGAAGTGGTGAAAAATCATAGTGGATAGTTTATTATTATTATTATTTTCTGCTTTTTTGCCTGATAACGGCAGAAACATTTTGAGGCCATGGTGTACTACTAACCTCCTCTTAATTACTAATTTAATATTTGCAAGTATAGGTCAAATATAGCAAGAAAATTAATGTCTAAATGAGTAAAATCCCACATAGTCTTATGGTTTATTTTTTTCTTGCTACTCTACTCTTGTGGGTTTTATTTTTTACACTGATTATTTAAAATGCAAAAAGAAACCAAAAAATGGTCTCATATAATTTTTTCAATACCATTGTACCATAAAAATAAAAATCATTATATTAATGTTAACAGTAGAGAAATTAAGATTCAGAGGGATTAAATAATATGTCCATGAAGCTAGCAACTGAAAGTCTACTAACTACATATCAAATACTCTTTCCAAATCAGAACTGCTCCTAGTGTTCTAGAATAATTGTTCTCAAAATTTATTATACATAAGAACCAACAAGGAACGTGTCAAACATCCAGATTTCTGGGCCCTTCCCTAGAGAGAGATTCCCATTCTGACTTAGATGGATCTCAAGGGTCTGCATTGTTAAGCGTTCCATCTTGATACTTCAAGAACCTTGGACCATATTGGACTTTCAAATTCAGAATTCTTCTTCAGAAAAAGCCATCTCAACAAGATTTCTAATGAATAGAAAGGAAAAGCTTTTTTTTTTAATATATAAAAAGAAAAAGTGGTAGGAGTAGTGGTAACCAAGAGAGAAATTGGGACAGAGAACAGCTTCACAGCAAAAAAGAAAAACACAGGTGATTTAGAGCCATCCATTAAGAGATAGTTCTCCCAATTGGACTCCACAAAGTAAAAATATTTTAGTTGTAAATATTTTTGAGCAAAAAACATTAATGTGCATAGAAGAAATGTGCAAATAGCAGCATTTAAAATAGGATGAGACTTTTATACCCACAAATAGACACAGTACTTGGCTGAATTGGTTCCTACCTCACTGCTGCTCCTAGAAACCACAAATGTGCAGGTATCCAGGCAGGGCCATTGTGCATATCCTAGGAATTCATTTGTACTGAGGGGTTTTCTTAGGATGGCTTTCTTGACCTCTAAAGAGAAGTAACTTTCCTTTATAAGATCAGATAACCCTAACCCACTGAAATCAGATCAAAATATCCTAATTTTTTGACAATAAATCTACCCAGAAAAAAAAAATCCCTAGCCCATTTAATGTGCTACAGTGACTTATGAAGATGAAAGGAGAGTGCACTGTACAGACACCCTCCAATCATTGTTTTTCTCCTAGCTGGCTTCTAGGTTGGAGAGTTTAAGGTCAGAGGGTAATGGTGCTAAAACATTCTCATTTCAGACTAATCTCTTTAAGGATTCATACTGCCAGTCCCTAACTCAGTGTTTACATTTTTTGAGCTTTTTGGCATACTACACATTTCTCTTACTTTGACAGAAGGATAACAAATTTTTTACTTTGATCCAAACTCAAGACCCAAGAGACAAGGTAATAAGGAACTGCCTCTTTCAGGACAACACCTTTTACCAAACAGAAGTCAGGGACCACGTATTTTGGGTGGCTGATTGATAAAAAGTATTAATCTAAAAAGCCCATGATCAAATTCATTAGAAGGAAGGAGGGGAAAAAAGGGAAGAATGGAAAACAAGGAGGAGGGAAGAAAAAGAAAAAAGAACACAAAAACCTTACATGTAGTTAAGATACATGAGAAACTTTTGTTTGCCAGTGAGTATAGCTTGTCAGGCATTATCAAGTGTGAGTCCTCTTCCTCCCCACTTTCCCCCATTCCAGATAACAGACCACACAATGATATGTTAAGCAACAAGAATGACTTGGAGAAGACACCCACACAGAAGGCCACAGAACCTATGCATGAATGTAAGCATGTGCACATACAGAATTCACACGGAGCAAATCTTGTCAATTAAAACAAACTGTGAAATCTGAGCTGGAAACAAAGCTCAGCTTGGACTGAATATAACATATAAGAAAATGAGTGAACCGAAGTTTTCAAATGGACACAAATAAATATAATGTTCCAAGAGAAAATATCAGCAGGCAGAGCACTTATTTTTTGTAGATATGATACTTTACAGCAATGGTTTCCCAAATTTAAGGTGCCTAAGAATTAGGGTGCTTGTTAAAAGTGCAAGGTTTCTGGTCCCACCCTGATCTACTGAATTATAATTTCCAGAGATGAGGGTAAAAAATTGCATGTATAGCACGTAATCCAGAAGAATCTGATATAGGTTGTTTTAGACCTTATTTTGAGACACACACTCTCCTATGTACATATGGTCAAGAATTGGATTCTCCGCCATCCTGCTGTGACATCAGCCTTGGATATGCTAATCCAATATTATGTCCAATATTACATCCAATGATGGATATAATCCAATCCATTATTAAACACATGCATTTTATTTTGGGGGATGGAAGGTTGATAAGTCTAGAAAGATATTAGGAATGATGGGATGGATAGATTCTGAAATGATTTCCTGGAATAGACTGCATTCAAATTGGGCTTTGAAAGATGGTAAATTATTTTACCAAAGCATTTAAGTGTATGAATGCTTTTCTTTAAAATTTTTAAAATTTCTTATATGAATGACAAGTTTCTTTATCTTTGCAACTGTAGAGCCAAGCAGTGCTTTTAGCATATATGAAACTGTCAGTAAGTGTTGATTGAATTAGTAAATGATATGACCACAACAAAGTAAATCTATTAAATAAATCACAATCCCACCACCTTGTCAAAACTTTATGTGATGTTGATGATGCCGTTGTTTTGATTTTCACGTCAGATCTTTCTCGAGTTCTTATCTGTATATATACATAATTTTATTTGTAATAAAGATAGTTTTATTCTGTTTTATAAGTTATATGATGGCACACACATTTTCCATCTTGATTTAGAATATTCATGATTATTCTAGTAGCAATAATCAAACCAATATATGTTAATTTACATAACTATTTCATATTTTTAAGATATTGGGCCATTTGTATTTTGAATTCTGTCATTATTAATAACACTTTTCTTCTTTTGTATTTTTCTCATAACATAAATTCCCATAAGTGGGATCACTGGACTGAAGACATAAGTGTTTTTATAGATCTTGAAACAATCTGCCAAACTATTTTTCAAAAGACTTGTTCTAATTTTCACATTGTCTCCAGTATGCTGTGTTCTATAACATCTTCATTGGTGTGAACATGTTGTCTATTCTATGTGGGGATGCCCTTTTCCCATTTAAATAAAAACATTTCTGGTAAACTCCTACACATCTATTTTGTACCAAGCTCAAATGCTATTCTTTCTTGCAGCCTTCCCAACACCCCTAGGAAGAGTTAGTCATTATTTCCACTGTGTTTCCATAGTTCTTGGTAATAATACTATTTTTGGTCCTTATCAAATAGTTCTGGGTTTGTTGTAGCTTGTATATTTCTTTCCTTCCTCCTAGATTATTAGTGATTCAAGGGGTGAGCCTCTGTCTGCTTCATCCTTGAAAGCTCAGTCTCTAGCACAGGGCCTGGCTAAGTTAGACATTCAATAAATGCCGGTTAAGCAAATGAAGACTGAATGAATGTGTCAGTGTGATGCTCAATTACAAGCCTATGGCTGTATATTTAGGTAAAAATGCTTTCCTTCCTCAATTCTAATTATAGGCCAACTAGTCCCTAGGAATACTTATATTTTCATAGGTATTCTTTGAAATATTTTACATTTATATATTTTGTAGGTCTACATTTTTATATTTTTGCTCTTTTACTTTCAGGGCTAGATGGCCCAATTACTGTGACATGCTGTGAATCAGATCTCTGAATCTTTTGGATAATAACTTTTGGGTACACTAAAGTCACAAAAATGTCTCTAATTCAAAAAGAAGCACCTTTTATGAATTAAGCTTTAGGACTAGCACACAGAATTAGAAATTACCTGTGGAGAACATAGCATATACGTGGCCCCACCAAAGAGAGAAATAAATTTAAAAATAACTGATGATAATGAACTATTATACAACATATAATCAATAATTATTCTAACATTTTATATCACTTTATCCATTTTGTTGCATTTTAACATACATTCTATCATTTTATCCCTTACCAAAAAAGATAATACATTATAACTGTAATTTGAAAGATAATTAATCTAATGCATAGAAATGTGGCAAGTGGAAAAATCAGAGCCAGAATCCACAGATTCTGAGTCACCATTTTAGCCTTCATTCCAGAAAAATCACTAGACCCAACTGAATTTTGTTAGTTAACCAAATGGAGAAAATGAGTTTTGAAACAATATAAACTAAACTAGTATTTAAAAACAAACAAAAACTTTGCTAGCAATAAAAACTTTTTTTTTTTTTTTCTTAAAAGAATGCTTATGAATAGTTCGAGGCCTCGGGCGGGATTGTTAGAAACTCTGCCAGGAAGTTACCGCCCCTTTTCAGGAGCTCCTGAACGTGACCTCCTGGTTCCCGAGGGCTCAGGAAGGCGTCAGCTTGTCCTCACCTCCTGAGTTACCCGAAGTCTGTGATGCAGGTGGGCAAAGCTGAGCCCGCAGCTGCAGCAGGCCTGGCAGCCCCGCCGCCCGGCAACCCGGCCAGGAGGCGCCTCACACAGTTGATGACTGAAATTGGGTGTCCTCTGGGCAAGGGGAAATTTGGGGATGTGTACCTGGCTCTATTAAAGGAAAGTCATTTTGTTGCAGCCCTAAAGGTTCTTTTCGAGTCCCAGATAGAAAAGGAAGGACTGGAGCACCAGCTGCGCAGGGAAATTGAAATCCAGGCGCATCTACAACACCCCACTATCCTAAGGCTGTACAATTACTTCCATGATGCTTGCCGGGTATACTTGATCCTGGAATATGCTCCAAGGGGTGAGCTCTACAAGGAGCTGCAGAAAAAACAGAAATTAGATGAGCAGCGAACAGCCACCATAATAGAGGAGTTGGCAGATGCCTTGACTTACTGCCATGACAAGAAAGTGATTCACAGGAATGTTAAGCCAGAAAACCTGTTTCTGGGATTCATGGGTGAGATGAAGATTGCAGATTTTGGCTGGTCTGTGCACACTGCCTCTCTGAGGAGAAAGACAGTGTGTGGAACATGGACTACTTGCCCCCGGAAATGATGGAGGGGAGAACATATGATGAGAAGGTGCATCTGTGGTGCATTAGGGTGCTCTGCTATGAGCCGCTGGTGGGAAATCCACCCTTTGAAAGCGCCTCCCACAATAGGAGACCTACAGACGCATCCTCAAGGTAGATGTGACGTTCCCCCAGCAATGCCTTTGGAGGCCCAGGACTTGATCTCCAAGCTTCTGAGATACAATCCCCAGGAGCGGCTGCCCCTGGCCCAGATCCCGAACCACCCCTGGGTCCAAGCCCATTCCTGGAGGGTGCTGCCTTCCTGTGCTCGGATGGCTTCCTGAGCCCTGTCTGCCTCTGTTCCTTGCTGTTTGTTTAGGGAGCTCTCCTGGTTCTGCTACCTCATCTGTCTTATTTGTTTCTTCTAAGATGCAAGATGCTGATTAATAACAGCTGAATAAGTTTATACCAGGAAAAAAAATGATATCCAAGGGCTCTTATTGAAGTTAGTGGCAGGTGAGGGGGCTGCTTTCCTTCCTCTCTGGTGTCTCCTGGTAGTTTTTAGAGCTTGTACTCAGGAATGCACTATACTGAACAATTCATTCACTTAGCCAATCATTCAACTAATACATATTACAGCTTAACTAGTTACAAAGAATTGTGGGAAATGCAAATAATATAAGAAAGAGTCCTTCTTCAAGACTCTCTCTCTCTCTCTCCACCCCTGCCACAATGCAGTATATTATAAATGCCACGGAAGTTATATTGCATAGTTCACATTCTGAAAGTTCTGAGAAGGATCACTTCTAGGCCCAAAGCCTGGACTGAGTTCCTGATGTTCACCTAAGGAACAAAATGACATGTGGATTTTTGTTCCTTATTTTGTGACTTTGTATACTACAAACCAATTAATTTGCTTGTGTTGGGGTGTCCTTTTCTGTGGAATGAAAGGGTTAAATCGGTTTTGCCAGTCAGATGCATGCAATATGTGATTACAGGGGACAGAGTGGGAGAACAGGGGCAGTGAAACCAGACAGATCTGGTTTCATGGCCTAAACTTGGGGTCTTAGATCAGCTGGTTAGCTCAACCTCTCTTAGTCCTAGCCTCTTCATCCATAAAATGAAAACAATGGCAATATATACCTTTTGAAAATTTTCATAAGATATAAACAAAATATAACAGAGAGACGGGCACAGATTCAATGGTCAATAGTCATAATTAACTATTAACATGAAAAAGTTGCTTCCAGGTATTGCATATTATTTAAAGTCTATGATTCTATATAATTTATTTTTGACATTATTTTCTTCACTCACCATGGAAGAAATTAGTCTTCTATATTTAATGAAGGTCAAAGTCTTTGGTTTGGTAAATACTATTCTTAAAATTTTCCCCCTTTTCAAATTATGTACAGTTTCATGCAAAGCCTGGGGAAGATGCTATGTTTTTATTTTTTAATGTACTAGATTTTTCGCATACCCTTTGGAAAATGCTAGGCTTTATTTCAGTTGTGCTTTTTATGTGAACTCTAGTTAGATCAATCAAAAACAATGAAGTCATTAGTGTGCATTGAGTTTAGTCACTTCTATAAATGCTACATTAATTGCTTTAGAGATTGTCAATTTCACTTCCACTCTGACAAGCAAGACAAATGGAGTTCACAAGCGTGACACACTGCCAGGCACCTCCCCAGCAAGCTGGCTACAACATCATCATCTTCTTTCACTTAAGATGGCATATTGGCATGCAAGTAAATGAAAGTGATGTTATCATAGACATCATCTTGAATCTACTTGCTTGTTATTTAAAACAAAAAAACCTAATTATTCAGTCACTTTGGAAGTTAAACCATTATTGGTAATACATTACTTGCAACACGCTTCACATCTGATTGGGACAAAACAATATGTAACAAATTATGGTCCAGAATCACTCCACAGCATGGCCCAAGGACATGTACTTGATTTTCGGAATAATCAAAAGGCCATCATTTACTCTCTGGAAAAAAATGTGTTATATTCTAGAGATCACTACTATGAAAGAATAAAAAGATTTAGTCTCACAAACTGTGAAAAATGTAAAAGAATGTTTACTTAATAATATGTTACTTGGATCTAAATGACATGATAAATTGTCCAGAAGCCCAGAAAACACACAGGGCATATATATCGTAAGTAAGCTATCATTTCTCTAAAGCAGTGGTTCTTAGAGCCCATTTTCACTCTTAAAAATAATTGAAAATTCCAAAGACATACTGTTTATGTGTATTATACATATGGGTATTTACTCTATTAGAATTTATAGGTGAAAACGTTGAATATTTAACTCATTTCAAAGTAACAATAAATCCACTAATGTTAATATAAAATTTAAAAATAACTATATTTTTTATAACATAATTTTTGAAGAGAATAATATTGTTTTACATTTTTGCAAATCTTTTAAATATTAGAATACATCTGGGTGCTCATATCTGTTTCTGCATTTGATCTGTTGTAATATTACAAGTCATGTAGTCTCTGAAAAACTCCACTGTACCCTCCTGAACAAATGAGAATGAAAAAGGCAAATAATTTTTTTCTTGTAATTTTAGTTGACATGTAATAGCTGTACATGTTTATGGGATACAGAGTGAGATTATGATACATGTATACAATGCAGAATGATCAAATCAGGCTAATTAGCATATCTATCAACTCGAACATTTATAGTTTTTTAATGTTGGGAACATTCAAAATCTTCTATTCTAGCTTTTTGAAAATATACAATAAATTATTGGTAACCATTTTTATCCTACAGTGCTACAGAACACTGCAACTTATTCCTCTTCTATATCTGTACTTTTGTATCCATTAACCAACCTCTCCCTATCTTCCCCTGACCCCACCCCTTCCCAATCTCTAATAACCACGATTCCATTCTTTACTTCTATGAGATCAATTTTTTAGCTCCCACATAAGTTAGAATATGGGGTAATATTTTAGTATTATTATGAAAATAGTTTTGACCTCACTGAAACAGTTGTACAAACAATCCCCACCCCTAGCCTCCCAGAGCTCCCGGACTATACTTTTGAGAAGTACTGCTCTAAAGTTTTATAATATTTAAAGACCACATTCATTATTATTTTTGGTATGTAATTTTCATTTATGTGCTGTCTTTGTTACCCTATTTGAAAGCTTCTTGATGGAGAATATCCTGTATCACATATCTTAAATATCCTTTACAACATGTGGTAGGCCTGGCTGGAACTACGGTACACATGAACAAGTAATATTGATTAGTTGATCCATGATGCCTATGGTCCCTTTAATGACCTTTAAAATATGTAACATAGCAGTATTTGTACAGTTTGTCAGATTTTCAGCCCATTATGCCAACATTCTACCTAAATAGGAGAAACGAATGGTATCTGAATTTATTCTTGAAGAAACAAATTATTTTCCTAGGTAGCATCTGTAATTTTTGGAAGAGAGGTATGAGAAGAGAAGCTAGAATTCTAGGGAAGTTGTTGTTATATATATATTTTTTTTCCGGTAAAATTTGCCTTAACACATCAGTCAGGTAGTATTTTAAGATCTAATCATTTTGTATGTTTAGTTGTGATTTCACAACTACAAAACAATGAAAAGCAAATAACATAGAAATAAATGTCAATGTGAATTAAAAAGAAGCTATAGTTTCATACTTCTGAATGGAAAGAAAAATGTAACAAATATTTTTACTATTTTTATTTATTCTACTTCAAAATCAGATCCTTTGAGAGACACCTGCTTAGTAACTAAGAAATGAAACAGTTATACATTCATCCCTGCTCAATCGTTCCAAAGTGAGATGGCTGGAAAAATATATAGCAAAGGATGAAACATTCCTCCTAAATTAAAAGCTTTATTACATAATAAATAATTTCTTTGACTCTCACAAAATGGTTCTATTATCTCCTAATCTGGGAAACCCACAGAGAAGGACTTAGTATCTACTGCCATTACCTTGGTAATCAGTTAACTATTTTGACTGTCAGAAAAACAGTATATACTGAAAAAAAGGCTCTTTCCTATTAGAATCTGGGTAAACAAAATAGCTTCTAGACTGGGGAATAAAAAGAGTCACCCATTTGAACTGATTCTTCCTGTGTCATGAGTCATAGGACAGCAGATATGCTAGTTTTCTTTTGCTTTCAGAAGAGGTCTACATTACCTAAACTCATGTCGGAATCTCTAAGTACAAGGCATCAAGGCTTGGTGGCTCAGTAAACAGAGTTCTCTTAGATATTTTATCCTGAAACTAATTTTGCTCTTGACCAACGAGGATTAAAAAAAAAAAAAAGCCCTGAAGCCTGCCTACTTACACTTACAATGTATTGAACTATCACTGTGCAAGTAAATTTGGGAAGCAAGGGATGAGGGAAGATCATGGATAGTTAATATTTGAACAGTAAAACATATGCCTGAGATTATTAAAAAATGTTCATTGATGTGATTATGAATTATTACCACAGAATTAATCAAGAAATCTAAATAAACTAAATTGCAAATGCTGAAACTAAGCTTATAACCAATTAATGTAAAAAGCAAACGACCATCAATCGAAAACTATATCCAACAGAAACCAGGTACAAATTCCCACTACCTGCTCACATGCATGTGAAGTGGGAATTTGTACACTGCCTAACAGAATGTGGCAGCCAGAGTCTATTCCTGTGAATTCTGGGTAACTGTCATTATATGCTATTTTTAGCTTATTAATGCTAAGATTATTTAATTCTTAATAAGCTGGTAGGTAGTCCTTAACTGTACTGTGAAAAATCCAAGTTCAATGGCTTGTGTTCCACTTCCCTTTAAAAACCAAATAAAGGATTTACATTTCTGGTCCAGGTTGTGATCCATCAAGTGGAACCTTCAGGTCTTTAGGCCAAGGATCTATATTTGAAATTATTGCTGTAAGGCTTAGTAAGTCTCCATGGAAAAAGACCAAAGAAGTCATTCAACAAATATGTGTTGGGTATACTAAGTGGCAGGCCTATTTGAGATTCTGCAGATGCAGTAGAGAACAAGACAATAACACTCCTTATAGGAGTCCACCTTCTAGTCAAAAGAAGTCAGAAAACCAAGAGCCTCCCAACAAACCACTGTCAGTGCCCTCCAGGGAGAAACCACTAGGAACACACCCTCAGTTCAACAAGTGGGTTTATTAATTGTTGTAGCAAGGAAGAACACACACTATAGGGAACTGTGAAGCATCTTAGTAAGAAAGTGTTAGAAAATACTTATTAAAGAGTTTGGGCATACGTTGGGTGATTCTGGCGAGGGTTTAAGAAGGCAGGGCTTTGTTCTGGATTGGATGCTATCAGGAAGCAGAAGCAATCCCAGGATAAGACATCTTAGTAAATCTTATCTATACCAAGAGCAGACTAGAGCGAGAATGAAGCTATGATTGGTAAAGAAGTAGTATTCACTTATTTTAACCAAGAGATGGTTTGACATTTTGTGGGTTATATAGTGATCCTGATTTTATGTTTTTAAATGAAATAACAATGTGGATGTATTTTGTCTCACTTTAGCATAGTCTTACAGTGACCGTGCCTCACGCTGGTATTCTGTGAGATTCTTTCTGTGGAATAGGTGAATAACCTGTTAGCTCTAGGCAAGATTTTAATGACACCGAGGCCCCACTGTGTGAATTATATCAGTTCCCAGATATCAGGAACTACTCTTCTCTTCCAACCATGCAAACTGGCCAAGCAATAAATAAAAAAGTATCAAAGAATGATAGATTGTGGTAGAAGGGAGGGCCCTTTATATTGGTTTGTCACAGAAAGGCTCTTAGATTTGAACAGCCAGAAGGAGCCAGCATATGATTACCTGGGGGAAGAGCATTTCTATTCCAGTGAACAATTACTGCCACAGCCCTCAGATTGGAAAGAGTTTGAAGCATTTGAGGGCCAAAAGAAAGACAGTGTGATCCAAGAATTGTCAGTGAGGAAGAGAGAAGGCAGGAGAGAAAGCCAGATGGCCAGATGGGAGCTTTGTAGGCTAGGTAGGGGACTGAGACTTTTTTCTAAGTGTAATGGAAAATCATTGAAGGTCTGAAGAATAGAATAATGAGAAAATTTTATCTACATATTTAAAAGGTCATCCTGTATATTCAATGGAGAATGCTTTTGGGGGTTGCTCAGTAGACAACAAGCAGAGATGCAAGTCAGGAGGTTTTGCATTTTGGCAAAAGACAATAGTGGCTTGCCCTAGGGTAGTGGAGGTGGAGATGGCAGAGAGGACTTTTCTGAAGTTGTGGGACTTATTGATGGGCTAATGTGGGAGGTGAGGAACAGGGAGAAATGAGTAATGGATGATTTTATACATTATTGAGTTCTTAATGTCAGTGATAATCTTATTCATATCATTCCTAATACTTGATTCACAGAGGGTATAGGATGTTGAATGAAAGAATATGTGTCATGGCTAATGTTGGCACTACTAAAAAGCTTCAAAATTCTCTGCATTTATTAACTTATAGTTGAAGTCTGGTTCTTAATTCTTTCTATTAATTTGTAGATGTCACAGTGGTGGTAGCAAAATGCAAAATAACCCAGGACTAGACACAACCACTCTATCAAAGTAGTATTGTCATAAATAAGTATTACGTAAATATATCCTATGTATTTAGTAAATGCTTGATTTACTAAACATGCAGACAATAAATAGATTTGGAGAAAAAAATTAAAACAGACAACTTCAACTTGATAAAGAATATTTATAAAAACCTACAGTTTACATAATATTTAATAGTGAGAAGCCTGAAGCTTCACTAAGATCAACACAAGGCATGGATGTCCCCTTTCACTAGCCATTTTCAACATCATACTGGGATTACTAGAAAATGCAATAAGATAAGAAAAATGAATAGAAGGTATACGGATTAGGAAGGAAGAAATAAAACTATCTTTCTTTGCAGGTGACATGATTGTCTATATAGAAAATCCAAAAGAATTAGATAAAATTCTTGTAACTAATAAGTGATTATTGCACAGTTGCAGAATACAAGTTTAATATAAAAAAATTCAATCTCTTTACTATATTCCAGCCATGAACAAGCAAAATTCTAAATTTAAAATATAATACTATTTGCATTAGGACCCTAAAAAATGAAATACTTAAGCATAAATCAACAAAATATGAAAAAGCTCTGTATCAGGAAAACTACAAAACTCTAAATAATGAAATCAAAGAACTAAATAAATGGAGAGTTATGCCATGTTCATGGATAGGAAAACTCAATATTGTCAAGATATCAGTTCTTTCCAACCTGATTTATAGATTCAATGCAATCCCAATCAAAATCCCACCAAGTTACTTTGTGGATATTGACAAACTGACTCTAAAGTTGATATGCAGAGGCAAAAAACCTAGGTCAGTTATCAAAATACTGAAGGAGAATAACAAGTCAGAGGACTGCTATTACCCAACCAAAGACTTAGTATAAAGCTATGATAATCAAGAGAGTGTGGTATTGGTAAAAGAATAGACAAATAGATCGATGGAACAAAAGAGCCTAGAGGTAGACCCACATAAATGTAGTCAACTGATCTTTGACAAAACAAAAGTTATACAATGGGGCAAAGATAGTCTTTTCAACAAGCGGTGCTAGAACAACTGGACATATACCTAACAACAACAAAAAAGAATCTAGACACAGAATTTACACCATTAACAGAAATTAATTCAAAATGTATCATAGACTTAAATGGGCATAGCAAAAGCATAAAACTCCTATAAAGTGACATAGGAGAAAATATAGATGACTTGGGGTATGGCATTGACATTTTAGATACAAAACCAAAGGCATGGTCTGGACATCATTAAGATAAAAAACTGCTCCACAAAAGACACTGTCAAGATGATAAGAAGACAAGCCACAGACTAGGAGAAAATACATGCAAAATACACATCTGATAAAGGACTGTGATCCAAAATATAGAAAGAACTCTTAAAACTCAACAATAACAGAATGCACACAACATGGGCCAAAGTTCTTAACAGATACATATTACAGATGGCAATTAAGCATACAAAAAGGTGCTCCACATTATACACCAGTAGGGACATGCAAATTGAAACAACAAGATACCACAACACACTTATTAGAATGGCCAAATTCTGGAACACTGACAATGCCTAATGCTGGCAAGGATGTCAAGCAACAGGAATTGTCATTTATTGCTAATAGAAATGCAAAATGGGTTAGCCATTTTTGGAAGAGAGTTTGGCAGTTTCTTACAAAACCAAACTTACTCTTAACATACAATATAGCAATCACTCTCCTTGGTATTTACCCCCAAAAGTTGAAAATTATGTCCACACAAAAACATGCATGCAGAAGTTTATAGCAGATTTATTCATTATTGCCAAATCTCAGAAGCAACCAAGATGTTCTTTAGTTAGTAAATGGATAAACAGTGGTACATCCAGACAATGGTGCATTATTCATCATTTATAAAAAATAAGCTATCAAATTATTAAAAGACATGGAGGAATCTTAAATGCACATTACTAAGTGAAAGAAGCCAATCTGAAGGTTATATACTGTACTGTACCAATGACATGACATCCTGGAAAAGGCAAACTATGGAGATAGTAAAAAGATCACTGATTTCCAGGGGTGTGGGTGGAGGGTGAGGGGGAGATGGGATGAATAGGCAAAGCACAAAGGCTTTTTTAGGGCAGTGAAAATACTCTGTATGACACTATAATGTTAGATACATGTAATTATGGATTTGTCCAAACCTACCAAATGCACAACACCAAAGAGTAAACTGTAATGTAAACCACGGACTTTGGTTGATGATGATCAATTGTAACAAATGTACGACCCTTGTGGAGGATGCTGATAACAGGAGAGGCTGTACATGTGTGGGGTCAGGGAGTAAATGGGAAATCCCTACCTTCCTCTTAATTTTGCTGTGACCTAAAACTGCCCTAAAATTGTCTTTTAAAAAATAAAAGTACATTTAAAAATCATAGAGGAAAAAATTTTAAAAATAAACAGAAAAAGATTAGGCAATTACTCATCATAGGAGATTAAAAATAGCAAAGGTTATGAATTTTGACCCAAAATACCTTCGATAGGTTGCCTAACCTTACACTTCATTAACTCAAGTGAAGGGTACAGTTACGTGTATTGAAGAGGCTGTAGAATTGACCAGGGTGATATTTTCTGCCATTTGTCAACCTTGGAAAGTCACATGCCCATCAGATGGCATTGTCTAATTTCCTGCCCTGTACCCTGAGAGAGAACTATCCTCAGGAATGGTACAGTAGCTGAGTAATTAAGTATAGGCAATAAACCACTGCTTCAGATCACACTGGAATCCTTTGCTTTCTCACCAGAGGAGTCCTTCAGGAAGCAGTAATGAAGCATAGTATGGAGGCATTCCTCATTAATGCCTATAAAGGCTAATAACTCGAGCCCAGACTTTCTCTTTCATGTGAGATGACTCCAGCAGGAGCCTCTTTGGTACACTTTCTTAGTGTGGAACCCAACAGTGCAAAATATTGTTACGTGTAGGCAGAATTAAGTGTGGAATAGAAGCAGGAGGCTTATTTCTTTCTCTATTGGTATGTTTGATGCAATATAGCCAATAAAAAGACATACAGTCCGTTTAAGAGGCTGAATCTGGGAATGTCCTTTGGAGGCAATAAAGGAGTAGTTTCAATCCCCAGATAACATGGCACCTAGGTACAATGTCAGGTTATCAAAATTGTGTTTTGCATTCAACACACTTAGATTCTTGAAGGTTAGAGCGTATTTAAACCACACTGGTAAGAGCTGTGGGGAAACATACAAATATCTCAGAGATCACATGGTAACAACCTACCTATGTGGACCTCAAATTGTGTAAAATCATCACAGCTAAGGGAACCACTTCAAGGAAACAAAGATAAAACATGATCATCCTAAGGCCCAAAGGCATATCTAAGGCAACCTCTCAGATATTAAATAGATTTGGCCAATCGTGCTCATTCACTCCTACTCAAAACAATTATTTGATGATACAGCCATACCATAAAGTACTCTTTTGTGTAAGGCAAAAGGTAAAAGTGAATTTCTAGGAGTTAATAAACAAGTTAGCAGTTTTCTTTCACTTTGCTCATAGCACCATGGAAAAATCATTGCAGTGTAAGAAACAGGATTCTGTCACACCACTGCCTCACATCCAATGCTGCAAGAGAATAAAATATCGACATATTTAGGTGTAGTTCTCATAATTTTGCCCAACTCAAAAGAATGACTGAAAACACTACTGAGCAACATGAAAACACCTGAGGAGGGGAGAGAAAATGATCATTCTTTCCAATCTTCTTCACACCTTTCGATTTCATATAGCTAAGGATACACATTTCTCACAGTGATTGAAGAGGGTGGTAACCTCTGTCAAATCTGCAGAGTCAAGACATGAAACTCAATTTTAAGAGCTCAGTAGAGCAGAAAAATAGAAGAAAGGTAACTTGTAATTTCTGCCAATTAGATATGCAGGAGTAACTAAGTGAAATCAATGCTTAAAAAGACACTTTCTTTGACTTTTTCAAAATTGAATTTCTACATTTTAATAACATTGTCATGTGTAATTATAGGGGTGCTGAATTTTGTTTCCTCTTTTCTGAATCCTAAGTTTGTCTTCTGAGAGAAAATAAAATCTTTAAAGGGTACTCACATAAAATGTGGTAAAGCCTAGTACTTTCATGTCATTTTCAACAATCAATATACATGAAAAAAAGAAAATAACCTATATTTCAAGTATGGGCAGCACCATGCTGCATAGAAAAAAAGATTTAGAGAGCCTGAGTGCATGCCCTGGGATCTCATTTCTCTGCTAAAATGACAGGTGATCCCTAGAAATTCATTAATCCTTTCAATGAATATTTACTGAGCACCCACAGTGGGCAATGATCAGTGCAGGAAGTTGGGAGTAGGGTGGAGGTGAGCACGATGTACAGTGATAAATGAGACTCAGAATATGTCCTTGAGGACCTCATGGTCTAGAAGGGGAAGAGACATATTTTTTTTTTGCCTTGTAGTAAAATTATACATAAGAGTCATAAGAACTGATAAAGTATCATGAAAGTTCAGAGAAGTAAGAAATTACTTCTTACAAGGAAGGATCAGGGAGGAATTGTAGAAGTAGATATAACTGACATTGCCTGGAAAGATGGGAAACCTTTGGACATGTAGAGCAGGTGCAAGGACATTTTTCTTGAAAGGGAAGGCATGAGCAAAGACATGAAGAAAGCATGGTGGACCAATAAATTGCTCAGTTCACCAGAATCAATAGGAAGACAAGAATGGAAAGACAGACTGGGGATTTACTGTATGTGATAAGCTAAATAATGACCACCTAAAGATGTCTACATCCTAGCCCCTATCCTTTTTAAATATGTTAACTTACATGTCAAAGACTTTGTAGATGTAATTAAGTTATGAATCTTGAGTTGGGAATATTTTCCTGGATTGTATGGTGGGTCCATTGTAATTACAAGGATCCTTATGAGTCAAGGAATAAGACAGGAGGATGAGAGTCAGAGATAGAGATGAATTAAGGGAAGCAGAGGTCAGAGTGATTCAAGAAGGGGTCATGAACCACAGAATGCACCACCACAGGTGGTGTCCAGAAGTAGAAAAGGCAAGGTAACATATTCTCCCCTAGAGCCTCCAGAAGGAATGCAGCCTTTACAATCCATTGTAGACTTCCAACCTCCAGAACTGTAAGATGATAATTGTGGTGTTTACAGCTGCTCTAACAAATCACTGTATTTGTAGTGGTTTGTTACAGCAGCAACAGGACACTAACGTAGAGTGGAATACTTTGAATATACTACTGATAATGATTTACCCATTCCTTCTTGGTGGTCCCACAACTTTTGCTGATTATTTTTTTATAATACTTATATTGTGTTTGTTTATTTTTAAATATATTTACCTGTCTGCCTCCCCTGAGTTGCCAAGAGGATAAAAGTGCTATTAACAAAATATAGAAAATCCACAAAGAGAAAACAATTTGAGAGCAAGATGCTGAACTGTTTTGTGTACATTTGAAATGTCAGTAGGTCAAAATGGTGGGTGGACAGTTGGAAATGGAAATTCATGCCTCCTACTTGAAGATAAGGGTGATAATTCTCAGTAGCAATTACTATATTTTATTATGATAGTGCATAAAATAGAATCGTTGAAGTGTGACTACTGACCAATGAGAAAATTTAAGTAGTGTGTATTCATGAGAAGGAAATTATTTAATCAGGATATTTTGACATAGATAGTTGGAAGAAGTGATTTTATAGTAAGTATTATTAGCTAAAATACCATCATTTTAATTAAATTGTGAGTATCTATAAGCAAAGGATAAGACAATCTACTACGGATGAAGTCAGGGATAGAGAAAAAGACCTTTTATTTTTTTTTTATTTTTATTTTTTTTTTGAGACAGAGTCTCACTCTGTTGCCCAGGCTAGAGTGAGTGCCGTGGCGTCAGCCTAGCTCACAGCAACCTCAAACTCCTGAGCTCAAGTGATCCTCCTGTCTCAGCCTCCCGAGTAGCTGGGACTACAGGCATGCGCCACCATGCCCGGCTAATTTTTTTTTTCTATATATATTTTTTTAGCTGTCCATATAATTTCTTTCTATTTTTAGTAGAGATGGGGTCTCACTCTTGCTCAGGCTGGTCTCGAACTCCTGAGCTCAAACGATCCGCCCACCTCGGCCTCCCAGAGTGCTAGGATTACAGGTGTGAGCCACCGCGCCCGGCCAGAAAAAGACCTTTTAAAGAAAAGTATATCACCAACAAGTTCCTTGCTTTCTGAAATATCTCCAACAGGACATTAATCCCTCAAATTCACAAATATTTTCTGAGTACCTACAAGTGCAAGACAAGGTGTTTCATTCGTTTTTGTCCTAACATAGCCTTTGCCTTTGAGAAGCATACTGTCTTCTTTCAGTGTAAAGTTGTACTCCTGTAAAGGAGTAGATACTTGGAATTTCCCTAAATTACTTTTTTCCCAAGGGTATAAGTTTTAAGTCTCCAAAAAATGTATGTGGCCTATCTTACAGCCTGTTTCTAGAGTTCATCTCTGTAGACTGGGGAGAGCCCAAGGGCACTGTTTGCTGAGAACCTGAGGAAGCTGGGTGACTGGGCTGCAGAGGGGACTTCACACAGGGAAACGAGGGAAGGAAGGCTTAAAGCAAGGACAAATAAAAACAACCTTTGCCTTTTTCCAGTCCTGGGTTGGCCCAGATTACCACTACTTTAGGGATTTTATAAAATGCTGCTGCATTGCTTTTGAAAAAAGATAGCCTGGTCAGCAGAGTGGGATGACCTCTCCCAACAGAAGTGCCAGGATGTTTAGCCATCAAGCAGAAATTTCAGGGGCATTAGGACACTCCACTCTTCTATCCCAAAATGAAAACCATGTAGGTCAAAAATATAAGTGAAGGGAGGACAGGATTAAAACCTTTAGGTGCTCTAACCTCAGAAAAGTTGATGGGGTATCGCCCCAGCAAAAAAAAAAAAAAAAAAAAAGAAAAAATCAAACAAATAAAAAACAACTTCAGAGAGCTATATTCACATTGTATTCTAAAAACAATGATTCCTGATTTTAACAGAATATTATATGATCAGTGACCTCTGAAGTAGTACAACAAGGAGGATGACCTCCACCACTTGCAATTCTTAATACCTACATACATATACGTGTATATTTTTTATTGTAATTGTAAATATAATTACAATTCCTAACACATATTCCTTACACATTTACAATATGTGTAAGGAATTCCCTTCAAAGTATATACTTTCCCATAATATGTGCTTCGTTGCTTTATTGGCAGGGGGAGTGGGGAATAGAAAACTTTTTTCAAAAACTTTTTGTTGGAATATCTAATTTTTTTTGATACCCAAAGCATGTGTGAATTGAAGCATTCCTCTTTAAGTGACAATTAAAAAGTGAAATGAACCAATTTTTGCTGAAAACCATTCTAAAATGTATTATTCACTTCCTTGCCTTCTTAATCAAAGGACACTAAACATAATTTAAGCTTTTTAAAAATGATGAAATAGGTTTCATTATTATGAATGATAATTACTCTATGTTGCTGTGATACAGGGAGACGCTTAGGGATTGCTGCAGTATATTGAGCTTCTTGCCTGTACATGAAGTGGTCTAGCTGCTTTTTTTTTTTTTTCAATTTGTGTTAGCTGTTCATAAATTTTCCCTGTCCTTAACTTCTGGGGTATTGTGTGTTGGTTGCCACTTTTTTTTTTTTTTTTTACTACCCTCACTGTAGTCGGTCTACCTGCTTTCATCAACTTCTAACCAATCAAAAGCAAGAAATTCCCAATGTGCCAAAGCTCAGGCAAATTGCCTTGCACTGGGGTTTCAGACCAGTATGTCTCATACTTTAATGTGCTACAATTAACCTGGGTATCTTGTTAAAATGCAGATTCTGAAGATTCTGCTTTGGTGGTTCTGGAATGGGAACTAAAATTCTGTGCTTTTAATCAGCTTCCAGGGGATGCCTCTGCTGCTGTTTCTTGAAATACATTTTGAGTAGTAAGCTATTAGATAACCAGGTGTTTTTTTTTTTTTTTTTTTTTTTTTAATTCTGTCTAAAAGTAAACTAGTTTTAAGGGAGGGGTTAAGGACTGCTCTCAAAAGCTCTAAAAATTTAGAACATTTTAAATTTGCTATTTCCAAAATGACTTTCCTTATCAATATGCTCATCCTCTGACCTCCACAAACATATCTCCCTTCTGTACATGAACACAAAACTTAATTTCTGCCTCTGTTATGGAACTTATATCTTCATATATTGTTGTTACTATTTATATATTATATATAAGTCAAGTACTAAACCTGAAGAGGGATCCAGTCTCACATATCTGTGAATCCTCTGAAACTATATCTTGCTCAAAATGGTTGTTGAATAAATGTAGAGATTAAAATCTACAATGTTTTTTCCATATAATTTCTGATTATTTGTTGTGTGCATTTTTCAGATAATCAGGAAGTAGAGCAATATTATAATAAAATATATCAATATCAATTTCTAATAAACTATTAAAGAAGTGTTTTCAGAGTTCCTGCCTCTATGCTATACATAACTCTTCTTAGTTTCCCTAAACACCTAACACACACACACACACACACAGACACACACACCTCTAAACATGTGTCTTCATATTCTTTAACTTCCAAAACCTTTCAAGAAAGGTTCTGGGATTAATTAATACTAAAATATAAATGACTAACTGCAGCTTAAAGTGCTATTTCCTCCCCCAAAATCTCCAAGAAGGTTTTGAATGTTTTAACAGAAATCAAAGCCTATATACAATGGGATGAAGCTGCAAAAGAAGAATTTTGGCTTTCAACTATAAAGCAAAAGATACTTTAAATAGAGGCCCTCTGAATACTCCTTCATCATGTTAACAGTGAGCTTCTCCTAACTGAGTAACTGCTAATCCACAGCTTTCCTACACCTAGGCTGTAAAGTTTTTCAATGAACTGCTTCTAGGCTGATAGGAAGAACTAATATGCACAGAAAATCCACACCAAAAATGCAAGCTATAGAACCAGTCAAGGCTAAAGCAGGACAAACATAAAAATCAATTTGGCAGCTCATTTGAATCTACATTGTGCTTCTTTTCAATGGCAGACAGGACTAATCTTCTGTTGGGAAAGAATAAAGCAAAATCCCAATTTCCATTAAATGTTTGTGTAAAAAAAGAAATAGTAATTGTCTAACTACCAATGATTTAAATATCTAACTAAAATTATCAGTGAAAGCAAATATCACGCTAACTTTTGAGTTAATATGACACAATATCATATTATCACTAATTTATTTTTTAATTTTCTTAATTTTTTTTTTTTTTTGAGACAGAGTCTCACTCTGTTTCCCTGAGTTGAGTGCCATGGTATCAGCCTAGCTCACAGCAACCTCAAACCCCTGGGCTCAAGCAATCCTCCTGCCTCAGTCTCCCGGGTGGCTGGGACTACAGGGGTTCGCCACCACACCCAGCTAATTTTTCTATTTTTAGTAGAGATCGGGTCTTGCTCTTGCTTAGGCTGGTCTTGAACTCCTGATTTCAAGTGATCCTTCTGCCTCAGCCTCCCAGAGAGCTAGGATTATAGGCGTGAGCCACTGTACCCAGCCCTTTTCACTAATTTAATATGGCACACCAATTTGCTGTTTACCTCACACCTTTAATTAAATCAGTGTTTATCTACATGAAATTATGAATGTAATCGATACCAGGTGCTCAGAAGGAAAAGGTGAAACATAAAATAAGATATTCAACATAATTTAGAGAGATTTATATAAAGCTGCTCTGTACCAACACATTCCTAAACAATAGAGAATGAGAAGAAAATAACTCTACATGGATTCTACGGAGTCTAGAGGAATTTCTCCTGATCACAGGATATCAATGTGATGAAAAGTGCACAAAAGGTGTCTGCATCTGCCTTTTCTGACCCTACAGATTGTTCACTGTGAAAATAGCATAATAGAAATCTGAGCATAAAACTGGCAAGCAAGGCACTCTGGAGCTACAGATGAGCTCTGTCTGGGATGCAGTGCAAGCAGCTACAAAATGAGGTTCCTACATTTGCTTTCTTGGTCATCCAGGAGTTGCTCAATTGTGAAAGGCAGACAACAGAACCTCGATTTCAGATAAGACAAAAGTCATAAAATAGTTACTTTCTTCCCACAACAAAACAAACCCAAAAGTCAGCACATTTTGCTGAAAAGGAAAGCGAGAAGAGGTATGAGCTTGGCAGTGCCTTGCAAATCTCAGGCCACAGTTGCCATAAGACCTAGCTTTTTAGTCGCAGGAAAATGGATTTGAGCCCCAGCCCAAGAAAGCATGGCTGAACTGCTTAATATCTCCAATTTCAGTGTCTTTATCACAAAACATGGATGGTAATCTCTATCTAATGGAGAGCTCATAGGATAAATAAAATAACATTTATGGATTGTTGAGCAAAATGACTGCTTAATAAATAGTATTTATTACTACTTCCATGGAAGACAATCATATTCAAATATAAATTTTATAGTCTCTTTCAGCTTGTCTAAAAATTAAGGGGATGAACTGAATGCATACTAAAATTCTGTAATCACCAGAGGCTTAAATGAATTAAAACATGTAAAGCACTTAGGGGATATTATAAAAGAGTAAGCTATAATCACAAAGAGATATATACTGTGTAAAGAAGATGGGCTCAGAGACCAGATCATCTGCATTCATAACTCTATTCTGCTGCTGACCACCTGGTGTGCTTTGGACAAGTCACTTAAACTCTTTCTGCCTCAGTTTCTTCATCTGTAAAATGAGAATAATAATACTAGCAATTACTTTTTGAATTGTTTTAAGATTAGATGAGTGAATAGATATAAATAAGCAGCAGTGAAGCAAGAATGTTGAATAGAGACCACCAGCCAATTGTCCCTCCCCTGAACACCAAATTCAACAACTACCCATGCAAGGAAGCATCTTCAGAAGAACCAAACATCAAGTGAGTAATCATAGTACCTGGTCTTAACATTATATCAAGGAAAGAGGCACTAAACAAGGCAGAAAAGACAGTCTTGTATTTCCTATACTACCCCTCCCCATCCCTAAACAGTGCTGTACCAACATGCCAATTGGAGAGAGAATCCATGTGCCCAAGGGATGGAGAGTGAAGTGATTGTGGGACTTTGCATTTGTCCTGTTACAAGGTAAGAAAGCACAGGGCAGAACTCTTCCAGTGCCCAAGGAGGGAACATTTAGACCAGCCTGGCCAGAGGGAAATCCTCCACCCTGAAACCTGACTTTCAGCCAACCCCACAACTAGCTGACAAAAAGCAGCCTGAACCCTGGAATGAATTTGTAAGGCAGTCAGGCCACAAAGGCTACAGTCCCTGGGCAATTCCTGTGCCCATACTGGCTCTGAACCAGTGGGCTTGGGGTACACATGACCCAGTGAGACACCAGTGATGGTGGTCAAGCCAGAGCCTATCTCACCGCTCCCTCTAATTCCAGGCAGTTTAGTTCAAGGAGAATCTTCTGCTTGGGGAAAGGAAACGGAAGAGTTCAAAGGATTTTGTTTTGCAACTTGGGTACCAGCTTAGCCACAGTAAAATAAAGTACCAAGCAGACTCCTGAAGCCCCTGATTGTAGGCCTTAGTTCTTAGACAGCATTTCTAGATTCACCCTGGGCCAGAAGGAAACATGTTGCTCTGAAAGGAAGGTCCCAGTCCTAACTGAATTCACCAACTGACAACTTGGGCTTTGAATAAACATCAGAGGTAGCCAGAAAACAGTCAACATGGGCTTTGGATGACACTGGGCTGGCCTCAAGGGTGACCTGGCACTGTCCTTACTGCAATGGTCATGAAGGAGTGCCCACATCACTCCTTCCTCAACTCCAGAAGTCCAGCACAGACAGAAAGGGAAGAGAGTGAAAGACTTTGCCTGGTAATCCAGAGAATTCTCCCATATCTTACTCAAGTCCACCAAGGAGGTACCACCAGGAGTCTGCAAGAGTCACTGCATTACTAGCTTGGGGCACCACCAGTGCTGATACAGTTGCAGTGATCAAAGACTTAGATTACAATACTCAATTCCCTTTGAATATCTGGAGAGCCTTCTCAAGAAGGATGAGTCCAAACAAGTGCAGACTGTGAAGATTAAAATAAATATCTAACTCTTCAATGCGCAGGCATTGATGAATATCCACAAGCATCAAGAACATCCAGAAAAACATGACCTCATGAAATGAACTAAATAAGATACCAGTGACCAATTCTCGAGTAATGGAGATATGTGACCTTTCAGAAAAAACATTCAAAATGGCTTAAGCTCAATGAACTTCAAGACAACACAGAGAAGGAATATAGAAGCTTATCAGAGAAGTTTAACAAAGAGATTGAAATAATAAAATAAGAAATCAAGTAGAAATCTGGAGCTGTACAATTCATTTAACAAACTGAGAAATGCATCAGAGGCTATCAACAACAGAATTGATCAAGCAGAAGAAAGAATTGGTAAGCTTAAAGACAGGCCATTTGGAAATAAACAATCAGAAGAGAAAAAAAAAAAAAAAAAAAGAATGAAGCATGCCTGCAAGATCTTGAAAATAGCCTCAAAAGGACAAATCTAAGAGTTATTGGTTTTAAAGAGGCAGTAGAGAGAGACACTAGGGTAGAAAGTTTATTCAAAGAATAACAGAGAACTTTACAAACCTAGAGAAAGATATCAATATTCAGGTAAAAGGAGGTCAGAGAACACCAAGCAGTTTTAACCCAAACAAGACTATCTCAAGGCATTTAGTAGTCAAACTCCTGAAGGTCACAGACAAAGAAAAGGTTCTAACTGAAGAAATAAGAAAAAAATAACATATAAAGGAGTTCCAATGTGTCTGGTAGACTTCCCAGTGGAAAGCTTACAGGCCAGGGAGAGTGGCATGACACATTCACAATGCAGCTTATAGGCCAGGGAGAGTGGCATGACACATTCACAATGCAGCTTATAGGCCAGGGAGAGTGGCATGACACATTCACAATGCAGCTTATAGGCCAGGGAGAGTGGCATGACACATTCACAATGCTGAAAGAAAAAAAACCTTCACCATAGAATATTATATCCCACAAAAATATCCTTCAATTATGAAGGAGAAATAAAGACTTTCTCAGATAAATAAAATTGGAGAGATTTCAGCAACACCAGACCTCTCCTACAAAATGCTGAAAGGACCTTTTCAATACGAAAGAAAAAGACATTAATGAACAATAATAAAAACATCTGAATGTATACAACTCACTGGTAATAGTGAGTGCACAAATACAGAATAGTATATTGCTGTAATTGTCGTGTATAAATCACTTACATCTTGAGTAGGAAGAGTAAAAGACAAATCTATCAAAAACAACTACAAAAACTTTTTGAGAGATAGAATAGAAAGACATAGATGGAAACCACAGAAAGTTAAAAAGTGTGGGGGTGGGGAGTTAAAGTGTAGACTTTCTTTTACATTTTTCTTTGCTTGTTTATTTGTTTGTTTGTAAACAGAGTTGTCGTATGTTTAAAATAATCAGTTATAAAATGTTTTTTGTAAGGTTCATGGTAACATCAAATCAAAAAAACCTACAATAGATATATAAAAAATGAAAGCAAGAAATTAAAACACAATGCCAGAGTAAAATCACTTTTAACAAAGGAAGATAGGAAGAAAGAGAGGATCATGAAACAACCAGAAATCAAATAACAACACAGCAGTACTAAGTCCTTACCTCTCAATAATAACATTAAATGTGAATGGACTAAACTCTTCAATTAAAAGACATAGAGTGGCTGAATGGATTAAAAAAAACAAAAAAACAAAACAAGACCCAAATATATGTTATCTACAAGAAACACACTAGGCCTATAAAGTGTGGTCCCCAATCCCCAGGCTGCAGACCAGTACCAGTCTGGGGCCCGTTATGGACCAGGCCCCAGATCTCTGTTGCCTCCCCACCACTGTACATGGAAAAATTGTCTTCCATGAAACTTGGGAACTAGAGGGCCACAAAGCAGGAGGTGAGTGCCAGGCAAGCAAGTGAAGCTTCATCCTGGTGAGTGGTGGGTGAGTGAGCAAGTGAAGCTCCATCTGTATTCACAGCTGTTCCCCACTGTTTGCATCACCACCTGAGCTATGCCTCCCCTGCCCCCTTATCTCTGGAAAAATTGTCTCCCATGAAACAGTTCCTGATGCCAAAAAGGTTGGGGATCACTGCCTATAAAGACACACATAGACTGAAAATAAAGGGACAGAAAAAGATATTCAACGCAAATGGAAACCAGAAAAGAGCAGGAATGGCTATACTTGTATCAGATAAAATAGATTTCAAGACAGAAATCATAAAAAGAGACAAAGAAAGTCATTATGTAATGATGAAAGGGTCAATCCAGTGAGAGGATATAACAATTCTAAATATATATGTACCCAACACTGAAGTACCCAGATATATAAAGCAGATATTATCAGATCTAAATAGATAGACCCCAATGTGATAAATATTGGAGACCTCAACAATCCACTTTCAGCACTGGACAGATCATCCAGACAGAAAATTAACAGAAACATTGGAGTTAATCAGCACTATAGACCAAATGAACCTAATAGATATTCACAAAATGTTTATATCCAACAGCTGCAGAATACATGTTTTTCTCATCCGCTCATGGATCATTCTCAAGGAGAGACCATATGTTAGACAAGAAAAAAGTCTTCAAAAATTGAAAAAACTGAAATCAGATCAGGTATTTTCTCTGACCACAATGGAATAAAAGTAGAAGTCAATAACAAGAGGAACATTGCAAACTATATAAACACATGGAAATTAAATAATATGCTCCTGATTGACCAGTGGATCAATGAAGATATTAAGAAGGAAATTAAAAAATTTCTTAAAACAAATGAAAATGAAAACACAATATATCAAAACCTATGGGATACAGCAAAGTAATAAAGAGAAAGTTTGTAGCAATAAGTGCTTTCATCAGAAAAGTAGAAAAGCTTCAAATAAACAACCTAATGATTAATCTCAAAGAACTAGGCAAACAAGAGCAAACCAAACCCCAACTTAGTAGAAAAAATAAAAAAATCAGAGCAGAAATAAATTAAAACCAACAAAAAAATCATGAAACAAAAAGTTCATTTTTTGAAAAGATAAACAAAATAAACATACCTTTAGCCAGACTAATTAAGAAAAAGAGAGAGACGACCCAAATAAATAATATCAGAGATGAAAGGGAAGACATTACAACTGAGACTATAGAAATTCAAAGGATCATTAGAGATTACTATGAGCAACTATATGCCAACAAATTGGAAAACTTAGAAAAAATGAATAAATTCCTAGACACATACAAGCTACCAAGATTGAACCAGGAAGAAATCCAAAACATGAATAAAACAACAATTAATGGGGTAGAAGCAGTAATAAAAAGTCTCCCACCAAAGAAAAGCCCAGGACTCAATGCCTTCGTTGTTGAATTCTAGCAAGCATTCAAAGCAGAACTAATATTAATCCTACTTAAACTATTCCAAAGGAAGGAAATACTCCCAAACTCATTCTACAAGGCCTATATCACCTTCACACCAAACACTGAGAACAGAAAGATGTAACTCTGGTCTAGATTCCTCCTATAGGTCCTATTTTAGCTTCTGGCTTTCATGAATGGCAAGAATATTAGGATATCAGTCATATTTGTTTTTCCAGCTTCAGATTCCAGCTAAGAATTTTTGTCAAAAAGGCATGAACTAAAAAACTCTTTCAAGAATGGGAATAGGAGATTGAAATATTTGTTTTTTAATGTACAAGTTTACTAGGTTTTGCTCACAAAACTGCATATTACTGGCTTTCGGACCATTGTCCTTCCCTCATCTCTCGGCCCTACTCTGTCTGCCGTTCCAGGGAAACAGACTAGGAATCAAGGGATCTGTGTGCTGGATTAGGCTTGGCTTGTAGTTGGTTGCATGACTAAAGATGATAAAGATGAGTTAGCTCAACTCTGTGTTCTACTGACCTCAAAGTGTTGGGGCAGGTAGGGAAATAGATGAATAATAAAGGAAAATAAAGTTCAGGGGGAAAGTTAGAAGGTCAGAACAAATATAAAATGATTGGGAAAGCTCAGAAGAATCTAGGCAAACATTTAAAAAGCCTCAAGTTCCTTATAGCATCACAGGCTATGTCATATTGCCCATTCCAAAGTATGAACTTTCTTGTGGTTTAGAGTTTGGAGCAACAGATGCACAGTATTCAATGACTGGAAAGTAAGTTATTTTTTCTCTCTTAGTCAACTCCTATATAATAGTAGTGTCTTTTAGATTGTTTAGTTAGGTACTATGGGTTGGTGGAAGGGAGTACCCTGACTAATTGTCTATCAATATTTATTGCAGGCACAGGAGGAACTAATGGCAGGAGTGATATACAGGGTACACATCTTGTGACCCTAATTCTAGTCCAATGCTTTTAATTTCTGCACGAGATATAAGAGACTTGGGAAACAGAAATAGCTTCTTAAGATGCACAGCTAGTTGCTTTCAACTTTGGAACGTAACTACAAAGGCAAGTTATACATTTGCTTATTCCTGTTACTTATCTCTATTAGTAATGTCAAACATGAATTTTTGTTACTTCAAAAGCTGTTTTATTTCTTAAATTTGTGATGTCTCTATTATATGTTGCCCGTATGAGGAAATGACTATCTAATTTTGTCAATGTAATATTTATTCTCAATCCCTGTTATATATTATCCATTCCTCCTTATTTGAAAGTTGATAAAATCTGTTGGCAACCTCCTTGAAGCTGCAAAGCAGTTACTCAAAACAGTTTGCAGCATTTGCAGTTTAAATGGGTACACGAGCCATTCTTGAAAATGGATGTGCTTTTTTGCTTCATATGTTTAACTCAATTTTCCTAAAGTCTATTATAAACTTTAAAATTATTTATCACCTTTTTACATTATAGTTTTAAAATTTCCAAACTATAACATAGTGATCTTTCAAGATCACATCTGAAACAGATAATATTTCCAATATTTCCTGAGGAGCTGTGGGTATGAAATGATGAGCAATTCCATAGGTATCTCTAGAAGTAAAATATTAATAGAATACACAGTTAAATGTTATTCCAGATGGAATATTAAAGATGGAACATTTTGCTTCCCCTTGACTTAACAGGTGCCTACTCTCATTTGGAGATATTTCTTGGCAATAAAGTCTAGTTGGAGAGATAGAAATGCATAATTTAAACACAGTGTAATAAGCATTGTTTTGAGGTTAAAGAATAAAGTCACAGGGGTATGAAAAGGCATGGTGAATCTGGTGGCAGGCAAGTAGAGTATTGCCAGGGTAAAACGTTTACGTTGTTGTGGTGACAGAGAAAAAAGGATCTGTAAATAGAGAGAGGCAGAGGTTAGATCACAATGAGGGTTTTGTAGTTCATTTTAAGGAACCCAAGGAGCTTAAACCTATCAAGCAGGACAGTGACAGGGTCAGACAGACATTTTAGAGATACCCCTAGGAGTAAAGAAAGATACTCTGTAAGATTTTATCATTCTGCAATACATTTATTAACCTCTCAAAATTCACAAGAACATATATGTAAGAGTTAAGTCATATATGTAAAGTATGGAAGAATCTTTGGTATTTCCTGTGTCCATTTGGGTGTGATTTTTAAAAATTGGTTTTGGAGGCAGATTATTTTTCTTTGTACTACTTGCTGTAATTTTCCTGAGTCTTTTCACTATTCCCAATTTAAGCACCTTGGCATATCAAACTTTATGGTTGCAAAAGTGGGGTTTTAATATTAAATTTTGCATTGTCTGTTTAGACTTTTCCCTCTGAAAATTCACAGAATTATTCAAGGCCACCTCTTCTTTACCTTTCCTCCCTACCTTCCTTTGCCTCTCAAGTCAACAACCTGAAGATAGGTTCAGTTAACACACAATAGTTTGTAGTAATGATGTCGCTAATTTGACGTTATGAGTTATAGTCTAGGCAGGGAATGTTACGTGCAGCGTTTCCATTATCTTCTGTTTCCCAAACACCACGGCAGATTATTCATATTCATTCCTTACTATATGCATCTAGTTAAGTACAAATTAAAATAACTTAGAATTCTTCAGGAAAGACAGAAGGAGGCTAACAGCTATTGCTCAACTCATTGTGAAAACCCTGGAAACATTTCCTGAATTCCACAGATACACACTGTGAGAAGCTGATTATTTAAACATGGCATCATGAGGGCACCAGAGTTTGGAAAACTCTGGACAGCCTGTTGCCCTACAGCCAGGTGATAATCTGTAGTAACCGAAGGAATAATAAATGCTTCATGAAACCACTACCTTTCTTTTTTCAGTTAATTATTGAATATTTTAAATTGATTTATTATTCCTGCTGCAAAAATGTAAGGAATTACCAATCAATAGACCATGTTCTTCTCAAGTGCCAGGGAAAATAATTCTTACAGCTACCCACTGTGAAAAGATAGTAGGAAACCTGTAGGAAGGAATCATAATGTTATACCACCAGATGCTATGCAGAACAAAGATATCGTATACAGTGGGAAGCAGGAAGATGATTATCTTAGAAAAAGAGATAGACTTTTCTACAAACATTAAACTTTGATTCCTAATATTAATACTTAAGAGGATGGAAACTCGCTTCACCTCTGAAGTGGCTCTAAATCATTTTCTGTTTTTACCAATTCAGTGCTTTTTGTCAGACCATTAATAGCATTGCCTCCCTGGATGATCATGAGTCTACTCCCTGGTGTCCCAACCCTTCAGACTTCATATTATGGAATATATCATTCGTTCTTCACCAGTATTACCTTTCAAAACCTAGAGAAAATAACTTCACGTGACTGCTAAAAACAAAACTAACAACAACAACAAAAACATACTCTTTCAAGAGCTTCCCATTACCTAGAGAATTAAAGTCTAAACTCTTTCATAAAGTATTTAATAATCTCTAAACATCTGCTCAAAAGTATTTACTTTTCTGCGTTCTGATTACCTTGTGTACCAAATTCTATGTGATCAAACACTGAGCATCTTCACAACTACAGGCCTTTGCTCATGCCGAAGCCTCTGCCTGGGATGCTTTCCTGCTAATTCTCCATCTGACAATAACTTACTGCCCTTCCAGTGCTAGCATTTTTATCATAGTTAGATCTGTTAGTTTTACTGGAATCTATTTTGCCCTGTAGAGAGCTTCTTGAATGTATTATTTGCCTCCAGTGTCTTGTGCTATTGAAGAAAACACAATGAGGATATGTTGAGTGAAGCTGGAATCACACCTTAATTGTCTTTTTACCTCATTAGTGACCGGCATTGATTGTTCTTACACAAAATGAGTCATTCTTCAATGAGTGAGTGTGGACATGGAAGTTCCTCAGTTTTCTCTCTTTCTTTGTAACATCTACTCTCTCCATCCTCAACCCTCACACTCAGTGGCTAAATCCTGCTGATTCAGCAAGGTTACCCTTGCTTACACCACACTCCCACGGCCATCACCCTCGTTCTTATTTTCATTACGTCCTTCCTGAACTGCTGCAATTGTCTCTTTAGCTGTCATTCAGCTTTCAGTCTCTCCTCTTTTAGACCATTCTGCAATCAGCTGGTGAAGTCATTTTCCCAAAGCACAGCTCTAATAATTCCATTCCCTGGCTTAAAAAACATCAATGGCTCTCCAATGCCTGCAGAACAAGCCCAAATCCCTTATCGGGTTTTCTATCATCTGCCCACCATCTGCCTTTGCAAACTTTTGTTATACATTCCTCTTTTACCCATGTCACATGCCAGTCATTCCCTGAACCATTCTGTGGATTCTGGGCCACTTCCTGACCTGCTGTATGGATTCTCTCCTTGGATCTCCTAAGTTACTCTTTTCTTCATCTTCCACCTATTGATATAGCCACCTTTCAAGAAACAAATCAAATGCCTCTTCCACAATTAGGTACTTCAAGTATGTAATTTTAGACTTTTGCTCATAGAGCATATTCACTGTCTTGCTAAAAATGTTCTAATCCATTTTACGATTATTTGTGTATAAAACTGTGCTCATGATTAAAAACCCTCTGGCATGTGTCACTGAATATGGGGCTGGGACTAGAAAGGTAAAGACCAGAGTATGAACACAGAGAACTTACTTTTTGATTTAAAAAATATTTTACAAGAGTATTTTTTTACGGATGTTTTAAATAAAGGTTTTAGGGAGAGTGAGTTTTTTTTTCTTTTTTTTAAGTGTTCCTTTATCCTCCAAATTCTTACATTTCTAAAAGACTTCAAAACTCAAGAAAGAAATATTTTGGATTCACTCATGTGCCCAGGTTGAAAACATGTATTATTAAAAAAAAAAAAAAAAATAGGGAGAAAGGTTCTTGCCCACTTGCCCATATGAACGTATGTCCTATTCAGGAAAATGTTAGGAAGATGTGTTAAACAAGAGCCAGAAAAGAAAATAAGGCTGGGCAGAGTGGCTCATTACTAGAATCCCAGCACTCTGGGAAGCTGAGGCGGATGATAACTTGAGGCCAAGGGTTCAAGACCAGCCTGGGCAACATAGTGAGAATCCTGTGTCTATTAAAAAAAAATTCTCTGCAGGAATAAATCATATTTTCTTTATTTTCATTTCTTGTGTTGGGTATCATACAGTGTAGATAATAAGTACTCAATAAAAGTTTATTAAATTTGTTGGATAAGACAAAATGTGTTGATAATCAGAGCCATTTAACAATGGAACAGGCTATCTCTTGAAGACTAAAAATATTTGAGGAGAGGCTGGATGATCATCTATGAAGAACACAAAAGAAATGTCTGCACTAGGTAGGTGGTGAGATCATATGACCTTCTAAGTCCCTTACAACTTTAAGTTTCTGTGCTATCCAGGGAACAAAACTGAGTAATTTACTCTAAATGGGAAATAAAAGTGAAAGAACATAGTAAAGTAGCATATTGCTTTCTACAACCAAAACGCTGGAACCCAAACTAGGTCAGCCTTCATGAAAGGCACTATCATAAAGAAAACAAAAGCATCTTTAAGGACATTTCAAATACCTCCATTTTATGAGGACAAAATGTTGTGAAATATTCTCTGTTTTTAATGAAGCAAGCACAATTTTAGAATATAAAAGGAAAATGAAATCATTCATTACGCCTATTTTTAAAGCTTTGGAACCATCTAATGTGTGCAGGCTTATAAATTTTTTGACTGTTTTGGTTTATCCTAGCAGCTCCTTTAAGGTTGGAAATAAGGGGTTCTGTTCTTAGGGCTCTAGTAACAGTGATGATTAGTGGAGCCTATTCAGAAATAACAGGCAGTATTTTTTTTTCCTTTGCTAGAAAGAAAGATGTATGGTGCCTGATGTCAGGTCTCAACTGAACCGCATTTTTTATGAAAAAGTATATATTACTTTTGAAGAGTTTGAAAAGTATATAATAGAATAAAAAGGCAAGTAAATACTATTAATAAAGTACCATGGAATAAATTACAGAGTCGAATTTACACAGTATTTTTTTTCTGAAACTGGATGACTTCCCAATTTAGTACAATATCCACATTCTTTCTCTCCATGATTGTATGTGCTAGATTTCAAGCACGTAAAGTATGGTACCTAGGTTGAGGTATGACTACTAGTTCATGGTTGTACTGTGACTGATTGGTTTTTCTTAAGAAAAACCACCCAAGAAGGAAAAGAAAATATTTAGGTCTTAAAGTTTAGAAAGGTGCAATGCTCTTTCACTGTAATATTAGAGTACATTATTCAAATCAGAGCAACTTTTCAAGTGGCACTGTCAACAATCACCCTGGACAAAAGGTATAAAATGTCAGCCTCTTGGGCAACCTAATATATATTAACTCCCTAAAATACCTCAGTGTGGAAAGTGTTACGCTAACTCCCAATGTTGTCAACAGATGGTGAAAGTTTACCCTTCCCAGCAACCAATTCTGACTTTGTCATGAAACTTGGTTGATGAGCTCAAGAGATCTATCAAGGATATGATGAGAAAATCTATTCTCTTTAAATTTGAATAACCATCAACAAGACAATAGACAAGATTATTCATACATCAAGATACTTGCCCTATTGATTATGTTTCCCCGAGTATCTCAACATCTCCAAAATAGGAGTTCAATGTTTTAAAAACAGCCTTGATCAAACACAAGGTTTTCTAAATGACTTGGGATAGGATGACATATCTGTTAAGCAAGACCCACCATGAATTAGCTTGTACGTAGTGGAGAGAACACTACAGAACTGAGTTCCAATCTGAGTTTAGGTTCTTCTTCATGTTCTCTTGTGGGTAATTAGCTTCCTTTATCCTTTAGATATAGAAAGGGCCATGCTTGCTAAGTTTGGGGGAACAGAGAAAGCTTGGAAGGCAGGAGCTAAGTGAAATTTCATTGTACTGGAAACTCCTTTATGGGCAACAGCATCTTATATTTCTTTTTGATTCCCCTCTCCCAACAAAAGTCCAGAATGTGACACTGAACACCATGTAAGACATGCACATAGTAAATAAAATTAATTGACAAACTCTTTTCCTGTGGAATCTGAAGTGCCTAGCAAGAGCCAATACAAGTGTAGATCAAGTTTTTAAAATGCTGTCAAGGAGAGAGAAGAAAATAAACCTCTGCTTCAGGATCAGACTTTTCTTTCTGATCTGCTAATTTTATAAAACATACAAGATTACTCAACACTTTTTAAATGTGAAGCAACAAGATTATTCTACATAACTGGGGCCATAATGTCACTAGGTGGTATATGTATAGCTGGGGGAGAGTACTATCAACTTTATCAAGTTTCTAAGAGTTGATAAATGTCTTCGTAAAAAATTAATGACACATAGAACATCCCTGTAAGTCAGGAAATCACTAAGTCAGAAAACTTAGGATGGTCTCAATCAATAACCTTACAGTTACCAACTATTTTTCCCCCAAATTTCAATTAACAACAAAGAATTTGTGAGAGTATCCTTAGAGAGTTTGTATAAATTGTATACAGAAGCGAATAGCATTTATGACAATAGCTAGATATATTTGTACTACACTCTACCATGGCCAGGTGAGCTACCGTAGTTCTTGATGATCCCTTGTCATGTGTGTAACTTTGGTAAGTATTGCCACAATCTCTACAGTCACTGAGCACAGAAGGTTTTCACAACAGACATGAGATTAAGAAAAATCTCTAGGGTGAGACTCAAAGGACATTAAGGATGGAATTCTCCCATTCCCTCATTTAGTCAATTATATGAAGGCTAAACCCATGGTGACATAGTACCTCAAATATCTTAAAAAATAACTTGCTTGAAATATATTTGCTGGAAAGCAGTACCCCACCTTGATTTTAATGAATCTCAGAGCAAATACAAGCTGTCCTCAGTGGCTTTCATATAAGCTCCCTACACAGTCTTCTTCCTTTAGAAGTGCAAAAACTGTTTCAATAATTTTATGCCTGCATGGAGAAAATTGCTATTGTGTACAATTAGCATATTTACTAAGCTTTGTCATTACTTTTGGTAATTAAAATTGAACAAAGAAAGAGACATATCTAATTCAAGAAAATTACACAGTATAGTAATATACAATCATAATGGTCGCCTGACAATTATTAAAATACACTGAATTCTTCCTTACAGTAAAAGTATTCACCAGAGTAGCTTCTGAATAAGATCATTGCAGTGCTTTCTATTTAAATATGTTTTTCTGCACAGAAAATTATAATTACATTTGCATAACTACTATAATCAATCTAGAATTATGGCTGAAATTTTTATATTCCAAATCACTGTTCTTTCTAAGATATCAGGAGCTCTGAGGCATAATCTAGGTTTGTGGACCATTATTCTAATTTGTAATAGGATTAAATATATTTTTGCATGCTCTTTACAAGAATCAATCCTTCTAGGGACATAGTAGACAGTACAACTACAGTGTGCAATTTGTTTACTTCTGTCTTGAAAAAAAAATAAGCTTTAATTTACCAAACATCTTTTGTCCAAAAAGCAAAACAAAACAAACATGAATAAAAAAATCATTTAAATTTTAAAAAGAAGAACACTGAATGATATTTTCAAGAAATAGACTCATTGGGAAGTCAAACATTCATCTCTACATTTAAGTGCCCTGTACTTACTGAGATTAGCTGGGATGGCCGGGCTAATTTCTGTCCCATCTTGGAAATACTGGCTACCATAAACCAAAGATTTCCTTTGAATGTTCTCCTTTACTCTTGTTGAATTCAACAGGCTTCCTTGGGACCTGATGTCATAGTCATTTCTTTTTTTAAAATCCAACTTTGATCTGATGAAAACAATAAGCAGATCTATAAACGTTAATCTGCAACCAGCCTTTTAGAACCTTGGATCAGAAGGATATCTCAATGAAAACTTCCTGTTAGCTCCATCTTCTGACCAGCCTGCTAATAATGTTAAGACCCTCACAGACACCATCTGCATGGGTCATGTCTCAGGAGGGCAGAGACTGAGGCATTGTAGCTGGCCAGGTAATGAGATATTCTAAAATCTAGTTTGTCTCTGGTCTTCCTGAAAGCTGTTTTTGGTTACCAGGCCTGGATCCTCAAGGGAATGCTATCTCCAGGGATCAGACCAGCACAAAATAAATTCTAAATAACATAGACAATATATATTTCCTGAGAGGCACATTATGAAGTCAGTACAGAAAGAAACCCTAAAGCACTTCTCTAACACGGGATTTCAAAATAATTTCCATGTGCAAAGATGTTAAACCTAACTCAATATTTTTAAACTTTTCTATTTTGGAAGGTTTAGAGCTTTGCTCAAAAATGTACAAGGAACTGTTTTAATGACCAATTAATTCAGATTGGCAGACACACAGAAATAAACATGATCAGTGAATAACAGCAAGGGTCACATGGATACCCAAAGGATTATGTATTGACTTTAGGAGAGAAATCGAGATAAGCTGAGGACAAACATTAAATCAGCAGTGGAATCATAACCTTACTTAACTGTCTACTCAAGTGCTTGTTTATCTGCTCAGATAATGCTTACCTAAGAAAAATAGAGCCCAGCAAGCAACTAGACTTATATTTACATAATTTTACACTATAAGTTCTTGCCTCATTATTTAGAGGCTGGTCAAGTTGCTTGCCTCTAGAAAACATGGAGAGCTCTAGGCGTAGACCCATCCTTATTTGAAAGGTATGTGAATCCAAAAATAATGACATTTTTGATTCCCTTTTTAAAAATAAGGTGGAAATTTTTGTTTTAAAGATAGAGAAACACAAAGAAGCAGGCAAAGAATCATAGAAAATTGGAATTAGGTAGATATTAACTATATCCTAATTTTTTATTTTTATTTTTTCTTTGTTCTCTTTTTATATCAATGAAAACTGAGGCTCAAATTAGTGAATACTCTTAATCATGATTACATAACTAGCAAAGGCATTGATGGGTTAGAATTAAATCACTGTCCATTATACGACACTAAATTTGAAGAAATAAACTTATATTATGGATGGCAGGCATACATAATAGTCCAGGGTCAAAAAGGCAGAGAAATAACAGCAAAAAGTGGCATTTTTCTATGTTAAAGGTATCCCTGAATTCTTTTCCTAGCTTCACAAGATTAGTAAAAACTATATTAACCTAATATTTTCTCATGAAAACTGAACTGTTCATGTCTTGATCAAAACAGATGCATGAATAGAACAATAAAAACAAAAAAGAAATAGGCATGCAATGTTTTTCAAGGCTATGCTTCAGATATCAAGCATGGATTTTATAACTTTTTACTTTTATGTGTCCTTTTTTATTATTTCAAATAATAATGAAATAATATAATGTTCACTGTACCCATTAGGTATGTTTTCCTCTCCCCTCCCTGCTGCTTGATTTCCACTTAGTTTTACTTCCCTCTGTGCACATGTGTGTTCATCAGTTAGTTACAATTTAATAATGAGTACATGTAGTGTTGTTTTTTTTTTTTTTCAATCTTAAGGTATTTCACTTAGGAGAATAGTCTCCAGTTCCATTCAAATTGTTAAAAAAGACATTAATTAATTCTTTTTTACGGTTTAGTAGTACTCCATGGTATACATATGCCACATTTTACTAATCCAATCATAAAGTGATGGTCATTTGGGTTGGTTCCACATTTTTGCAATTGTGAATTGTGCTGCAAAAACATTCGAGTGCAGGTGTCCTTGGTAGGAAGACTTCTTTACTTTTGGGTAGATATTCAGTAGTGGGATTGCTGGATCAAATGGTAGGTCTACTTTTAGTTCTTTGAGGAATCTGCATACTGTTTTCCATAGAAATTGTACTAATTCACAGTCCTACCAACAGTGTATAATTGTTCCTTTCTCTGTACATCCATGCCAACATCTACTGTTTTTAGACTTTTTAATTAAAGCCATTCTAACTGGGGTAAGGTGACATCTCATGGTGGGTTTAATTTGCATTTCCCTGATGATTAGTGATGCTGAGCATTTTTTCATATGTTTATTGGTCATTTGCCTTTCTTCTTTTGAAAAGCTTCTGTTCATGTCTTTTGCCCACTTTTTAATGGGTTGTTTGTTTTTTCTTGCTGATTTGCTTGAGTTCTTTGTAGATTCTCATTATTAGCACTTTATTGAATGTATAGCTTATGAATATTTCTCACATTATCTATGTTGTCTGTTTGCTCTATTGATTGTTTCCTTAGCTGTGCAGAAGCTTTTTAGATTAATAATATCACATTTATTTATTTTTGTTGTTGCTGTGATTGCCATTGGGGTCTTTTTCATAAATTTTTTGCCTAGGCCAATATCTAGAAGAGTTTTTCCTATATTTTCCACCAGCATTCTTATGGTTTCATGCCTTACATTTAAGTCTTATCCATTTTCAATTAATTTCTGTGAGTGGTGAGAGATAGGGGTCCTGTTTCATTCTTCTTCAAGTGGCTATCCAATTTTCCCAGCACCATTTATTGAATAGGGATTCTTTTCCCTGGTGTACGTTGTTGTGTGCTTTATCAAAGATTGGTTGGCTGTAGGTAGGTGGTTTTGTATCTGGGTTCTCTATGTTTGTTCCATTGATCTATGTCTCTATTTTTGTAACAATACCATGCTGTTTTGGTTACTATAGCTTTGTAGTATAGTTTGAAGTCTGATAATGTGATACACCTCCAGATTTGTTCTTTTTGCTTGAGATTGCTTTGGTTACTCAGGCTCTTTTCTGGATCCAAATGAAATGTAGAGTTATTTTTTTCTAGGTCCGTGAAGTATGATATTGGTATTTTGATGGGGATTTCATTGAATCTATAAATCACTTTGGGTAGTATGGATATTTTAACAGTGTTGATTATGAGCATGATATGTTTTTCCATTTGTTTGTGTCCTCCATGGTTTCTCTCCTCAGTGTGTTGTAGTTCTTCTTTAGAGATCTTTCACCTCCTTGGTTAAGTATACTCCTATGTATTTTATTTTCTTTGCAGCTATTGTGAATGGTATCAAGTCTCTGTTTTGTCTCTCAGCTTAACTGTTTTTCATGTATAGAAATGGTAGTGATTTATGAACACTGACTTTGTACCCTGAGACTTTTCTGCATTCATTTATGAATTTCAGGAGTCCCTTTATGGTGTCTTTGGGGTTTTCTAGGTACAAGATCTTGTTGTAAGCAAAGAGCCAAGTTTGACCTCCTCTTTCTTGATTTTGATACCTTTTATTTCTTTCTCTTAACTGATTGCTCTGGCTAGGACTTCTAGCATTATGTTGAATAGAAGTGGTGACAGTGGGCACCCTTGTTTTATTCTAGTTCTTAGGGGGAATGTTTTCAATTTGTCCCCATTCAGCATGACATTGGCTTTGGGTTTGTCATATACGGGTTTTATAATTTTGAGATATATTCCTTCTACACCTAGTTTGTTGTGGGTTTTTATCATGAAAGGGTGCCAAATTTTGTTAAATACTTTTTCTGCATCTACTGAGTTGATCATATCATCTTTGTTTTTCTTTTGTTTAGGTAGTGAATAACATTTATGATTTGTGTATATTGAACCACCCTTGTATCCTTGGTTGAAGCCCATTTGGTCATGATGGATTTTTTTTTATATGCTGCTGAATTCAGTTTGCTAGTCTTTCATTGAGGATTTTTTCATCTATATTTATAAGAGATATTGGTCTGTAGTTTTCTTTTTTGGTTGTGTTCTTTTCTAGCTTTGGTATCAAGGTGATACTGCCTTCATAGAATGAGCTTCCTTCTCTATGTTATGGGATAATTTCTTTAGTATGGGTGCTGTCTCTTCTTTGTAGGTCTAGTAGAATTTGGCAGTGAATGCATCTGATCCTGGACTTTTGGTTGTTGGAAAATTTTTTATTACTGCTTAGATTTCATTGTTTGTTATTGCTCTGTACAGTAATTCTACTTCTTCTTGATCGAGTCTTGGGAGGTTGTGTACTTCCAGGAATTTGTCCATTTCCTCTATGTTTTCTAGTTTGTGTGCATAGAGATTTTCATAATATTCATGGATGATGTTTTGTATTTCTGTGGTATCAGTTTTAATGTCTTCTTTTTCATTTCTTATTGAGCTTATTTATTTGGGCCCTTTCTCTTCTATTCCTGGTTAGTCTAGCAAGTGGTCTGCCAATTTTATCTTTTCAAAGAACCAACTTTTTGTTTTGTTGATCTTCTGTATTATTATTTATTTTCCATTTCATTTAGTTCTTCTCTGAACTTTGTTATTTCTTTTCTTTTGGTGGCTTTGAGTTTGGTTTGCTCTTTCTTTTCTAGTTTCTTGAGGTGTGGCATTAGGTTGCTAATTTGCGGTCTTTCTCCATTTTTGATGTAGGCAATGAAGGCTATGAATTTTCCCCGAAGGATTGCTTTTGTTGAGTCCCATAGGTTTTGATAGCATGTGTCCCATTTGTTGTTCAGTTCAAATAATCTTTTGATTTCCATCCGAATTTAATTCTTGAACCAATAATCATTCAGCATCAGGTTGTTTAATTTCTATGAGTTCATATAGGCTTGAGTATTTCTCTTGTTATTAATTCTAGTTTTATTTCACTATGGTCTGAGAAGATACATGGTGTGATTTTGATTTTTTTGAATTTGTTGAGGCCTGTTTTGTGGCCAAAGTTAAGATCTATCTTGGAGAATGTACCATGTGCTGCTGAGAAGAATATACGTTCAGTAGTTTGGGGTAGAACTTAGAAAGTACCAAGTGGACCTGGCTCCATGTACCAGAGTGAGGAGGATGGCTTTGGTTGCAGAGACCTGGGATTGGCAGCTACCAGATCTGTGCTGCCCCTGCTCTCCAGTGTAATGTCCCTGCACAGATTCTGAGCAAGTCAGTGATCAGCCCAGAGGTCTGTCGTGGATGAGGGAGACTTGCACTGCTTGAGCTATCTGCAACTTTTATTCCTTTCTGCAAAAGTAGCACTCCTTTGGGTTGTTTCTGTTCTGTTAGCTTCCCCTCTTCCCAGCAGTGTGAATTGTATTTGGACACCAAGCTTAATCTGAGTTTGTGGGTGGTGCTTGTAAGAACTAGCCACTCCCTGTTTGAGTCGGTAGATGCTGTGATGAGATATCCAGTTGTTCTGCCTGTCAGTCCTTGATGCTTGCAGGAAAGAGCCAACTGCAAAGATGTTCTTTTGTGCCTGTAATAGGCTTTAGCTTCTCAGGAGAAGCACTTGAATGCCCCAGGCAGTGGGAGGGACCCTGTAGGTTCTAGGGGATTGCTTGTTCTCTACCACAACAGAGGTCGGTAGAGAAGCGAGACTGGCTGAAGTTAGGTTGGGTGAGCCTGGAAGGCTCTGCAAAGTCTCAGCAGAGCTCAAAGGTCCTATCCCAGAACTGTCGGAAAAGATGCTGGGAGAGCAGCCAATGCAGTCTGTCAAAACTGGAAAGGCTGCTTGTGGGGATGGGGGTATATGTGGGGTCATCTATAATTCACCAACTGGCTCTCAGAGCAAGCTCTGCCCCTTTCTCATTATCCCTACCCTGAGAGACTTCCTCCAGAGTCTGTTTGCAAATGGGCACCTGAACATTCCATGCTCAGCAGCAATGGCACCACAGGCTGGAAACTTCACACCAGGGGATCTACTCGAGTTCGACAGCGCAACTTCCCTGTGTGGGGATGGACCCCCACTATACCCTCCCATCAGTTCTGCCCATGTGGATTTCCTTGTCTCCTGAGTCAAGCTCTTAAATCTCTCCCTTGTGTCCCCCAGCAACCTGCCCAAGTCCTGGGGATACAGGATCTGGCCTGCATGTCTGATCCCCTGGCGTGCATCACCAGGGAGTGCCAGCAGGCAAGGTACTCCCAGGCAGGGCACCCCTGGGTCCATTGCAGGTTCCCAAGGGGAAATGTGTGGGTCCTGTTCTCCGTGGACATGCCAGACTGTAGGATGCTGCAGCTAATGAGAGCCAGCTGCTCCTGAAAGTCTCAATCCGCCCTCTTGACTGCAGTAGGTGGGGAAGGGGGAGGGGAGGAAAAGAGTCTGAATGGAAGAGAGCCGGGACCCAGGCTCCTTCAGTCCCTCTCCCTGAAAGGAAGCCTGTACACAGAATGTTCAAGTTCCGGGATCATGCCAGTTCTCCACACAATTCAGTGGTTGCAGCAGTGCCCAGGCTTGCAAGAGTGGGAAAGCTTCCAAACCACTGATTACCAAAGGTGTGTGAAAGGAGAAATGGGATCGCCCCTTACTCCTTCCCTGGGCTTCAAGCCTCTCTGGGTTTGATCCTTGCTGATCTCTTCTCCTCTTTTTGTTTTTCCTGCTTTGTTTCACAATTTCCCTCCATGAAGTCCTTGGCAGGCTCAGATACCTCCTCCTCCAAATTACACCTGAGCTGTGCCCATTCCCCCAACCTCCTTTATCTGAAACCCCTCCTTCCCTCTGGGATGCTCTGGAAAGCGATGTTTCTAGTCAGCCATCTTGCCCTCCTCCCTCATGTGTGCTTTTTAATCTGATATTTGTAGTAGAGAGCATGGATTAGCATATTTATGGAACCAATACGTAAGCCTCTCTATCTTTGAGACAAATAAGTTATAATTTATATAAACTATCAGTCATGGTGCCAACTCTTCAACAATTCTGCCATCATGTATAGGTCACAAGCTATTTCTGGCTTTAATTTTCCTTTAAAAAAGAAAGGAGGGGATTGAATACATGCAGAATTTCAAATATTTTACCATTAAAGACTCTTCCACCTCCATTTATTTTACAGACTTTAAAGTTAGACTGCTAATTCTTCACCAGGGAAACAGTCTTTGTCCTGGATGTTTCACTTTGCATGTCATATTGCTCTTGCCATAGCAATATATTCAAACATTCATTCATTTACTTATTTATGGAACAAAGGAAACTCTACTAGGCACCAGGCTCTGTGCCTTGGTTATGTATACTGTCACAAACATAAAACGCAGGTAGCTGACCTCTTAGAATGTACATTATAGTAAATAAAAAAATCCATCTCTTTTATCAAATGTTCCATTTATAAAATCTTGCTCAAAATAGTTTTCATTTAAGTATTGTTTTGTATTAGTTAACCCATGTAAAGGAATGGGTTGCATGCCTGAAAACATTACTCTTGTGGAATCTCAGTGTTCGTGGTCATGTCCTCTCTGTGTATACTGTGGTAGCGGAAAGGGTCACAAAGCCCTTTGATAAGAGAGAATTCCTAACTGATCGGGATCCAATCTGAAAACAATTCCAACATTTGCTCACCACGGCCTCCTCCACAAAGCCATTAAATATCCCTCTAAAGATAGTCACTCAAGATCATAATTTAGTCTCTCATGTCCAATGAAGTGTGGTTTTTTGTTTCATTGGTTTTCTTTTTATGTCATTATTTAGCCATTTTAAGCAGCAGATCTTTAAGAAGAAGGAAACTTGTAAATACTCCAGAGGTGTTTTTGTTTTGTTTTTGTTTTTGATACAACTATGTGGAATAACATAGATCTATTTCTCATCTCAGTGTGTGGGCTCTGCATTCTGTATAAATGATTTTAATGGCTTCATAAGCACCCGAGTTAAAGAATCCCTTTAGGATGAAAATTATTTGACCCCTTGCATTGTTGGTCTGGTACCCAGACTTACAGAATTCTGTGTTAACAGGGTTTATTTTAGTACCATACACTAAGTTGATATAATTGCTGAATAAAAGAAAAGGCATGCCATGATTTGGTTAAACCCTTCAATCAGTACATGTATTTGTTAAGGGTCTTATGGATGGAAGGATTTACAATATCTATTATTTATACTGAAATGTTTGCTACTGCTTCCATTTGTTATAATCTTCAGAACTAAGGTTTTAAACCACTTGACTAAGTAGTTTTTAATGTTCCTTCTGGTACCAAAAAGCAATAACAAAAGAAAAATTCAATGATTGATTGAGCACCAATTTGGGCTGATTTTTAAATGGAGGCACAGAATTAATGAAAGACGTTTCTTAATTCGGAGATAATGCAGACCTACGTAAAGAGAGACTACATCACTTGTGTACTGGTTTCAATGAATGCTGACAATGGAGGAGTTGAAGAGTGGTATTAATATAATGGCAGAATACTACAGCCAGGTAGGTAAATTAGGAAGAGTTATTTGGAGATAAGTCTTGAGTAACAATTTAAAGAGGAGAATCAATGTGGCTAAGCTAGTAGGAGGGTGTTCTATATGTGGCAGAAGTTAAATATTAAAAGTATGGCACTAGAGATAGCAACAACATGTGTCTAGTCTAAATAGCTCATGTTTGGAAAAAAGCAAAAAAGAAATGAATGTGGGATGAGGGGAATTACAGCAGAGAGCAGATAGAGTTGAAGTATTAGTGTGGGCATTTAAATTTAGTAAGAAGGTATAGTTCCTATATCAAGAGTAACAACTCCAAAATGCTATCTGAATATTAGTTACTAAGGAAATGAAACTTTATAATAAATAATGATAATGACTAGCATTTACTAAGAGCTTACAAACTTATGTATGTCATTTTATTTAATTCAGGATTTCTCAACCTTGATGCAATTGGCATGTAGGGTTGGATCATTCTTTGTTGTGGGGGGGCTTCCCTATGTGCTGTAGTATGTTTAGCAGCATCCTTGACCTCTACCTGTTAGATGCCCGTAACAATACCCAAACACCCACACACACCCACAAGTTGTGACAATCAAAAATGTCTCTACACATTGCCAAATGTCCCTTAAGGGCAGTATCTCCTTAGTTGAGAGCAACTGATTTATCTGAACAGTAAGGTATCAGTTAAATTTCATTAACTATTTTTTCATTAACTTTCTTTTTATAGTTGAGGCACATGGATGTTAAGTAACTTGCCCAATGTCACATGGTTAATAGGCAAGAAATAAAGCCTGCCTGTGAACTCCAGCAATTCAATTTTAAGGCCTGGATTCTTAACCACTACTGTCTATCTTGTCCCCATAATCTTCCTAGGCAAGAATCTAGCATATTAAAAAATAAGAAATAACCCTAAGTATTAAGTCTCATTTTAACTGAAATATTTTAAAATTGCCAGACTTTTTTATTTTAGCTAATGCTATCACAGCTAATGTAGTCAAGACTCCTGTCTCTTGTTTTGCAATTCATCGAGAGGCTGACTTTCTCATATGATGCTATTTTACTAATATGTTCTATGTAATGTTAAAGAGATTTTGTAGTGTCTGACCTTAAATCAATATTAAAGCACCCATTATGATTTTTTAGTGTCTCTCTTTTCATGTCTTCCAGGCTGTGCAGGGTAATAAAAGCACATGCTTTTCCACAACTATAAAAAAATGCACTTATCACACATCTTGTACTTTCCAAGTGTCCCTAGATTGTACAGTATGCCTTTCTGTCCTAGCACAAGTGGGCATTTTCTGCACACTTTCTAATCAGAGCTGCTCCACTGTCATTTAATGATATGTGGGAAGCAGGGACAAGAATGCTAGGAGGGGAAATGTCTGCCCTTTCTTTGATGTGGAAGTTTTGTAATCATGTAGTGAGAACTCAGAGTTCATCTCACTCTAGGCAGGCAGGAGACTGCGGCTGGAGTAAGGGAGAAGAAGGGGAAATGACTTATATATGATAATAAGTTGTCACACCCTCTCCTTCACTGGCAAAATAAACATGAATTTTTGCTAAAGGAAAAAGCTCTGGGGTAGGGAGGAGGGAGTCTGCCCCTGTGCGCGTGGCCTCTGTTTTCCCGTTTGTATAACACTATGTCAGGTCCTTTGTAATGATCACGTTCGTGCATCAGTAATAATGTATGAAGGAGAAGGAAGGGCTTGTTTATTGTTTTAAACCATTAAACATCACAGAAAAGGCAGAAGGTGGGAGAGACAAAAAGAGAATCATAGATGGCTGAAAGCACACAGACAGGCCAAAGCAGATTTTTTGATCATAGAAAGTTCTACCTGTGAAACCTTGGACTTAACCTGAGACTCTGCCTTCTCATCTGTAAAATGGAATAAAACTATCTCTCTTGCAGGATTTTGTGAGGCTTAGACAGAAATCTCCAAGCAGATGAGATTTCCAACAGTATCTATCATAATATAGGAACTCAATAAATAGATTCATTGGTTAAATCGATGAATAATTTTCAAGTGAAAATGTAATTGTACAGTGCAATTTAGTATTCTTTGCCTTCTTGGGGTTTTACTGAACATGAGAAAAGGTAAGGATTTTTAAAAACTTTAATAAGACCTATGGACTAAAAATAGAGTGAAGAGTAATGCAATTTAAAAGATCAAGGCAACTAGGCAGGTAAAACTCAGCAAGTTTAGACACTGGTAACAGGAAACAAGAGAATAAAAGAGGTAAAGCCCAAGGGTTTCAACATTACTCTCAGAAAGCAACATGCCTTTTCCTACTACCTTCGAGACCTTTCATTGAGTTCCAGGAAACTAAGCTTGAAGTGAGAGAAGAAAGTTAAATAGAGGGATTGGCTTACATTTCTTTGTCAGTGGTAGGGGAGGCCTGGGGTGGAGGGGTGGAGCTATAGAGAGGGAATAATTCAAGGACATTTATCCTCAGATCCAGAAGCAAAGTTCTATTGCTCTAAGCTGCTCTACAAAGAATTGAGAGGCCTTCCCTCTCCCCACTTCAAGATTTAGCAATTGGCAGAGGAATAATGTTCTTAACAAAGACAGCCTGGAATTGATGAGATGGACAGAGTTCGTCCAACCTTCCACCTCCGAGGCTATCCACATTTGTTCTTTATCCTCCGGCTTTGGAGATAGAGGATGTGTCTCAGCTCACAGAGTCTTAGGCATAATACTGGAAACTGTCATTTGATCGACATTTTATGCAATATAATCTTGTAAACTTTTAGGCCTGGTTTATAATAATCCTTCCCTGCCGTGTGGTGAGCACTTTGGGCCCCTCTGGATGATATATGTGATATGAATGGGAAGCATTATTATTATTTATGCTTTATAATATGTCAACTCTATGTCCTCTGCCACAACAGACACTTATTTTCAATGTGCAGTAACAGCCCCCAAGTGATGCATTGTCAAAATATTTTTGAAATGAAAAAGCAAAATTAACCACAAACTGCCCCCTTGTCTGCATGAAAATAGCACTGTAACACTACTAGGGAAGATCATTGTTAAATCCTAAAAGCTACAAAAAAATAAAAACCTAAAAAATTGGAATAAGCGCTGTGTTTGGAAGAAGTATGCTCTTGTAAATCCCAACAATGATAATTTTGCTTTCCAATTAAAGTGTAATAGTGAAAGAGTAAATCATCACCCCAGAGTATCCTCAACAATAGTTCCATGAATTTTGGTTCACTTAAAAATAAATAAAGTGTCAGCAGAGCTGTTTTCCTTGGTAAGGAGTTGAGAAGCAAAGACATAGAATTTTTTTTTCCTCTTTACATTTCCTATACGCTGATACCTTCTAATGACTCAGGTTGGAATGTACATATTTAAATATATAGTGGAAAATAAGCAATAAATGATGGAGTCTAGGTTTTTTTTTTTGTGGGTAAAATCCTTCTGTAACATCAAAGACTTTCTCAGAGCTGTAGGTCTACTCCTCCGGCCATAGAGTTTCCATTTAGGGACAGGTCACATTCATTTTCAGAAACTCTTTCCAGGACACTGGTTAGTTAGTGTGACTCAGAGATTCTGAATCAGGATGCTAGGTACATTAAAAAAGGAAAATGTCAATTTAAATGTGATAGATACTTAACTGCATAGTGTGGTAAGCTTTTAACAGATTGTAACCTTGATGCTTTCCCGGAAGTAAGAATGCAATAAAGGGCCTCCTGTGAGCTGAAAAAATTAATGCACTTCTCTAAAAATTTTGAGTCTGGGAGAATCTGGGACAATAAAATTTCTTCATTAACATACTAGTCACAAACCCATTGTCATAAAGTGCCTCTAGCATATAAAGCTGGACTTTTTCCAGATCATCATTTATAGGGCTGGTTTATTTTTCTTTGTCTTGACATTAATGAGCTATGTATTCAGGAAAATAGAAGATTTTAAAGCTTGTCAAATTACCTTTCAAATTACCAAAGCTTGCTTGCTTTCTATAGACTCAAATAGGAAGCAGGGACCTCTGTTAATACGAGGGACCACTGGAATATTCATTAAAAAGGGTCTTGAAAATAAATGTGAAGGTGGTAATGGATGCATTCCAACTATGACTTCATGATAAAATGCTATGACTTCAGCATTTCATTATCTGCCATACTGTAATCTTTAGCAATATTATCATACATTTTTTTTTTCTTTTGGGTTCTTACATTTGGGAAAAGAAGATAAAAATACATGAAAAAATTTCTGTACTTGTAGGATACCTTGTCCTAAAATTCAGAGACTGAATTTGATATGAAAAGCATACGGTTTTTACAGATAGATCAGTGGTGCTAGTTATTTGTAACCATTTTGAAGCCATTTTGGTATATCATCTTCTACCACATCTTTAGTGATAAACTGAAACTATTTCACCAACATTTAATTCCCCACTTATGTGGAATGGGCTGAATGTGTTAACAATGCAATATAACAAGAGGAATGGCACAGAAAATCCTCTTTTACATTGATCTCAGCATTCTGTCTGAAGCTTAGTGGGGGTGAAGAGAAAAAAAAAACCAGGGAAAGAATGAGTTGTCCAGGGTGATAATATAGGGAAAATATTACTACAAAATATTTTATAGGTAAATATAGATGAGGGAATAGGCACAAGTTCAGGTAACAAGCAAACTCTACTTTGTATTTGCTAATCACCCTCTCTGCTTTGCAAATCCTTCCAAAACATTACCTCATCTGTGCTTTTACCATCCCCAGTGTATAGCGTTTGATTACTCATCCTATCCCTTTGTGCAATGGAGAAACACACTTTTATTCAGCCCTAGTTGTCTTCATAGTCATTCTCTCAGCTTAGTACTTATTAGTTTTCTTATTCTGATTTTAGTTTGGTCTCAATAAGTTTGAAAGCTGTTTGAGGACAGGAATATTTCTATTCTGTGCTTTTCTTGTATCCTCCTTTGAATCCTCAGTATTTCAGAGCTGGGTCTTTACTGATTATTACAAAATAGTTTCAGAGCATGTGGTGTATTACTGAAGGTCAAGTTTATCATTATAAGCATATCTGTATATATTCATTAAATGTACTCCAGAATGGGCACTCCCCATTTACACTCAAAACTCAAGTAGCTGTGGCACTAAATTTCTTATAATTTTGATTTATGAGCAGCAGAAAAACAAAGTGTTTTATCCATATTTTATAATCAAAGAATAGTTGTGTATCATTCCTTATAGAAAGCATTTAAAATACAGGTTTGTCATTTTCTTAAATGGTTTTACTGTTTGTTATATCATTCTAATTAAACTGTTTTTAACACTGTAACGCTAAATCAATTTTTGCAGTTTCATTTTGTCATCCTTAACTGAATATTGAAGGTGTACTTATGACATATTCTTGATATGAAAACACATCACACCAAACATAATTATCTATCTGTAAACACAACACATACCTGGACATTTTTCCCAGCAAGGTTTACCCTCAGAGTATGCTTTTGTAGGTTAATACTCTAAAGAATTAAATATAATTCATATATTAACCAATGGTGGAAATCCATATGCAATCATATTATTTACTTAATAATTCCATATAAATTTATAAAAAATAAAAATGCAATATTTACTTCTTAGCAGTAGTTCTGAAAGATTTTACACTTTTGGCAGATTCAGGATGAGCCAGTTACAGCTGGGAGAAGAGTATTTTATGCTTACTTAGGCTTTCCATTTTTTAAAGGAAAAATAAATAGAGGTTCTCTCTTTTTTTAACCTATTTATGTAATTTATTAATATATATCTTATATATATATATATATATATATATAGTTACAGTAGAAAAAAGTTTTTAAATCTCTCCTAAAAGTCCTACTGCCCCATTCCTTCCTCCTTTTATTCTTGAAAAGCTATAAATAATACTTTTCTATTTTTCCAGGAAAAAAAGCATGTATTCAAACTGATCTCAGGCAAAATTTTTTCTTATGCTAACGTAGATAAGTTAGGAATGGTAAAATATATTTGATTAAAATTTTAATTTAGGCATTAGGTACAGGAGGTTAAAGTGCACAACGCATAATTTAAGCCTTTTCTTAAGTATAATAGATACCCATGTCAACTCTTACCTGGAAGCTTCATCAAGCTTGAAGGGGAAAAAAAATACACACACACACACACACACACACACACACACACACACATACACACTCAGTCATATCTACTTAGGTCTTACTGCAAAATGTGCTAATATGAGATGTCTGCTAGATTTTTTAGTTTAGATTGTTTTTTATAGTTTAAGGACAAAGTTGCTTAGAAGTGTCCACTTATCTAAAATATTTATGGAGGAGATCTATGAAGCTTTAGTATGGTGTATGTGTAGCATCTGGGCAAGCTGGAAATGGCTGGTATAGGTGGGTGGAAAGGTCTTTTGGTTGGATAAACATGCATAAACACAAGTGACAAAATCAAGTGTAACAAAAGATGGTAAGCGTATTGGAAATTCTCTTGGACAAGGAGAGGATCTTCCTTTTCTTTTGGATATCACCTATGGAATATATCGTATAGTTACTAAATGTTTCTGATTAAGAAATACTGAGGAACTATTTTTTCAAGAACCAAATTTTTGGAGACTCAAATGTTAGTCTTTATTTCACTAGACAGCCATAATTAAAAGAAGCAAGAATGTCAAAGCCAAGATAGTGCTATCTTCCTAGATTTAGAATCCCTAAAATGTATTCAATAATAAAAATTATTTTGAAAAAAACATTTTTAAATACCCTATGTAGTCATTTTAATACTTATTTTGTTAAATCATCAATTCAGGAGAGTTTTCTACTTTCCTTTTTTCTTTTTTTCATTCTTTTATTCTTCCTTTATGACTCTATATAAAAGATAATTCAAATACCATGGCTACAAAACACATGTCAGCAGGCAATTAAAAAAACCCAATATTTATTTTTTTCTTATTATTCCAATTTTGGATAGTGACTCTTAGAATTAAAAAAGTGACATTTTAATGCTTTCTGATTTAAAAAGCTTATTAGTTCTTGTATTTAATGATTTGATACATAGAATGATAATAGGTATTCTAATATAATTAACTGCCTAACACAAGAATATTTTTCTCCCCAAAATAATATAAACCAAATATATAAACCATTTAGAAAGGCAGAGGATTACACCCTGCACCAAATCAAATTTCTTGTGAAAAAATATTAAAGGATATGTACAAAATTTTAGAACTGGGATACAAACGTGAAATTTAATAGAATCATTGCAAAACAATTGCAGATGAAAATAGTATGTTTGTTTCCTTTCATCAAACTTTGGAACATAATAAAGCTAACATAAAATAACTTCAAATTTTTAATTTTTAAAAATGAGATATTTTATATTTAGTTGTACCCTTTATTTTCATTTCACTATGTCTCTGAAATCTGTTATGAGAGTCACTGAAATATCAAGGAATGAAAATGTTAGAGTTTTATGCAATGACCTGTAAATTTATTGGTTGTCAGAATCTTTTACATAGTAGGTAAAAATAAAGCTTCTAGGGAGACCAAATTCCATCCTTACTTAATGCTGAGGTTCAGTCTCTACATATATTCCCAATTGTTGATGAGATCAAATAGTACTACATCATTCTGTTGCTTTCCAAGGGAATATGTGTCCTTCCTTCCTCACTCGTATGGAGGGAAGAAATAAAAATACATTGAAGATAGTGATTTGTAGCAGGTGCTGAGGCTTCCTTGATATATGAACATATGTATGTCAGACTCCATAATATACTAGAATCCATAAGAAATAACATACATCACTGCCAAGAGTTTCTCTTGTCTGCTTTGGAAAGGAAGTTGTACTACTTTACCTGGCTTAGTAAATCTGTATGCTACTCTTTTATAATGAGATTTTGATTAAGAATTATTATATCTTAAATTTCTTTAGTCTTCATCACTTATCTCTTTCAATGCCATCGGAAAACATGCACTATAAGCTACACAGAAACACTGATGACATTACAGTTGCCCTGGCACTAAGTCCAACTGAAAATTAACGAGCCTTGTGTCAATTTTTTTTCTGTAAAAACTCATCCCTTTTTTTCTTATAAATATTTTCAAACTGATGACCAATGACAGCTGTGCAATAAAAACCTTGGACTGGTTTTTACTTACTTTGAATAAAAGGTTAATACAAGGCTTCATGGACGTTTAACCGGCATCACATTCAAAAATGAGGGAGGTAAAGGCAAAGCTAATGGATTAACCTTTGAAAAAGCAATTCAGTGGGATAATTGTGATCGCATCATTCACTTCAGGGTGAATATGTCTAGATGGCTAGTCTCCCTTGGATCTTATCCAAGGAAATTTAAATATTTAAGTACCAAAATCATGGTGGGATGGATCAGATAGACAACTATATTGCATACAACATAGTGAGCCTCAAATATAATTTTTATAAAAGTAAAGTCATGCTCTAAACATTTTTAACATAATAAACTAATTCATAAACGCCATCTAGATATATTAAAGACAGTGTTAAGATTACCTAACATTTATACTGACTACTTTATACTGGCTATTTCATATAACCTTCACAGTTCCTTGGCATTAGGTGCTGTTATTCTTATTTTCCAGATGAAGGTAGATGCTTACATATATTGCCAGTTCTTGCTAAAAAGTTATTCATCATTCTGTTTTCTCCCATGGGATTGTGTGTCCTGATCTCCTCACTGATATCCAGGGAAGAAACAAGGATACACTGAGGAAAGTAATTTGTAGTAGCTGCTGAGGCTGGCTTGATATATGTACATATGCATGTCAGAGGGGTTTAACTAATATGCCTTATGTTCCACTGCAGATCAGATTAGGAAGTGAGACTGTGAACTCAATCTAACAAGACCTCAGACCATGACTACTCATCTATAATATGCCTCAACAAAAAGGGAGCATTTTTTTATCCTGATTGTTTTTCTAAAGTGTCTTACATCTGGAAGTAGCCTAAGTTTAAACTCAAGATAAATAAAAGGGTTCCCCTTGGTCTTACACCCTACTTCCCAGAAATACTTTTGTTAACATCTTTATATTTATGAGAAAAATTATAATGTATGTGCTGTCCTATAGGACAATACTAACAGCTTCCTTTAAAGGGGAAAGATTAGGCTTCTTAACAGTTATATTAATAGCTATGGCTAAAGAATTAAACTCTGAGTGCAGAGCACCAGGTTCTAGTCCTATTTCTGCAAGTAGCTTTGTCAGTAGGGTAAGTTGTTTAATTCTTTAGATTACTCAACTATAAAGTGAGGGTTTTAAGACTAGTTGATAAATGAGATTCATAATAGTTTTAAGATGGTATGATTCTCAGTAATATTCACTCAGCCTATATATCTGCAAACACTGCATTAAGTACTATGAAGAGATACACAATAGCTGAGAAGACACAGGTCAAGTCCAGTCTGTAATTTGGTGAGCTGGGGACTAAGAGTGAGTGGAGTAGACAGTAGAGAAGGAGCAAAGATATATGTTCTTTTACAAAGATGACCCTGAGTGACCTACTACAGCCGGGATGTTTCTTTTAACTACATAGGCCTACAATAGGTACATACAAGCTATATCCAGCCATGGCTTTACAACAGTCCCAGAAGGGATTTGTACACAAGGTTTGGCACACTGCAGCAAACATGAGCAGGTGAAGAAATGAGGTTTTACACTCTTTTATGATAAAAACGCTTAACAAAATAGGCGTAGATGGAACCTACCTAAAAATGATACGAGCCATATATGACAAACCCACAGCCAACATCATTCTGAATGGGGAAAAATTGAAAGCACTCCCACTTAGAACTGGAACCAGACAGGGCTGCCCACTGTCCCCATTACTCTTCAACATAGTATTGGAAGTCCTTGCGAGAGCTATCAGGCAAGAGAGCAAAATCAAGGGAGTCCAAATAGGGAAGGAAGAGATCAAACTCTCACTTTTTGCTGATGATATGATGCTATATCTGGAAACCACCCAGGATTCAACCATGAAACTCCTGGAATTGATTAACGAATATAGCAAAGTCTCTGGCTACAAAATTAATATACACAAATCAGAGGCATTTATATATGCCAATAACAGTCAATCAGAAAACCAAATTAAAGACTCAATACCCTTCAAAATAGCAACAAAGAAAATAAAATATCTAGGTATACACCTAACTAAAGAGGTAAAGGACCTCTATAAGGAAAACTATGAAACACTGAGAAAAGAAATAGCAGAACTTGCAAATAGATGGAAAAATATACCATGCTCGTGGATCGGAAGAATCAACATTGTTAAAATGTCTATACTACCCAAAGTGATCTACAGATTCAATGCAATCCCTATTAAATTACCAACATCATTCTTCACAGATGTAGAGAAAATAATTATACACTTTGTATGGAGCCAGAGAAGACCCCGTATAGCAAAAGCAATTTTAAGCAACAAAAACAAAATGGGAGGTATTAATTTGCCAGACCTCAAACTATACTACAAGGCCGTGGTTCTTAAAACAGCCTGGTACTGGCACAAGTACAGGGACACAGACCAGTGGAACACAACAGAAAATCCAAATATAGAACCATCCTCATATAGTCACCTAATTTTTGACAAAGCAGAAAAGAATATACTCTGGGGACAAGAATCCCTATTCAATAAATGGTGCTGGGAGAATTGGTTAGCCACTTGTAGAAGACTGAAACAGGACCCACAGCTTTCACCTCTCACAAAAAGCAAATCACGGTGGATAACAGACTTAAACCTTAGGCGTGATACAATTAGAATTCTAGAAGAAAATGTAGGAAAGACTCTTACAGACATTGGCCTAGGCAAAGAATTTATGAAGAAGACCCCTAAGGCCATCACAGCAGCAACAAAAATAAATGAATGGGACATGATTAAATTAAAAAGCTTCTGCACAGCCAAAGAAACAGTCACGAGAATAAACAGACCACCTACAGAATGGGAAAAAATATTTGCATACTACACATCAGATAAAGGACTGATAACAAGAATCTATTTAGAACTCAGGAAAATCAGCAAGAAAAAAATCAAACAACCCTATCAAAAAGTGGGCAAATGACATGAATAGAAACTTCTCGAAAGAAGATATAAGAATGGCGAACAAACATATGAAAAAATGCTCAACATCCCTAATCATCAGAGAAATGCAAATCAAAACCACAATGAGATATCACTTAACCCCAGTGAGAATGGCCTTTATCAAAAAAACCCAAAACAACACATGTTGGTGTGGATGTGGAGAGACAGGAACACTCATACACTGCTGGTGGGACTGCAAACTAGTGCAACCCCTGTGGAAAGCATTATGGAGGTATCTTAAACAGATTCAAGTAGACCTGCCATTCAATCCAGCAATCCCATTATTGGGCATATACCCAAAGGAAAAAAGGTCATTCTGTAACAAAGACACATGTACCCGAATGTTTATAGCAGCACAATTCACAATAGCAAAGATGTGGAAACAACCCAAATGCCCATCAATACATGATTGGATTAGTAAGCTGTGGTATATGTATACCATGGAATATTACTCAGCTATAAGGAATAATGAAGATACGACATCTCTATGGTTCTCCTGGAGAGAGTTGGAACCCATTATATTAAGTGAAGTATCCCAAGAATGGAAAAACAAGCATCACATGTACTCACCAGAAAATTGGTTTCCCGGAACATCACCTAAATACACATCTGGGAACGACACCAATCGGATATCAGACTGAGGTGGGGGGTGGGGGAGGGGATGGGTGTATGCCTACCAATGAGTGCATTGCACACCCTTTGGGGAATGGTAACGCTTGAAGGTGCTGACTCGGGAAGGGGGGGTGGGGAAGGGAGGGATATATACCTACATGATGGGTGCAACGTGCACTATCTGGGGAACAGACACGCCTGGAGCTCTGACTTGGGGAGAAAGGCGGTACATGGGTAACGTATGTAACCTGCAATTCTGTATCCCCCATAACAATAAGATGAAAAAAAAAAAACAAATAAAAAAAAAATAAATGAGGTTTTATAGTAAGAAGACGAGCTTGTACAGAGATAAGGGCGTGGGAAAGAGGAGTCAGAGATGTTGAGATGGAATGCAGTTTATATTTAGGTAGGTAGAGAAATTAGATGTGTAATGTCTAATTTCTCCATCTGATTGCCATGCTGCTATAGGCAATGGAAGTCTTTATTTTCAGGAAAGTGGCTAAAGAAAATGAGGTGGGGGTAGGGAGAGTATGTGGGGAGCACATTGTGAGAAAGGAAAATATGACAAGGTCAAGTAGAACGGAAATTTGAAAATGTTTTGGGTGTCTATAGTTTTAAACATTTTCCTGGAAATAATATTAGCTTTTTAAGTATCTATGGTGCAAGGAATGTTGCATGCATCATCTGTTGTACTTTTTATATTCACCTTGTAACCTAGGTTATAGTTCCCCATTTTATGGATGCTTAAGCAGGTTAAGTAGCTTCACCAGGGTCACCAGCTATTAAATATGGAAGCCAGGAAGAGAACACAAGTCTTCAGCTAGCACCATGCCAACCCTCTATCCCTAATTTTGCAAATATACAAAGGGATGACTTTAGCCTATGTGGCCCAACCTCAGGCCAGATCCAACTGGGGACATTTTATAATGCCTCCCTAGAAATTGCTACTTGCTTTCTCTCCCTGGTTTAATGGTCGATATCAATATCATTATTTTCAGTATACAGGTATATGATTTACACACATGACATATTAAGTGTATAAAATATTTCCTTAGAAAATATATCAGCCAAGAAGCAGGAATTACTGACTACGATTTGTTACTGTAGCAAACTCACCTTTCCACCACCCTGAGGCCACTTTCTCCTAGAAGAGTAGAAAAAAATGCACAAGATTTGAACTTTAAAATCTATTCAATTTTTTTCAGGCACATGTTATCCGAAACACCATAATTTTTGTACTTAAAAGAGAGACTTTGTCTTTAGCAAATTTAACCCTGAAATGTCCTCCAATTTCAATGTCAGGAAATTTGCTATTGTGGTCTAGAGAGCCCAGTTCTTCATGAAAATGTGTTCTTTTTTACAACACCAAATGAATAACTCTTTCCTGCATATTGCTAAAAATAGCCATTTCCTTCACATAGTTATGTTAGTTATGTTTTATTATTCATGTCATCAGATCTGGCATTGTGAGATTTATTTAGGGAGAACATTTCATCAATTACAAAACATCAAGCATACTCTGTCGCTCAAAGGGTTTAGTGACACCTTAAATAAGTTCTGAACTGTTGGGGGAAGTACAAAGAATATACTTTTCCTAAAAACCATTAAAAATACATATTCAAAAAAATGTGATGTCTTAAAGTTTAACAAGGGACACACTTTTTCTCCTTGTGACTCATTAAATGTGTTATTCTTTTAACCCAGGGAAGTGGATTCTTTCAATTCCTTTTCAGACTATGGCCCTGGGAATATAACTCCAAGAGGTGGGGGACCTGTGGCCTTAAGGCAAAATGTGGCCTTCTAGGTCCTTAAGTGTGGCCTTTTGACTCAATTCAAATTTTGCAGAACAAATTCTTTTATTAAAAGGGGTACAGCAGAGAAGGATGAAGTTTTTCTTGCCCCCTGTGGTACTTAAAAAGAAGAATCTTGAAATCAGAAGGCTGCAGTTTCCCTACACCTGCCAGGCTGATTTCATGATACTTACATGCTATCTACTTGCCTTGATATTCCTTCTCCCATTATTGCCTCACTTCAGTTTATTTTCCACACAACATACCAAGTTATCTTAAATTATGAGTCAGTTTGTGGCATTCCTCTGCTTACTCCATTCAGTGACTCTCCTTGCTCTAGGAAAAAAGCCTGAGTCCCAACCCTTTTCTATAGGGACCTGCGTATTCTAGTCTCTGTCTTCTAAATGGGGGGATTTTCTACCCTAACACTTTTGCTTAAACTATACTTACCTCCTAGGATATCTTCCTACATATTCACCGATCAGAATCCTACTCATACATTAAGACCATTGCATTAGTGGTGAATAAGTTCTTCCAAGTTCACTGAATTAGTTTTCCACAGGCTGAGATTCTGTCTTCAAGATTTCTGTGTTTATGCCCTTTGTGCTCTCAATCTTCTTATTTCTGCCCTGGCCATAACCATATAAATGTTTACCAGTTGTTCAGAGAGAGTTTGTTCACAATAAACCATTAAAATGCTGCTCTTTAAAACTCTCTTGTAGACATATACTGATGGAGCTTTTACAATCCTATAAATATAGAGAATTGTTACATATTTCTTCTTTAAACACTGGTTTTCACTCAGTCTTACCAACTACCTCATAAGGAGATATAAGGCATTTTAAAACAACAGACCCAGATTCTAAAATAATAATGTCCTTTTATATATTTAAGATTCCGTCGAAAATAGTTGAAAGCATTCCCCCTAAAAACTGGAAAAAGAAAGGATGCCCACTGTCACTACTTCTATTCAACATAGTGCTGGAAGTCCTAGTCACAGAAATCAGACAAGAGAAGAATATTGAGGGTATCCAAATCAGGAAAAAGGAGGACAAGATCTTGCTCTTCACTGTTGATACAATCTTGTATCTAGAAACCCCAAAGAGTACACCAAGAGTCTCCTGGAATTGATAAATAAATTCAGCAAAATCTCAGGATACAAAAATCAATGACATAAAGCAGTAGCATTTCTATATACTAATAACCGTCAATCCAAGAGTCAAATCAAAGACTCAATACCATTCACAACAGCTACAAAGGTAATAAAATACCTAGGAGTATATTTAACTAAGGAAGTGAAAGATCTCACAAAGAGAACTATGAAACTCAGAGGAAAGAAATCACAGAGGATGCAAACAAATGTAAAAACATATCATGCTCATGGATTGGTATAATCAACATTGTTAAAATGTCCATACTACCCAAAGTGATTTACAAATGCAATCCCCATCAAACTACCAAAGTCGTACTTCACAGATCTAGAAAAATAATTCTATGCTTCGTTTGGAACCAGAAAAGAACCTGATTAGACAAAGCAATCTTAAGCAAAAAAACGAACAAATCTGGAGGCATCACAGTACCAGACTTCAAACTATACTACAAGGCTATAGTAACCAAACAGCATCATATTGGTACAAAAATAGAGACTTAGGCCAATGGAACAGGACTGAGAACCCAGATATAAAACCATCTACCTAAAACCAACTGATCCTTGACAAAGCAGACAACAATGTACACTGGGGAAAAGAAGCCCTATTCAATAAATGGTGCTGGGAAAATTGGATAGCCACATGCAAAAGAATGAAACAGGATCTCTACCTCTCACCACTCACAAAAATTAATTCAAGATGGATAAAAGACTTAGGTCAAAGACAAGGAACCATAATAATTCTTAGGGAAAAATGTAAGAAAAAACTCTTCTAGATATTGGCCTAGGCAAAGAGTTTATGACTAAAACCACAAAGGCAATCATGTCAACAGCATAAATTAATAAATGCAATTTGATTAAGCTAAAAAGCTTTCACACAGCTAAGAAAATAATCAAAAGAGCAAATAGAAAACCTACAGAATGGAAGAAAATATTCACAAGCTGAACATCTAATAAACGGCTAATAACCAGAATTTATAAAGAAGTCAAGCAAATCAGCAAGAAAAAAATAACTATTAAAAAGTGGGCAAAAGACATGAAGCTCCTCAAAAGAAGACAGACAAATGGCCAATAAACATATGAAAAACTTCACTAAGCCTCAGGCACATGCAAATCAAAACCACAATGGGATATCACCTTACCCCAGTTAGAATGACTTTTATTAAAATGTCTAAAAACAATAGATGCTGGTGTGGATGCAGAGGGAACACTTATACACTGTTGATGGGACTGCAAATTAGTATAACCTCTATGGAAAACAGTATGAAGATTCCTCAAAGAATGAAAGTAGACCAACCATTCCATCTAGCAATACCACTATTGGGTATTTACCCAAAGGAAAAGAAGACTTTTCATCAAAAAGACATTTGCACTTGAATGTTTATTGCAGAACAATTCACAATTGCAATGATATGGAATCAAGCCAAGTGCCCAGCAGTTCATGAGTGGACTAATAAAATATGGTATATGTATTCTATGGAGTATACTTATCCATAAAAAGATGAATTAATACCTTTTGCAACAATCTGGATGGATCTGGAGACCATTCTCCTAAGTGAAGTATCTCAAAATGGAAAAACAAGCACATATACTCACTATTAAATTGGAACTAACCGATGAGCACACATGTGCACAGAGGGAAATAAAATTCAGTGGAAAGCAAGCAGTGGGGAGAGGGGAGGAGAGGAGGAAAAAGATCCAACCTAATGAGTACAATGAACACTACTGGAGTGATAGGCACACCTATAACCAGGACTCAAGCATTAAAAAAGGATCCATGTAACCTAAAACATCTGTACCCTCTTAATATTTTGAAATAATAATAAAAAAAAAAGATTCCAAACGTAACCTGACTGATCTTCAACAGCCCTGTGAATAGGCGTATATAGCCTCATTCACTACAGAGAGAAAATCAACAACATGGTGTGTTTCACTGAATGTTACATAAGTTGTTGGTATCAGAATTAAAATAAGGGATTCTCACCCCTTGGAGCCTGCTCCAGCCATCTGAATAGACAACCACAGAGCATCACCTAGGCTTTATCATCTGCACGTGTTCTGGCCAGGGCAGTGCTAGGCAGGTAGTGGCCATGCAATAAATGAACCATCAAATCAAAGGATATGATGAAAGGTCACTAAGTTGTCTCCAGAAGTATCTGACCCTTACTCCTCCTTGTTTCATTCTACAAGTCTAAAAATTGCTAGTTTATCCTAGACACCTAATTGCTTCTTGTCTAGCAATTATTATATGAGGAAAGGTGGGATTAATGGAATAAGCTTGGAATCTTCAACTGCAGTTAGTTGAACAATGAACCCATGACCCTTATGGCCAAGACAACGTGCTGGGTTTAAATATAATCAAGATACAGAGCCTATCTTCATGAAGCTTATAATGTATTTAATAAGTCTGATGGTCTGAATGATTGTGTTTCCCCAAAATTCATATGTTGAAACCTGTTCCCTAATCTGATGTTAATGGTAGGTGGGGCCTTTGGGAAGGAATTAGGTCATGTGGGTGAAACTCTTAAAATGGGATTAGTGCCTTTATGAGAGGCTGAACTGACCAGAGTTTTTCCCTTTTACCATGTGAAAAGTCATCTATCTCTAAACCAGGAAGCAGGCCCTCAACCGATACAGAATCTGATGGCACCTTGATCTTGGACCTTTCACTATCCAGAAATGTGAGAAATAAATTTCTGTTGTTTGCAAGCCATCTAGTTTATAGTATTTTATAACAGCAGCCTTAATGGACTAAGACAGTGAGGCAGTTGCTATGGACTCAATTGTGTCTCCCTAAAATTTGTATGTTAAAGTCCTAATTTCCAGTGAAAGTGTATTTGGAGATAGCATCTTTAGGAGGTGATTAAGGTTAATTAGGGCATAATGGTAAGGTTCTAATCCTGTAGGACTAGTGGTCTTATAAGAAGAAGAGCATGTTTTTTCTCTCTCCTCTTCTCCCTCTCCCTCTCCCATGTGCAGGTCCTGAGGAAAGGTCATATGAACACACAGAAATCTGGTGGCTGTCTACAAGTTAAGGGAAGAGGCCTCAGAATGAAACCTACTATACTGGGACCTTGATCTTATACTTCCCAGCCTCTGGAACTGTGAGAATAAATTTCTGCTGTTTAAGTACCCAGTCTATAGTAATTTGTTAGGTGAGCCTGAGAAGACTAAGCAATAGAGTACACAGGACTCTGAATTTAGTTTGCATAGGTTCAAAATACAGTTTCTACTACTTGTTAACTGAGTAAATTGAGGAAATTTCTTATTTTTAGCCTTAATAAGCCACAAGGTCTTCTTCTGAATGATCCCTATAAGAATATCCACCTCAAAATATTATTGTGAATTTCAAATTAGAAAAAGCATATAGAGTACTCAGTACCATGCCACAAATGTTCAAAGGATGCACATGAAAGCCAGTCTTTAACATGTCTGGGTAACTATGTGTCAAGTGGCAGAGACAAAATGGGCTATACAATTTTCACTGGAAGAATTAAAGAATGTCCAGCCTTAACATTTCTCTCAGCTTGACTAAACCTTTGGTTGCTTCCTGTCTTTAGGCCCCTGATCTCCTTTTTCTTAGAGCATTTACTTTAGAAAACTTGCGATTATAAATTTTTTTCTCTGCCAGCTTTGTGACCTAGGGAGTGTCCTTCTCAAGGACCTTGGAGCCATGTCTTTTAAATGTAATTAGCAAGAAAGATAGTGCCCCTATATCCCAGTCTCGGTGGGAGAATAGGAGCCAATCTTAGCTGAACATCTACTAACTGTAAAACTACCTTCTGTCATGAAGATGTGAGAAAGTTTAATTTCTCTTTGGGTAAGGTCAATCAGCAAACAGAGGTGGCCTACGATCCTCCTACCTTAGCTCTTAAAAACTGCTGGTTCTTTGTTTCTGCAGAGTTGAGTTTAGTCTCTCCTCTATTGCAATAGTCTTGAATAAAGTCTCCCTTGCCTGTGAAACTTTGCCCAGTACAATTGTTTTTGCTTTGACAGGACGTATTCTCAGATAATATACAACTTGAGATATGCTGCAAAGTATGGTTTAGATATCAATTTGGCAGTGTAAATAGCTTAAAATGAAAAGTTGCATACAGTTTATGTTAGCAGTACCTAGCTATGGCATGTCTCAATACTTCACTAAAGACTTTGCTTGAGATTTTTAAAATGTGTATTATTTCAATGGCTACTTAGCGTGCACCAAATACATGTCTTTGGGGGTTTTAAATCTTGAGATCCTGCACTAACATTGCAAGCTCTCTGTGGCACTAGAGTCTTGTATATGTTTTCAGGCACCCTATCACACAGATAAATTTTTGCACATGTGGCAAGAGGGAAAAAAGGGGGTTCCTGATTCATAATTTTAAAACACTACCTACAGTGGGACTGCTTTCTAAAGAATTCTTTAGGATCTAGCATATATATGAACATGTAAAGCACATCTTTCCAACTAAGCAAATGCAAAGTTGTATGTCTTCTAATATGCAAACGACTTTTAGGAGGTGGGACATTATACTCATCTCTATAACTAAAGTGTAAAATGTTGTGAATCTATGGAAAGAAACCAGTATGTTTGGAAGAATCTGCTCTAGCTCAGATTATTTTATTACACTATTAGTCTTGATATATATATTTTAAAATTTAGCATATTTTTAATCAAGTACTATAATTAAAAAGCATATCTCAAATGACTATTTCTCTAAATTACCCTGCTTATGACTTGTGGGATATTTTTCTTTATGCTTTTGTTACCCATATCTACCTTAATTAAAATTAAGAATTTATCAGTACAAAGGAATAAAATTTGATTCTTTAGCCTTTGAGTTACTTTTTCTAGTGTAAAGTACAGTTACTTAGGCACTCACAAAATATGGATTTAGAAATCCTTTAATTCGATGAGGTTGAAAAAGTAAACAAATATCATTTTGCCAATTTTCCAACGGTGATAGGCTAATCGCTTCTCTATCTACCTAATTGTGTACTCAGAAAATACCAATGCACAAGGAAAAGCAACACAATTTATCTCATCCAAATGCATCATATAAAATGACCAAGTGCTGTTAAGCGCTAGAAAAGTGTCTCAAAAGACTCTCTACGTCTGCATCATTTTGGGGTTGTTTGTAAGTTCAACCCTTTTAGCGAGAAGTATTGAAAGATAAATCTAGTTTTCAGCCTGTAATTCGCCACTCACTGGTGAGGCATTATTATCGGAGAGTGCGCCCTCTGGTCTCATTAGTTCCTAATGAATGTCTCTGGCCTTCCTTAACAACGTACTAATTCAGATAAAATGAAAGTCACAATTGCCCCCTACCCAATTCAGAAAAGAGAGAATAGATCATCCTTTGTCACAGATGGAATGCATTAAAAAGAATTCAATATGGGGTTTAAAAAAGAGAAAATATCTACCATTCAATTTGAAAATTCCTTTTGGAGAATAATAAAATTGATATATATATGCTATTTCATTGGGACTAGATGGCCATTATTGTTAGGAAGAGTATGATTTCTAAATATACAGAACATCCGATGACATGTGCAAGAAAGGAAAAGCACCTTTATTCAATCAGTTGTAATGAGAATTATCTTGTCCATTCCCTACATAAATTAAAACAATTAAGATTTTCTTTTGGCTCTTCTGGAGAATGGGAAAATTGACCTGAAATTTTCTCTAATGTGATACTGCTAAGTATTAGTTAAGTGGCAGTAGTCAAGATTGACTGGAGACAAGAAGACTAGTTGGGAGGTTGTCTTAACATACTTCAAAGAAGAGAAGTAGTGTCATGGTAAGAGGAATGAAAAGGAAATTCAATTTTAGAAATTTTACAAAGGTGGTATGATTAGGTCAATGAGGTTGAATTTGCAGGATTTAGTAATATACACCAAACTTTCAAACAGAGCTAAAGTCTGTTTCAAGTTCAGAGTGTGCTATGGACTGAACTGCATTCCCACGAAATTCATAGGTTGAAACACTAACCCTCTATGTGACTGTATTTGGAGACAGGGCCTTTAGGAGGTAATTAATCTGATAGCTCTGATATCCTTATATTAATAAAAATAGAAAGAAACACCAGAGCTCGCTCTCTCCTTCCCTGTGCACAGAGGAAAAACTATGTGAGGACACAGAAAAAGCAGCTGTCTGTAAGCCAGGAAGAAAGCTGGAACCAGAAACTGAATAAGTTTCTGTTGTTTAAGTCAGCCAGTCTGTGGTGTTTTCTTATAGCCAAAAACAAACCAAACAAAAACTATCATATATGTGTGTGTATATGTGTGTGTGCATGTGTGTGTGTGTGTGTATATATATATATATGTGTATATTTGTTTCCATTCACTGAAATTTAAGCACCATGAGGGCAGAAATTTTAACCAATTGTGTTCACAAGTGTTTCTGCACTGTCTAGAATGAATGCCTTTCCCATAGTAGGTGTTTTACAAATATTCACTTAGTAAATATATGAAATAATCCCAGTATTTGAATGTGGTTAGATATATATATCACTCACATCCATATAGATCTGTACCCTTTGTCCAGCATATTTCCTTTCCTTTCTAAAAATGTATCTTCTGTGTTGATTTATCTGAATAGTTATTCTAATGTCCTCTTGGATAATTTATATATAGTCTGATAAATAAGTATATTTTAGCAGAGATGACTATCTTACATTAGAATGTAATTCAAAACTTTAATTATTTTAAATTGAAAATAAAAGCTTGGTTGTATGTGTATTAAACAGACTTAAAGTCATATGCCTTTCTTATATTTGATTCCTCCATTTCATCACACAACAATGAAGGGTATATGATACTAAAACGAAAACATTATATTGACTGCACATCTCAGTCAGAAATAAAAGCTAATACAACTTGATTATTTGAAGTAAGATTTAAATCAAAACTTGCATGTGGGGAGTTAAATCAAAAGTTTGGATAATTTCAAAAACATTTCTTGAGTTTTGTGAGATTCTTCTCTAGTATCTGCATTGTAGTATCAGCAATTTCTTATGTTCTTGGAGATCATACTACTTTAATTAAAATATCACATTTTTGAATTCTTACTAGCTGGATTTTTCTTCTCATAGAAAGTATTGTTTCATCTCTCTACCCATTTACAACAAAGGAAATGTTCTTTTTTGTTTCTTAAAATGTTTTTGGATTGCAAAACAAAACAAAGCGAAACCCAAAAAACAAGCTGTTAACTCTGCCAGATGTTTAAGCAGATTTTATAGGAATGCCAAGAACTAGAAACAAAATTCTGGAGCTATATTGCAATCCAGTTAATATTCTTATCCTCAGTGGGGAAAACAATGACTTTTTCTGAAGTTCTGACATCTCTGTAGCCTGTAACTTGAATGAGAAAACTTGGTATAAATGAAAAATTATGACAATAGAAAAAACATACAGGGCTGTCTGGAGAGTATCCAGCCATTGTTAATATAATGAGAATGGTTACAAGGCTGGACAGCCCTCTTATACTTAGAGAAAAATATCCTAAAACATAAAATTGAGGACAATGTAGGGGTATGTTGGTTAGTGTGTAACAAAAACAGACACAGTGGCTATCACAATCTTCTTTAATCAAGAGAGAAACATGTATATATAGATGCACACACACATATATAGGTGTATATATACACACACATACACGCACATATATATATATACACACACACACACACACACACACACATATATCATCATGAGTATCATGACAGTAGTGGAGTTCTTCCTTGGTTACAAATTATGTCCTATTCCTCAAAATAAATTCATGTACCTTGGGGTGGAGTGATTTTTGAATGATGTGATCATGATCATTGATCAGTACAGTCTACTGGTAAATACCTCTTTGAAGGGAAGGAGAGAAAGCTAACTACAGGACTTAAACAGCACCTGCTGTCAGCTGAACAAATTAGCTGCTCTGATACTGCATGTCTGCTGAAAGGGAGGAATAATACAACTTTTATCTAGGAGTCCATCTTGAGAGGAAAGTGAGTAGAATGAAAATAGCTGGTATTTAAATTGTTATTCCAAAATTTTCAGATTTTGACAGATCCGTACACACATTTGTTTGTCTTTATTTGACTTTTTAGCTATTAAAAAAGTTATGGTATAACATGTCTTATCATTTAGTAGGCTAGTCCAGACAGGGAATATGAATTTTATCCCATTTCTTAAGATGTGAGTGATTATAAACAGGGCCACAATTCTTGCAATTCTTCTCCTTGAATCTGAGCTGACATTGTGATTTGCTTTATCAAATGCCACAGAAACAATGTTACACAACGTATGAGCCTGAGCCTCAAGAGGCTTTGCACAATTCTACTTTCACTTAGAGAATTCTGTGATTAAGCTGGCCTTTTAGAGGACGTAGAACATGTAGAGCATAGATAAGGTGTCCCAACTAATCCATCTTAGAACAACCAGTCTCTAGCCAGCATGGCAGCTGATCACCAACATATAAACTAGACCACTTGAGATCAGCCAAACCTGGCCAGATCAGAAAAAGCAACCACCTAAGCATAGTCCAAATGGCACAACCACAGAGTCATAAGCTTAATAAGTGATTGTAGTCCTAAGCAACTAAATTTTAAAAATTCTAACACACCAAAAATTAAATGATACACAAAATAAGCTGAGAAAAGTTTTCCTTTAAAAAAAAAAGTAAAACAAAATTGATTTTTTAGTCCAGCTTAATTAAATAAAGGCAATATCCTTATTTGGATAGGGAGAAACAATTAACTTTAAAATAATAAATAAAAAATAGGTAATGATAACCACACAAGGCTAGAAAATTTCATATATGGTTAGGTTTGAATGTAAAAATTTTTGTCTTCTTTGATTTTCATTGTATTAGTCTCTGAGCTCTTTTTTTTTTTTTTTTTTAGCAAAGCAAGCATTAATTTTGCTCTAATTACCATCAAAATTAATGCAAAATGTTTTTGAAGTCAGTATTAAAAAGCTGGAACGTTAGAATATGGCCAATAACAAAAACCCTCCTCTTCTTCCAACAGTACTTGAATATCTTTCTAATATTTCTGTTCCTTACTCTTTGTAACAAATTGAAGTGGGATAACAAGATAAAACTATACCTGGCTTTTCATTTGGGTTTTCTTCATTGATGAATAGAAGGTTATGAAGTCAGAAATATAAGACCATTTTCTTCTAAGATTTCATTAAAGATAAGATATTAGGGAGATTGAAGGCTATTGTGCTGGCTTACCACATCATCCACTTCCAACCATCAGAAATGAATGACAATGCAATAATGCAAAAGAATTCAACTCTTATCAACCACAGAGTCATTTAGAATTTTTGTGATTGCTCTTTGAGTCCAAATGATTATTGCTAAACTTTGTCAAACTGGAAAGATTAAAATATTCTTTGGGGTCATATGAGTGCAATACCATAAATACCCAAGCATGTAGAAACTGCCTCAGCAGATTAAGCTACTGGGGGGAAACACTACGAAGCTCAGAATTCAGAACTGGTAATAGCAATGGGTTGTTTTCTTCATATTTCAGAATCTGTTAAAAGTTGAAAACTAGATTAATTATGGCACAGAGAAGACTTCTCATCTGTCATTTGACTGTGAGAATAAATTCCTTGAAATGCAAAGGTCATTCTTTTCTGCATAGTGATGAAAGATGGTACCAAACCATCTAAATTCCTCTAGTAATTATAAAGCAAATGTCTGGTTAAAGTTAGGGGGAAGATAGATGCTTTTGTATCTCTCCCACCTGAGAATCCACAGAAATAACACCTAGAAGAACAAAAGTGGGTTGTAAACCCTTAAGAGTGTAGAGAATAAGTATTCAGTCTGCAAAATACAGAGATTTCCACACTCTAGTGGAAGACCAGAAGTGGATGAAAGAGGGCTGACGAATGAAATAGACAGAAAAAGGCAATGCTTTAGAATACGATGCATAGAGACACCTGCTGATAAAGACACAGTGAGAGCCAATCCGTAGAAAATCTGGAAGGAGATTAGCAGAAAATACATATAAAAATCATGTTAGTTGGCATCCCCTACTCTGTGACACGGTGAGGGTCTCTAATATGGTCCCCCGTATTCCTCAGCTCCTGGTGTTCTGCTCATGTGTGGTGTCCTCCGCTTGAGTGTGGACTAGACTTACAGCAGCAGTGAAGGAATGTCACTTCCAATAAGGTTATAAAAAGTCTGTGGCTCCAATCTGATCTCTCTGTCTGCCACCCCACCCCCTTTCTTTCTTGGATCACTCACCCAAGAGAGAAGTGAGCTGCCAGCTGTAAGGCATCCCTGAGCCCACGTGTGAGAGAAGAAAGCCTGTTAATAGCCATGTAAGTCCCCTCAGTTGAAGCATCAAGTGAGACTGTAGAACTGGTCACCAGTTTAACTCAAACCTCACAAGAGACCTTAAGCCAAAGACACCCAGCTGTGATTTACCCAGATTCCTGACCCACAAAAACAGCGAGATAATAACTATTTATTCAAAGTTGCTAAATTTTAGGATCATTTATTACACAGAACATGGAAATAGGTAACTATATAACTATGTAAATATAGAATAGCTTTTTTTTTTTTTCCCCCCAAGAAAGCAAAACAAATAAACTAAAATCCAGACAGTCCCTCCCTCCCTCCCTTGCTCTCTCCCTTCCTTCTTTCTTTCTGATAGTCTTGCTCTGTTGCCTGGGCTAGAGTGCTGTGGTATCAGCATAGCTCACAGCAACCTCAAACTCCTGGGTTCAAGGGATCCTCCTGCCTCAGCCTCCTAAGTAGCTAGGACTACAGGTGCACGCCACTGTGCTTGGCTAATTTTTTTTTTTTTTTTTTTTAGTAGAGATGGGGTCTAGCTTTTGCTCAGGCTGGTCTCAAACTCCTGACCTCAAGGGATCCTCCCACCTCAGCCTCCCAGAGTGCTGGGGTTACAGGCATGAGCCACTGTGCTGGCCAAGACAGTCCTTCTATTAAAAGCAAAGAAACTTTCCAAAGAAAGGTGAGGCTCTTATTGCGGATGTTCTCTTCATTCTCACATTAGTGTGTCTGCTAGATGCCTGTTATCTCCAAAGAAGATACACACTCTTCTACACACTCTGGCCATACTCAACATGGATAGGGTTTCCCATAACACTACCAACCAACCAGTCTAGTATGGTGCTTAAGAACTGAAGGTACAACTAAGATCATCTTTTTTGGGGGGAGGTGGGGAAGGGAGGGAGGGAGGGAGGGAAAGTTTGCTAGAATTGAAAGTATGACTGGGCCTTTAAAATGATGATATAATGAAGGCAAAGGAAGCAATACAAGAAAAAAAAGATATAGAAAAACTTATGGACAAATGAAACTATACAAGACAAGTATGATTTAAATGAGAAGCAAAATGAAATGGTTTCATTTTGAGTGAAAGCGAACCCATTTCACCTTGATCCTGGAAAAAATTCTCCTTTGAGTGGTCCACGTAATAGGATATTGGGTCCATAAGAAAAGAAATATAATCTTAACACATAACTGAGACTGGCAGTGGATGATATTTATACAGTAATGGTAATCTAAATGCTTTCTATTGCTTTTCCACTTTAGAATGCTCATAGAGGAAATACAGAAGATTTGGTTGTAGTTACCAGACAGAACGTTAAAGTTAACATCTCTGGAAATATAATGAGATTGTAAGATATAGAAATGGAGAGGAAAGCTAGAGGAACCCGGAGAACAATATCTTCATCTTACTAATGTGGCTAACTAAGAGATAAGAAATATTATCATGGAACAAGAAATGAAATGCAAATGTATTAAAGTGACAAAAATTATATATAACTTATATATAATGATATATAATACACAATAAATATTATATATAAATGTGTAAAGATTTATTACAATAAGTATATATAAATGTATTTCGATAAATATTACATACAAACATAATTTATTTCATATATATATTTCAGAGGAGAAGAAAAGGCAAAAGGAAGGATTAAAGCCTGAGCTAATCCTATTTTCATCCTGAGGACTGCATAAATATTGTATAAAAGGGACAAATAAATTAATGGAACATCAGTATATCATTTGGAGATAGGGAGCCAATTACCAAAAAGAATTATTAAAAGATATTATCTCTGGGGAATAAGATGGGAGGTGGAAAGGGGATGAATGGGGGAATGTTGGTCTTTACATACCATCTTCTAAACTATATTATTTTGTTTTCAGGTGCTTGTATTATCCTAATGAAAATAATTTAACAATTATCCTAATGAAAATATTTAACATGAAATTAACAATTTCATGCATATAACAGAGTGGAAAAGTGAACTTGAGGGTATCCTGCTACAAGTCTCAAAAATAGTGTAAAAGAGTAAGGTATAACTAATGTTATTATTTGCAATTTGAAGTACCACCCATCTAAATATATTGTAGTTTCAAATTATCCACGCAGCAAGATTAAATTCCTTTGACATTTCCTAGGCTTTGTTGAGATTTGTCTGGTGTAAGGAATTCATTCCTCTCCCCAAACCTCACTAAGTCTTTTTATTCAATTAGTGTTATGCCAGCATGTCTCTCTAATCTATTCTTTTGCTTCTCTAGTTCTGTGCACTCAGTTCTCATTTTAATTTGCCTATGAAAATATCATAGTTTTTTTACATGCTTAAACTCCAGAAAGAGTGTCTTTTCAAAATGTTACACGTTTTCCCCAGTTGTATCTGGTTTTCGGCCATAGGCAACATCTAAATATCAAGCATATGCGAAGCTTTTCTTGCAGCTTTGTCAAGAGTAGCTGGTGCAAACTGGCTCTGCGTCGCGTATCATTAGGCTTCCTAGAGATTTTCACCTGTTTATTCGACTCCCCAAAGTTGGCTAGAGACATCAAAAGATCAGACAAACTACTTGAAAATGTGAATTCCTGACTCTTCAAAATGGGCCAAGTATTTGTGAAATTGTGAAGTGTTAGCAATTTGACTGTGGCTCTCCACGGGCAGCCGCCACGGAGAGGTCAGCTCCAGCACAGACAATAAGGAGTGATTTGCTGCAGAGAATTTAAAAACAATAATAAAACTGACTAAAAACCAGTCTGCTTATTATTATTACAATGCATCAATAATTCTAAACAATGGCAGTGATAAAGTATTTCTCCTGTGAGAGAACCCTTAGCACTGCCTCTCTCCTACCTGAGAAAACCACCATGACCCCCAAATGACCAGACTACTAAACCTTTGCAGCAGGGTTTGACACCTGCTAATCTGTGTTGTGGGCAAAATTATACTAGTTTGTGCCCTTCTTCTTTCTATTTTAGGAACAAATACTTGAGCTTCCTTCCTGGTCTTAGGGTGAAGAATGTCAGTAGCATAAATCGAAATGGGAATTTTGCCTCCTATATGTCACATCTACAATTTTTTTCTTAAATAGTATGTACATAATTAAAAAAAACTCAAACTATAATTTCAAAATGTCTTTACTCTGCACATGAAGAAAATTAATTCTTTTATCACCTTGTAATATGTACCATCTTTATTCTTCACAAATATTCTTTAATCCAGGAAAATTCAGGACGAGGCAACATACAACATTTATCTCAGCATTGGATTATACATTCTGTGTGTTCACTAATTTATTTATTCACAAACCAATTAGTAAAGTTTCCACTCTGCACCAGGCACTGCATTAGGTGCTGAGCACACACAGATTAATAAGCCAAAGGTCTTGATTTTAAGGTGCTTGTCAAAAAGAAAACCAAAAGTTATGAGCTCTGATATGTAAATAATTATCTACTTACATGAATAGCTATTAATGTATCTTTCCAAAGTGCTAGAAAGCAGAAAACAGGTTATGCTTAGGGTTATTCAGGAAAGCATCAAATCAAATGAAATGCAAGGTCTAAAATAGTCCTGTGCCATTAACATTAACAAAGCTTAAGTATTTTATAAATGTAGAGTGTATCATTAACAAGATCACAGGTACAGTTGCAACACAGAAACAAAGGAAGAAATAGGAACATTTCTAGCAGAGGGGGCAGCATATCAGAAACTGGGGAATTGCATTTTGTGTTTAGGGAATACGAGTAGCTTATTATTGCTAGCATACCAAAGACAAATTACATGCTTTTTTATTGTTTTCTGAATCAAGTTCCCAAACAATGTACACTGCAAGGCCACACAGACAAGGGTGCATAAGACAACAAGGCCATTAAATACAACATGGACAACTCCAGTCACAAAAGCGATTAAATCATATCTGAACCTATAGTGATAATTCTCACTTTGGACAGTGGAAAGCCCTCAGTTCATAGCAAAACAAGGGGGTCATTTGACTATCCTGTAATGTCTTATCTTCTATCTTGTTGTGATGGGTTGCCACTTTGGTTTTGTTTAGAATCATTACCAATTGCCAGTTAAGGCCATGCACAGGAAAGTCAGACCTGGGAATTGTTACCACATAACTTGAAACAATACTGATGGATCCTTTTTATCTCTGAAAAATTAAGTATTAGAACCAGAAAATTTCCCTTTATGTAGAATGTGTATATTTTCTCTTTTCTTTTGAAAGAAATTTATATTCTCTTCGGACCCATGGACACAGTGCCTACACCATTTTCTGCTGTGCACACACTTTTTTGATACATAGTCAAGGGACAGCTGCTTCAGAGGTAAGCTAGGAGGAGTAGAAAATATAAGTTTTTTTTTTTCTTTCTCAAGCATTCCAGCATCAAATTTTTACTGCAGAATTTTAAATGCTGGGCTATCTTTACTGAAGATCTCACAATGGCTAGCATAGTATGGTACAACAGATAGAGACTTCTCACTTGATTCACCTGCCTGTATCTTGAGGAATCTATAGTTGAATATATTTGTTACCCATTCATGGGAATAAGAACCATTTTTATTATTTGAGATTTAGGTTATCGTGTGTGAATCTGTAGTACATAGGATAAAGCCTAGCACACGGAAGGAAGAAAGAAAAGAAGGAAAAGAAGAGAAGGACAAAAGATGGTGGTACAGTGTGGGGATAAGGATACCAAGGAAGGAAAAAATGAGCACCTACTATGTGCCAGATGCTATGCTAAGAGCTTTACTTATGCAAGTTTATTTGATATTCCCAAAGAACCTTTCGAGCTAAACATGATTTTAAAGTTCTTATAATTATTGCCTCATAGTTTACTCCATGTAATAAACATTAATGTTCAGAATTATAACAAAGTCTTGGGTTTCCTCAACAGCATAGCATTTATTCCAAGTAAAGAAGACAATTTGGCTACTCTCATATGGCTCTCAGGGTATTCTATCCATCCTGCTTAAGGAGAAAAATCCTAAAGGGGAGCTAAAGGGGTCAGGGCCACCAACTACACTATTAAATCTACAGATTGCATGATAACATCTATTTTAGATGAAAGTTTTGACAAATGTAACTTAGATTTTAAACACACCAATGAGAGAATGTGGGTAATTCCAGAGTCGGGGTAATGTCTAGCACATTGCCAATACTCAGGACATGTGAAATAATAAGTGTGTGTCTCCAGTATGCTTGTTATTAAAGCAAGACTAAAATATCTTTTCTCCTTTATATATCTCTCTTAGTTTCAATTGTGTTAGTGATGGTCAAAAACTTTACTATTGTTGATGTAGGGCACTTTAAGGTTTATATATAGATTCACTAATAATCTAAGTTCTGAAAAATGGTTCTTTTTATAAATTCTTAATTCCTAGGCATCTTATCCTCAAGAATAACATTAAAATATATTATTCTTTATAATAGCAAGTATGTTAGGTACACAAAAGATATTTACTAATCTGTAATTTTAAGTAAAAGTATTGTGGATTTACAGGCAAAGTACAGCGTGGTAAAAAAAATATACACATAAACACATACACTGCCTGTTTTGTTTTGTTTTTTAAATGAATATTTAGAATGCTTACTGGAGAAACCATGTGTTAACATTGGTGCTGTTTCTCTGCTTGAAATTTTATACAAAGGGAGTAGTGGTGACAAGAATACAGTGAAAGCTGTTTGGTAAATGCAAAGGCAGGTAAATTAGTTAAACTTGCCCTTGAGTTTCAAATCTAATGCTGTTAATTAATATATATTTTTTTATTGCTGGGGAACTTTTTGGTGATGCCAACAGATAAAAAAATCTAACATAGGCTCTAGATGATAAACCATGTAAGTAATTATCATAGAGATTTAAATTTAGTCTTGACTTAGTTTACTGAACAAAGCTTAACATTTTATATGTATCATGAAAGATAAAAAGAATCATCAGTAACACATACATACTCTACACACACACTCACACACAATTGTCTTTTTGATACTTTAGATGATTTTCCTTCCTCATGTAAATGATTATTACATGTAAGAGAAGAATGTATCAGCAGATGTAATACAAACATACAGGAGCATTTGAAAACCAGAAATTCACAAAATATTATGGTACAAATAATTTGTAGCACTGATTAAAACTAAGATAATTAAATAAGGCTATATTCTTGCTACTTAGACATTAACTAATTACATAATAAAAAGTTATTCCTTTGGCCTGCATCTGAAACTAGAAATTTCAGAGAAGGTGCCAACCTCATCAGTCCTTTTAGAAAATTCCCAAGGAAATTACTGTCATGTATCAACTAGATACAGAGTCTTAATTCATTCCATTTCTCTAATGCTGATAAAGATGGTATCAAATGAGATTATATCAAGAATCATAAACCTAATCTACTCTAACTCATAGGTGGAAGTACTTGATGTTTTTCATATTCAAGCTGAAAAAGGAATGTATCATGAGTTTTTAAGATCCTTAATCAAAACATGTTATTGAGGACAGATATAGAAATCATATATGCAAGATTCAGTAAAATACATAAATTAGGTTCTGTCTGTGCACAACTGGGATACAGGTATAAGTAACTCCTGAAATGGTTAAAACTGAGAAGGCAAGGAGTGACGAGATTCTGAATGGAGACCCTAAGACAAGTGCAGAGAACCAGATCTCCTCAAAGTACCCTGAAGAAGCAGACTGAGTAACTTTGGTCTGTTATTTAGTTTTGCTATGCCTCAATTTTCTCCTGTGTAGAAAAAGAATAATAATACCAAGCTGTACTGAGATTCCATCTCTTCCTCAGATACATACATACTCTAGGATTTGATTACATTTCTGATTTAATTAACAAGATACTTATTAGAAGCCAGAGGACCACAAAGCTTAGGTCCTTTTAGAGGTTAGGAGCAGGTAAAGTATATCTTGGTGTCGCTTTCTTTTTCTTTTCCCTGGCTTCTAAGTTCCCTAATAGCAAATACACTACTGGCACTATCCTAGCAGGGTGCAATTCTGCTGGGTTTGAGAATATGTCTGAATGTCAACATACCAATGTTCTTTTATAATTGATACCTGTAGCTCTAATAACCTATGCACATCTATTCAAAAGGGATTTCCATTTCATGGTCCCCCCATCACAGGTATCCCCTCTTCTCTCTTTTGCCTTTTCCCATAGCACTTGATATCCTATGTATGTTGTTTTCTTGTTTATTGCCCATCTTCCCCAACTAAAACATAAGTTTTGGGCAGAAAAGTCTAATTTTGTTCAATGATATATTTCCAGTAACTAAGACAGCACCTGGAATATGATAAGTGCTCTATAAACGTGTCAAGTGAATGAATGAATGGACAGATGAATATATTCGTCTAGGACTAGTTTTGCCAGAACACATCTCAAAACCAAGGTTGCATCTACTAATAGAGAACCTTTACATTTAGTAAAACCCTACAGACCCCAAAGAAATGAACTGTGCAGAATTGTTTTAAAATAAACCCTTTAAAGTGTATATACTCTGGCACTTTTGCTTGCCAGTAACAAGGAAAAAAAAAAAAAAAAAAAGCACCTTCTAAATAGCAGTTGCTTACCCATATTTAAAATTACAATGAATTGCAATCTTCTCACCAGGTACTATTAGTTTCAGGAGAACATGCCTTTGTATATATTTTAAAATTTACAGCCAAGGGTTTTTCTTTCCAATATGCACTAAAATTTGCTGTAAAAATGTACATTAATTTAAGAAGAGTTCAGCAGAATGATTGGACTAGGGAAAATAAAATTAATTATTTATGTCACCAGTATTTTTTAAATGCAGAATGGTTATCAGGAACATACATAATTATAAATAATGCTATTATTTTTTAATAATGAAGCCACAGCTAAGGTTAATTAATAGTTTTAATAATAATAAAATTTTGTTCTCTGAAGTTACAAAATGTATTTTGTTAGCTTTAAGTATTTTTCATGGGAATGTGTGTGAGCTCTGCTTACATTTTTCAAACAAATAGTATTCATTTTTCATGAACACCCCCAAAGCCTCCAGCAAGCAACAGCAGTGTCCAAAATATTCAAATACTCTTTTCTTGCTTGAACACTAATTAGGTTTCTTTTCAAAAAACACCACTGGGAATCAAATGCCATTGACTTTGATAGGATGTCTCATATGTGAAATACACATGTCTGAGAATCTGCCACTAATGTTTTTTAATTATCAATAGTTCCTTTCCTTGAGTAGGTTTCACCCTGAAAAAATGTCTAACTGGAGCCATAGAACTGCTCTAATATATTTCCCTCATATTTACTGATTCTATCTCTCTTTATAATTTAATTTCTTCCCAAGAGTTGTAAACGATAGCCCCTCCAGTCAAAAACTAGAATCTCTCAAAGCTTCATTTTCTTACTTTTCTAAAAATTTTTGAAATGACATGAAAAGAAGATGAAAAAGGTTATGGATTCTAAAAACTAAGTAAGGATACCAGCGTCCCTTTCTGCTCTGAGTGTAAAGGATAGGGCTTAATATTTATTATTATGATGATTTTCTTGCAGAGGTAAATTTTATATATGCTCTTAAAGTAGAGTGAAATATAACTTATAGACCAAAATGGGATGCTTTTGAGAGTCAAAATGGATAATATTAATAATTTCACCAGAATACCAGGTACACACAAGGACTATCCAAGCCAACTGGGATACATGGCCACGTGAGGTAAAAGTCAGATATAATTTATGCTTTGTTAAATAATCATGAGAAAACCTAATTAAGAGCATCATGACTAGACTCAATGAAATTTTAGAGCTGAGTACAACTCGAAAGATTCCTAGTTCAACAACTTATTTTACAGAGGCAGCAAGGCCAACATATGCTGAGGTTAATTGACCTGTGCAAGTCACAGGACAAGGTAAGTGGCTGTACTTAAAGTGGAAACCAGGTCTTCTCATTGACTATGTTCTTTTTGTTATAGTACACTGTAAGAAAAAAACATTACTAAGTGATTCATATTTTTGATGTATATAGCTTGTAAAATATTCTCAAAAGAAAGAACAAAAAGATCACAAAATATGTCTCAAAGAATATTCCAGAAGAAATTTCACAATCTTGATTTTAAGGAACAGCACAGTTCTCCTTTCCTTTCTATAGACTGGCAAATAAAGAAAGTGACTTTTGCCCTTTGCATGTTGGCTTACCTTTACTCATTTCTGTAAAAATACATATATACCATAAGATATTGCCAGATTATTTGGAAGAGGAAGGAGCACTTAGTAGCCAAAAACCTTGCACAACATTCTAGCCCCATCCCAAGAAGCTCTCAGCATTTCAAAAAACTTTATGCCATCAATTATTATTTCAAATTTTGCTTTCTGAGATTAGTCTTATGGAAACTTTCTTTTTCATAAGATGAATGGGTCTTATGAAAATACTTAAAAATTAAATATTCTAAATAAAACAAATTTTATAAACTTTATGTAATCCATATAAAAATACTACCAATATTTTTATATTCATATTAAAAAGAAGTCATTCAATCAGAACTGCTGCTAAATGTCCCTATTATTTCATGATATAAATCATGTCTTTCAAAAGCAAACATCAATCTGAAAACTGATCATCACTCAAGAAAAACTTCCTTTTTTGTTTTTAAAGCATATTTATTTTTAAGTAGGGATGTAAACAGGATTTTTATGAAAGATATTTTGATGAATACTCCTATATTTTGTGAGTCTGTGAAAACCTAAATACATTTCTCCCCTATTACTAGCCCTGCAGGATTGGCTGAACAAACCTCACCTCATCTATTTGAAATAAATCCAGTTTAATTCTGCTTGACGAAAAATCTGTTTCCATAGTTTTAAAACAAGCAATCACCCGAAGGTACATTGCTATTGTAGCTTAAGTGGCTCAGTCTTATCACTGAGGAAAATACACTTTGATTGAGAAAACAGTCCAGCGTGGCTTTTGAAAAATGAAATGACCCTTTCTAGTACACAATTTAGTAAGGCAGTTGATGACAGGCAGATACGGCCGCTACGAACAAGATTTAAAGGAAGATGCTGCATCCAACCTGTACTGGCATTACTAAAAACTCTCATATTTAAACTCCCTACACTTGCAGCAATTCTAACAAAGAAACCGTTTAAATTTTACACATATCAATAATCTCTTTGTATTTAGAGAACTATTTAAAAATCAATTGTGAGGTAAGGAAAAATTGCAACAAATTATTCTGTTACTCAAAAATAAATAATTTGTTTTCTTCTCTAAAGGTTTTTGCCCAGTATATACAGGTGTTGTTACTTGTAATCCTATCTCTCTCACTATGCATATATATTTCATCATATAAGAGAATTTAAAAAACTATTAGCCTAACTTTAAAATACTGTAGCCACAATTGAATATTTGTAACATATTATTACAAATTATTTAATTGCCATTATTGGTCTCTTAAAAATTTAAAGATTAAAAATATCTATTTTTTTTTTTTTTTTTTTTTTGAGACAGAGTGTCACTTTGTCGCCCTGGCTAGAGTGAGTGCCGTGGCATCAGCCTCGCTCACAGCAACCTCAAACTCCTGGGCTTAAGCGATCCTACTGCCTCAGCCTCCCGAGTAGCTGGGACTACAGGCATGCGCCACCATGCCCGGCTAATTTTTTTTTTTTTTTTTTATATTTTTTTAGTTGGCCAGATAATTTCTTTCTATTTTTAGTAGAGACGGGGTCTCGCTCTTGCTCAGGCTGGTCTCGAACTCATGACCTCGAGCGATCCACCCGCCTCGGCCTCCCAGAGTGCTGGGATTACAGGCGTGAGCCACCGCGCCCGGCCAAAAATATCTATTTTTAAATGAAACTTTTATTTACGTCAATATCTCCTCAAATGGACCAAGTAATCACTAATTGATTATATCATTTACTGTTATAAACCACTGTTCTCTTTAAATATGGAATGGCTTATAGGAAAACAGATTCTTCATTGGCAATTAATGAGCAGCACACTGTTTTCCTTTTGTATTAATTGTTATAAAATTCATAAATTTTTATTTCTGCACTTATACTTAGCTTTTAAATAAAACATCTATTTTTTATATTTAAAAAAATTTTTTAAATATATAGCAATTACTAATTGATGAAATACATAAAAACAGTACTGACAATTTTTTCCTTATTGTGGACATATCTGGTTTACATAGGAGCTTTGTAATTTCATTAATAAAAAATATATATTTATATATAATATTTATATTTATATTTATTTATATTTATTTATTATATATTTATATATATAAAATAATAATAAAACAAGACTACTAAGAAAAATATCTCATAATTTCATATTATATTTATAAAAATATTCCTAGGTCTGGATGGCCTTGCACAACCTCTTATAAATTATTTTATATGAAGGAAATAGTCTATCAATTCTTTCATATTTCTTTTTTCTTATATCAGATTCACTCTAATAACTTATTAAATGAACCATAAATCTAGAATAACAAATCATTAATGAAATACTAGGAAAGAATGTTAAATGGAGATACTGGACAAGCATTAATCACAAAGTCACAAGTCTATGGAAGGTCCTAAGTTCTATATTATCGACAATCTTGTAAATTCAAACAAGATAGAGAAAATCAACAAAATGATCACACTAAGCAAACATTCCTACTAAAAGTATATTCCATAAGGGTAGGAGTTTCTGTTTGTTTTACCAATATATCCCCATGGCTAGAACAGTGTCTGGCAGATATAGAGTGATCAAAATGTACATATTGAGGCCGGGCACAGTGGCTCACGCCTGTAACCCTAGCACTCTGGGAGGCCGAGGCGGGTGGGTCACTTGAGGTCAGGAGTTCGAGACCAGCCTGAGCAACAGCGAGACCCCATCTCTACTAAAAATAGAAAGAAATGATCTGGCCAACTAAAAATATATATAGAAAAAATTAGCCGGGCATGGTTGGTGCATGCCTGTAGTCCCAGCTACTCGGGAGGCTGAGGCAGTAGGATTGCTTAAGCCCAGGAGTTTGAGGTTGCTGTGAGCTAGGATGACGACACGGCACCCACTCTAGCCTGGGCAACAGAGCTGAGACTCTGTCTCAAAACAAACAAACAAATAAACAAACAAAAAAATGTATATATTGATGAACAACATGTGAGACACCCCATTTTACTTTGTAGTCAAATGCAAATAGGAAAACAAAGGAACAAGAGAATAAGTGTGTATAGAAGTGCAAAATATGCAATACTACCTTTAGGAATTTATAGAATTCACAATTTTTTGATCATCTCTCTTCTAGGACATTTTATCTTTATTCTATTCCTCTCACCCATTCCTATTTCAAAGTAAAAATCAGAAGCTATTTTCTTCTTTTTCTGGGAAATGTATGTTAATTAGTAGACAGGATGGGGACAGAAACAGAATTTGCCTTCTATTATTTTCCTTCCAAGTCTGATACTGGTCTGTTTCAAATACTTGAAGTAAAAGAAATTTAAAAAATAATTGTTGTCAGTCTTACTTCTTTAGAAGGCAGTTTTCTAGAAAAGTAAGTTTCGTGTATTTGGAAAAGCTTTATATAGCACCTACTGAAGATACTCACTGACTACCAAAAATAAAACAAAATGAAACAATTTGTATCAAGGAAAATATATAATTCTGAAAGAATTAACCAGTACAAGAATTAATATGTACAAAGGCCATAAATCCATAAATGTCAACAGTGCTAATTGCATTTAATAGCATTTCAACAGCACCTAACAGCATTTCATGGCAGATTTTTTTTCCTGTGGTCTTCACTGATGTAACACCAATACCTAAACCAGTGCCTGATACATAGTAGGCAATCAATAAGGATATCTTGATTGCATTAATATACTTCCAAGATATATGAATATCACACTTAATTCTATTTTTCAAACATTTTAGACACAAGCTCAAACAATAAGCTCATTAAACTTATTATATTGTAAGTATGGGCAGTTAGTCACATATACAAAATACCTTAGCCCAAGACAATTTATAATATCATATTTAGGGTCTTGGTACTCAGATAAACTTAATGGAGTGTTTTTCTTACATATAGTAAAAGAGTAGACCTATCATTCACCATGAAAGCCATATGCCTACAAATTCAAAATTATAAGACTTCAAAATACAATAGAAATAGTATTATAATCCCTTTTTTAAGACCAATTTCTTTCATTTTGATGAAGTGTTGAGTTCAAACAAGATTTTTCAAATATTCCATTAATTTACCTATTCATTTAACTTAAAAAGTGAAAAACCTATGTAATTAGCAGACAGTCCCCTCAAACTGAGCTAAATCAAGGTCATTGAATCAAGACTATCATCCAGCAACAAACAAACCACAACAAAGCCTTTTAGGAAAATCCACAAACCTCTAATTCACAGCATATACACATTTCATATTCAAACTGAATGCATTATGTTAAACAAGTCTCAAAGGAAGCTGTAGCGCCTGATAGTAAGAGAAAAACAAACCCTATTTTAGAAATGATACATATGTAGAAAAGCCCACTTTCATAATCATAGGTCCAAAATGAAGAAATGAAATCTGCATGCTCACCTGGCTAATGGGTTCTTTCGTAGGAGGCTTTCCTCTTCTGGCTGTGCTAGTAGCCAGGGTCGTGGTGGTCTCCATAATTGATGTGGACATCTCTGACTGCATGGCAGTGGCTGTCGACTCAGTTGTCATAGAGGAAGGCACTTCACCAACCAGTCTCACATTTCCCACTATGGCGATGTTGGCATCGTTTTCGGCTGCCATATTCAGAACTTTCAAGCCATTGTAGTAAAGCCCAGAGAGCTGGCCCTGGAAAGGCTGGCCCTGCTCTTTCCCGCCAATTATTATGGTTGCTTGGCTATTGAAGATTGTGAGCTGACGCCCTGTAAAAATAATATTACATACATGCAAAAATGTTGATTGTGAACTCTACATCTACAAAGGATGATATAACAGATCTTTCATGGGGTGGATAATGAGAGCAATAAACTATAAGAGAGGCATTTGACTCATAATTCATTGCTTATAAATGAGG